>NC_142340.1:46440000-46763750 GCF_054954075.1 Amborella trichopoda | reverse complement strand
TGGAATTTTGTGGCCATTCAAAGACCTTATGAGAGCATGTACTGAAAAACATATAGTGAAATGTTGGCTCCAATGGGAGTGTGGTCCACATTGGACTGTAAAGCATTTCTAATGCCTAGACACATCTGAGCATTGACTGGCTATGGTTCAATGTGATGTCCAAAACCTTGTAGTCTTGCGCATGTGTGAACACAATGATAACAGTTTTCGATGTAGAATTAACCCTTAGGGCGCGTTTGTTTTTCTGAAAAATATCTTATGGAAAGTTGAATGTTTTGTTCAAGAAGGCTTAAATAAGTTCTGAGTACTGTGTTTGATAATATATGCATATTAACCATATAAATATAAATATATAACATAATACAATATATAATATAATATATTTTATATATTTTATTAATGTACATTTGTATCATATATAACATAACATAACATTTAATATAATATAAGATATATTATATATGGGAGTGGATTCTGTACGCCCACTTGCTGACCGCTACAGTAAACGCCAATGGCCCAGATTGAATATGGGCCGATCTGACGATCATGGATGTCCGGTAGTGTTTGAATTTTAATTTTTTTTCTACAGATCTAAATTACTTGAAATTTTAGGCGTGTGTTCTTCTCATCAAGGCGCACCTAATAAAAATATATAAAAAAAAATGATTTGCGAAAACAAATTTACCAAAATACCCCGAAACGTTTCAGAGGTATTTTGGTCAATTTATTTCATGTAAAATAATTTTTTGATATTTTTCAAAGATTCGCCTATTTTTTAAGAACACACGCCTAAAATTTCAAATGATTTGGATTTGTAAAACAAAAATTAAAATTTAAATACTACCAGACATCCGTGATCGTCAGATCGGCCCAGATTCAATCTGGGCCGTGGGTGTTTACTGTAGCAGTACGCCCATGGGCATACATAATCTTTTTCCTTTATATGTTATATATAATATATAGTATAATATAAGATATTTGTATATTATGTATATAATATTTATATTATTATTTATTATATTATATTATATATAATATTTCTTTAATATAATAAACATATTATTTACATTATTATATATAGTATATATATTATATACATTATATATATTATCTATATTATATATATTATAATAATATAAATATTATATAATATAATAAATATATATATACATATATTACATACCATATTTATTTAATATAATAAATATATTATGTATCATATAATAATACAAATATTATATAATATAATAAGTATATATTATATATGTTATATATAATATATAGTGTAATATAAGATATCTATATATTATGTATATAATATTTATAGAATTATTTATTATATTATTTATAATATTTATTTAATATAATAATTATATTATTTATCATATAATAATATAAATATTATATATAATATTTAGTATAATATAAAATATTATATTAAATATTAATATATATTTAATATTAATATTTAATATAATGAATATATATAATATAATATAAATATATAATAATATTATATATTACATATAATTTATAATCAATATATACTATATAATATAAATTATATTAATAAAATAAATATAAAAATATAATATAATATGATATTATAAATTATAATATTATATTATATTATATTATGTTATAGTAATATTATATTATATTATATCATATTAATAATACTAATATTATGTATTTATATTATGTATAGTGAATAGTGATCAACAAAAAAGTTTTGAAAGATTAAGTTCCTACAACCCCTAAGAACTTAATCTTTCACTTTTTAACAACGGAATGGGAACTTTTGTTGAAAGATTAGTTTCTGAACTTTTCAAAGAAAGTCTGAAACAAACGCAAAACTTTTTGAAAATCTGAAAGAATACTTTCAGAAAAACAAACACGCTCTTAATGAGGTCAAAGTTGTGTGATGGATGGCCTGAGAGGACAAGGGCCTAAAATCTGGAAGAATACCATCACACGGCATGTACACTAAATAACCGTCCGAGAAGCGGCAGACGAGATGACTCCCTGCAACATTGGACTGTGTCGGAAGGACCCATGGATCATACTGCTAAAATGGGACATAAACTTGTCCTCAGCGAGGGACCTGTAATCGATGGTCTAGAATCGTATCTCCTGCACTTTATTGGCCGACTTTGACAGTCCAATCATGAACTCCTACGAGAGGTTGTGGGTCATAGGATCTGTTGGGTCAGTTTGAGAAGGTGCAGTGAGATACGATCTCTAAAGACGATGATGGATCTTTAGTATATTAGTCGTAATCCTAACTCTATAAATCAAATTCCTATCGAATCTACTTAAATATATTTAAATATTTTTTAATAAATTTTCAAATAATTAAAATGAATTTTTAGATCTCTCTAGGCATTTTATTTTATTAAAAAATAATTTTTAAATAAGAAAAAATCAATTTTTTGGATTTATTTTAATCAAAGAGAAAATAAATTATTTAGAGACTTAAAAAATTATTTTATTATCTAAAAATATTATTTTAATTATTGGGGGCCCATTGGGGTGCACTGTGCCCACCAATATATGGGGCATGGGGCCAACATGGCCTGCCCATGGGTGGTGTGCCCCACCTCCAAACTGTCCTATTTTGCTTTATGGCAACTAAGCCTTGGGTTGTTTTGAGTTCTTAGGGTTTTAAGAAGGAAATCAAACCCTAAGGGGTGGCACCAAGCCACATAGCCTAGCCCTAGGTCTTGACCTTATGCTCATCTGTTGAGCCTTGGTCAAGGGATATCTCATGTCACGCTCTCTGATGGTTTTTGCCTAGGCTTACCAAGTTGTGAGATGAGATCTTGAACTGAGATCCCGTGTGCTATTGGTGGAGGGGACCCGGTATACGAAGCCCTTGGAGGTAACTTGAGACAAGGTATAAGTTGGTTTATGCACTCTTAATTCTATTACATCTTCCATTTCCAAATCTATGTTTTTGTTTTAATGGCAAGCAATTGAGAGTTCTTGGCAATCTTATTTGATTTAAATTGTATTTGGACACTTATAAGTGACTTGATTAGCAATACAATAAGAAAAAAAATAGGAAAAATTTTAATTGGTATTGATTTACCCGGTCACATAGTCCACTTTTCAACACACACGCACTCACAGAGAGAGAGAGAGAGAGAGAGAGAGAGAGAGAGAGAGGGGATCACCGCTTGACATTGAGAGGTTCCTCTAGTAGAAACGATTTCCAGAATCATACATCCGCCCTCCAGGATATGGACCTCTTGCATCAGATCCTTGACTCCTAGAATGTGGATGAGAAGCATTTCCATAGAATTGCATCCTTTCTCTGTAGGAGTCATACCCTCCACCAGAAAAGCCTTGATGCCCCTCACCACCATAGCCACGAGGTTCAACAGCACCTGCATTGTTCTGGTGACTATACTGGCTCATTGCAGCAGCATGCTGATATTGTTGGTGTCGCATCTGTGATTCTCGACGGAGAAACTCCTCCCGAACGTTGCTGTGCAGTGCACGAAGTGCAACCAACTTATCCTGATGCTGATCATTTATTTCCCTAAGCCTCTGCAAGCAAATGATTCCATTTCAAAATACATGTCTAAGAAACACGTCGCTCTCCAGCAAAATAAAAAAAATCAATCGAAGAACTGAAACCTCTCGATGCCTAGCATTTTCTTCATTTTCCACATCATGCTGTTCCTTCGTTAATTTAGTGATTTCGTCCATAAATTTCTGTTCCAAAGATTCTAAAGTCTCAGGGAGAGGTGATTCCTCGTAGCCCACTTGCATATCAGATTCATGGGCTGAAGATTTTGGATCTTTGTTGGCTGCTTTATCCATTCCTAGTTTTGAATCAGACTTCGGCCCATGAAAGTAAGGGTTCCCAGCCTCAGTACCTTGTCCTGCAAAAGGACCAGACTTCTGGTTAACTTCATTGTAAGAAAGAAAGCCGCAGTCTAGTCGATAATCACAGAGAATAGCTGAACTGCATTGAACACACTACATTTAATACATAGAAAAATATCATGAAATTGCATGTTCCAGGAGAGACAGGGAAAGACCAAATAATGAACTACCAAATTAACCTTAAAAGATAGTTGGACAAGCACATACTGATAAAGCCAACTGAGGTTTACAAGGAAACCCTGCAGCACCTAGAGCACTTATGTGGAACCTTGTTTATAAAGTAGAGACTAAACTTTCATGATAGTGAGTTGGGGCATTTTCTTGTATGAACATAAATTGCATGTTCCCGGAGAGACAGGGAAAGGCCAAATAATGAGCTACCAAATTAACTTTGAAAGATGTAGGACAAGTACATACTGATAAGCCAACTGAGGATGGACATATAAAAGGTTTACAAGGAAACCCCACAGCACCTAGAGCATTTATGTGGAACCTTGTTTATCAAGTAGAGACTACGTAACTTTCATGATGCAGTGAGTTGGGGCATTTGCTTGTATGAAAATATTATGTACCAGCTACTAATTACAAACACATCCAAATATTGTCAATTATGTATCCAAAATCACAACAGATCAATATATTTTACAGTATAAGCCATTCTTTCTTAAAAACAAGTGTTTTCTCATTCTTCAGGAAAGTAGTAACTGTATTTTGTCAATAATTCTCAAGCAGGATGCATTATCCTTTTCAGTTATAAAACAACAAAAAAAACTATGTCCCAAACACGAGGGATTTATTTCTTCTCACTTGAGCAACTGACAGAGAATGCAAATTGCCAAGTCTATCAGTCACCTGTCTTGAAGTCCTTGCGACATAAAGAAACCCGTAAGATGACACTTGAAACCAGTGTTAACAAATCACCAGCCAAACTCAGAGCCACCAGAATCAGCTTGGGATTGGATGGGAACCACTCCGAGTCCCCCCTGGAATTACCCAATTATTATATAAAAAAATAATAATCTTTTTCATGAAACCCCCAATCGCCATTCTCAATCTTTCTCCCTCATTTCTTCACAAAAAATCATGACACTCGATTTTAATTTTCAAGCCCTCTTTCCTATCATTTTAGTTTTTGAGGCCTCTTTCCTATCCACCCAACCATTGTTTTTATCAAAAACCAAAATAGAAGAAAAGGAGAGTCCAAAGTTTGGGAGATTTTTTTCGAAACCGAAATTGAAAATCGTCAATTTCATCCTTATTGTTTCACCAAATTATATTAAATTTGTCCCAAAATATTCCCATCACATTGATCTACAAAAGCCCTTAAAATTTTTCATATCACAACCAAAAATCTCTAAGACCAATTTTGGCCTTTAGTTTCACCATTTTCTTCGACACTCCTCTGTTTTTTTTTTTCCTTGAAAGAAGACAATTTTTATCTTTCTTGCAGTTACTCAATAAGATCTAAATCATTTTGTTCGATCTATAGCTGCATAGATGAAGTCAAAAGATGAAATTTTGTTTCCTTTTTTTTTTTCCATTTTGAGCTTAATTTTTTATTGTCTCTCATTTCTCATTTTTAAGAGTTTTTTCTTATTTATTTTATTTTTTTCCATTCTCTTCATCCCCCAAAATTTTTCTGTTTTCTCTACTCTAACTCAGAACCAGTTGATGGCCAGTTCGACCCACCGGTCTGATTTTTCAAACACTACTTGGAACCTCCCCTCAAGTGAATATATTTATGATTTTGTAATTCTGCATTTAATAAACTCCAGCAACCCAAACCATCACAAAGTGAAACCACAAATAGGGCCCTATAGGCTACTCCCAGATAGCATAGTCTATCAAAATGCCCTGAGAAATATGCACTAGAAAGACCAACTGTCCCACACAATATGGGACTGAGAGAAGCATTACAACAAAACTAACCCCTTGTTTGGCTCCAAAATCTACATTTTTTTTCAAATTTCTGATGGCCATTCGTTGGGTTTTCACAAACTGCATTTAAATCATGATTTAGGTAGTTTGGCTCCCACTAAAATCCCATTTTCCCAAATGCATTAAAGCCTCTGATAATGGCTTGAAAGAGAAGAAATGGAGCTGCTCCCCCTCCAAGGAGAAACCTTTTCAGGCAATAACCAGACCTCAAAACCCATTATATTCCAATGCAGGACAAAACGTTTTCTCCATCCAGTACGCATCTCATGGTGAAACGTTAGTGGCTCTTATTGTCAATAACCACCATGAAATCTTACACTTTCTGCAAAACTTTGCCCTGTAAATCAAATTGAGGAGGCCTTCAAGGTTTTAGAGGAGAAAACAGTGGATGGTGCAATCTTACACTTTGAAAATTCCATCAAAGGTTGGATCGAGCATAACTTTGATATTTTCCTAAGGAATACTGAGAATCCAATTTTTCTGGTAAATCACTGCCTCTTAGCCATTAATGGTTGCGAGAGGACACTAGTATCAAAATGACAATAATCCATCCTGAAGCTATAAGCCATTGCAAAACCAGGCTTGCAAGTTGAAACCCTAGGGCTAGTGATCGAAGATGTCTGGTCTCAGCTGAAGTGGCCAAGATCTTATCAACAAATTGCATTGCTGATAAGGGTAGTGCTACGATCCCAGATCGCCACTGAATAATTTCGCCTCCAAATTCTTGAACAAAGCCTTGGGACTGTTGAAATTGTATCAGTTAAGGACATAAATGTAATATCTAATTCAATAGGGGCTGTGTGAGTTATTAACTTATACAAGGGTATTTTTTGTAATTTTTCCTCATCGATAATATAAATATGTGACAAATCCTAAAGAGAGGTCACATCACTTGTTTCCTCTTTTCAAATTCTCATGGACTCCTCTCTTCTCTTCTCTCCCTATCTCTCACGCACCTCTCTCCTTCCTTCATCTTATTCTTCTTCCTCTTCACATCTTCAATCTCCTAATACTTGATTATTATAGATCTAGATTATATCTTTCAACTTGGTATCAAAGGGTCAAATCTGAAGAAATGAGAGTCAAGTGGTGAAACTCTGCCAATGTAACGGCCAAACAATGAAAGAATGCTAAGAAAGAAGAAACCCTAACATAACTCATTTTTGAAGATCATGGTGACAATATTCTTATATACAATGTTTTAAAAGAAAGTGTGTTTTCCAGGGTTTATTTTTTAGTTGACCTGGTTTTTTGGGAAAGATGCCAATTTTTTTAATGGCGTGTCCCCAAAATTCGTGATCCATTGATGACTGATCCAATGATTAACTCATAGTTGGTGGAGGCGGGAGCGGGATCAGTTCAAGGAAAGCCGAATTGCCATAGGGTAGAAGCTCCTTGGTATTATGATCGATGTCCGTACATTCAACAAGTTAAGGAGCTAGATCCTAGGATACCTGGGAGAGAGATGCCATGTCACTGGGATCGAGGTTTTGACTTGGAGGGGTATAAGCTCCACTATACATAAACCTACATCAACTAATAGTATGTGATAAAATTAGGATTGAGCCAATGCCCGCTCAATCCATTATCACACATCTTAGCTTATTATCAATAATACTAATAGACTCAAAGTTAATGCAATAACACTATTATTAATATCATAAATTGGCTCACTATGATATTTAACTATAGTTTTTTAATACCATAATTTAGTATATCACGATGTGATATGCGCCACAGTTTAACACAGTTTAAAGAAATAAATCTATAATAACAAGGAGAGGAGCAATAGTTTAATTAATAGTATAATTCCTCTCCTTGGAGGGATCCTACAAGCATGTATACTGACGTCCCATTTGTTATTTCGAGAGACTAAGTATGTCTTCCATCTGGAGGCACGAGAGGAACTCGCTTTCTTTGAAGTGTTTAACGCCCCCAACTCGGCTAGAAAACCGATATGCAAACAGTACCAGCATGAACATTCCCAGGATACAGCTAGATCAAAAAGAAATTCTTGAATCTCTGAGTTGAACGTTCAAAGACTCGCTCAAAATCACAATACTACTGATCTTGCTCCCTAACCAGTAAAATACGGTCACCTCTCTCTTAATTTTATCAAAGCTATTCTCTCTGGATTTTCTCAGGAAAAGCTCTCTTACTTACTCTCTTCTCTGTTTAATTTTAAAAGCATCTTCTTCTAATCTCAACTTTCGTACTTCACCTCTTCTCATTTATATGAAAGAGAGAATAAAATATTCAATAAAATCTTAAAAGAGATGAGGTGGTAAAAGAGAGAGTTAACATGTGAAGGACGTAAAAGAAGAAGTAGCCTAAGGCCACATCAATAGAACGTGGCATTAAACCAAACAAGGATGAAAGGGTGTGGGGCCCACAATATGAAGAAGAGATAAGAATGTAATGGAAAGTGATGATGGTCCACAAAGACCACTAAATTAAAGTGGACCTCCACACAAAAAGAATAAATAAATGTTTTGAAACTAAAAAACTTAAATTATCAATTAATTTAACACCATCTTATAGGGAGCGTGATCCCTATTTCTCTAAACCCAGCTTCCTCTAAGATCCCATGGAAAAACCGCGGGATCGAGTTCCTGAGGTGGGACCATGGCCAAGGTTCTCGCAACACTAGATCAACTAGGTTGCACAATTCGTTCCTTCCTATGAGAAATCTGAAATAGATTAATTAAGTTTTAGTTTTTGGGGGTTTGATAACAGCTGATTAATGTGCATCGAGTAGTTCTACAACCACGTTACATTTGAAACTTGCAATCACAATTTTACAGTCAACACGCCAATGGCTTATTTAGTGCTTTCAATGTTTGCAAAGAGTGCTTAGGGAGAACTCAGAGGGTATGTCTAGATTTCAGTAACACTTGAATACGTCTTTTGCTTTCAAAAAATAAAAATGTCACAACAAAACATCAAATATAGAGTACTCTGGACTTCAAATCACTACGGTTCAATTTGATGGCACAAACTCCCTAGAATGGGCCCAAGTGAGTAAGGATTTTTTTCTCCTTTTTTTTTTGTTTTTTTTTTTTTTGTGGGGGGGGGGGGATATCGGTTAACTTTTAAATCAGTAAAGTTATTCCTTGGAGGTCGAAAAAAGTTGGTTCTATTGATGGTGGTACAGTAAAAACCTGACGTAAAAAGGTCATCTTATGCTGATTGGGAAGCCCATGAGATGATTATTATGAATTGGATTTTAAGCTCCATGAAACCAAACTTGAGTAGAATATTTATGATGCAGGGAGAAAATAATACCAAGAATGATAAAAATAAAAATAAAAAGGTTTGAGAGATTTTATCCTCTCTTTGGGTCTGCAAGAGAATCCACTCTAAAGAATGGACCTTTCTCCTTTAAATACAACTGAAATAATAAAAAATAAAATAAATAATAAAAAAACACATTTTCTCTCTCCTACGATTTTCTCCCTATCTCTTTAGCTACTATTCCTATTTCTTCTCTGCCATACATTTCCCATCTATCTTCTTTTTCTTTTCCATCATGTAGACCTCTCTCTCTCTCTTTAACTTCCACAAGAAACTCCATAATTTCAGGAAGCGCCGCCCATCTCAACCCCCACAAAATAGAAACTACATCCTCATAAAAATCTATCCTAACCAACTCCCATAGAGAATTTACTATTCTACCCTTTCAATCTCTGCAATTAAAGAAGACAATAATAACCCTAAAGAAAACTAAAATCTCAAATAACACCTTTTTTAAAATTAAAAAGAATATAGAATGAAAAATTAAACCTCCCTAATTTTTTATTTGGATCATTCTCCCGGGGTTGGGAGAAGCTCGACCTTGAGCTTACATCATTTAGAAGCCAATCAAATAATTGGTGATGTAGTCCTACCATGCGCCTCGGTACTCTTTCTTCAATAAACCAATTCATCAAATACTTTGTGCTCATCTTGAAGTAGAATACAGGGATCTCGAGCTCAACCGTGATTTCTTTCTCAAGTTCCTCGTAAAACTTGAGAAGATCGAGCTGAATACCAAAATCATGTGGATACTCCTCAGATCATGGTTCTTGCATCACAATGTGATTGTCACCCCTAATTATTCGTGGGCCTCAATTCATCTCGACAACAAAATCTGGTGTCTGATCTTCATGGTTGCGAGTACCCTCTTCTCAAATAATAGCATTCTTCAATTGTTGCACCGGCTATTTAATTTCACTTATGTCTCTTCGGATACCCTCCATAGCTGTGTCCATGCTCTCCTTAATTTGTTGACCCAAAAATTCCATGATTTGGGCAATATAACCTCGAGTGTAAGAGCAGGTTTCGGCGGCATTGTGATTGATGGATCTTACTTGCTCTGATACCAACTAATGCAAGGAGAAACTAATAACCAGAATAATAAAAATAAAAATAGAAAGGGTTGAGAGATTATACCCTCTCTGGGTCTGCAAGGGAGTCCACCCCAAAGATCTTTTAACAAGACTCAAATTCTTTACTCAATTCCAATCTTTCATGTTTACTAGTGTTTTAAAATGCAGCTGCATCACTGTAGATGCGGCTGGGCAGCGCATCGAAAATCCTTGCATATGCGATTTGGAGAGATGTGCCCGCATATGCGTCACATCTCTTGCCATCAGAGCCACATCCCGCATCTCACCGCATCAGGTAGCATAATCTTCCGCCATTTTGTTTTCTAAATTGTAACCCTTGGGCAGGTAATAATGTCAGTTTGAACTTCGAAAATGGGGGGAAAAGGTTTGGGGAAGCATTAAAGACCCCAAACAACATTTTTCAGCCACATCCGTGACTTTTATTGGATCAATTGAATCAAAAAAAAAAAAAAAAAATTGGGTAGAAATTTTATTTGTTGAAGTTCTTCGATTTGTGCATTTATTGATGCTTGGTTGTTAATTTGTATCTTTTGGGTGGTGTTGATTTGGGGAAAGGGTTTGGGGAGGTATTAAACTCCCCAAACAAAATGATGATTGTATTGACTCTTCTTGAGCTTGACTTTAAAACTCTTTAATCTTCATGGACTTTTAGTTTGTAGTATTTTGTAACTTTAAAGATTGTGGTTGCAGATTTGTGATTATAGTTGTTAATTGTTGAATGTTTTATGAAGCTAATTTCAAGTTTCTAGTTTCTATCAGGGAATGATAGATACAGAATCTCCGACAACTAATACTTTTGGAGTTAATGAATAAACTAAATACCTACTATCACATATATCACCTCCATATATTTTTTCCTATGCATTAACCTATGTTTTTAGATTTTTTTAAAAAAAATTATATTTATTGACCACATCGCTGCATTGGCCCCCCCACCGCTTTCAACCGCATCTCGCATTTTAAAACGTTGTTGTTTACAAAGAAGGGACCTTATCCCTTTAAATACAAATTAAATAAAAATTAATAATAACAATAATAAAACACATTTATCTCTCTCGTATGATTTTCTCCCTCTCTCTACCTACTTTTCCTATTTCTTCTCTCCCATGCAATTCCCCTCCATCTTCTTTTTATTTCCATCATGTGAACCTATCTCTCTTTCTCTCTATCTCTAACTTCCACGTGAAACCCCATAATTTTAGGAGGCCCCCACCCATCTCAACCCCCACAAAAATAAAAACTATATCCTCATAAAAATCTATCATAACCAATTCCCATAGAGAATTTACTATTCTACCCTTTAAATCTCTACAACTAAAGAAGACAATAACAACCCTAAATAAAACTAAAATCTCAAATAACACCTTTTTCTAAAATTAAAAAAAATATAAAATAAACAATTAAACAACCCCGATTTTTTATTTGCATCAATTTATGAATTGTAATACTTCAAAGGAGTTATGAGATGCCATGGTTGAGGCCAACTCACAAAAGAAGAACATAGCAAAATCTATGAGTTGGAGCAGTAAATCAGCAATTTCAAGCAAAACGTTTTATCATTTGGTGACTACTATGTTGCTCTACAGGGTTTATGGGATGTGTTAAATCATTATCAGCCCATAAACTGCTCTTATTGTGCCAAAGAGCATAGGAAAAAGATGAAACAAAAGAAGATATTTGATTTTTTAGGTAGTCTTAATCCCAAATATAAGAATATCATATCAAATATTTTGGATGGTGAAACCTTACTATCACTGTGAACTATATTTTCCCTCTCCAATGTGAAGAAACTCGCTGAAAAGTCATGGTTGTGTCAATTAGTGAACCTGAAAGATCAGCCCTAACTTCCAATTATTTTAATAATCATGGTGGTGGCCGTAGTGGTGGTCGGGGAGGGGGGCATAGTGGTAGTAGTAGGAGCCTCACACTTATGAGAAGGATAAGCTGAAATGTACCCATTGTGGAAAATTTCGAACACACTAAGGAAATGTGTAGGGATCTCATGCAATGCCCTTAAGTGCAATAAAATTCAAACTTATGCATTTATGATTAATACGGAAAATAGTCACAACAACAAGATGGTCTATGTCATCTACTTCGTGACTATGCTTCTTTATATGAGGATGAATTGGTGATCATTTCCGAATGAGAGAAGCAATGCTTCAGTCATGACGAGCCCTCTTCTTCATCGAAGTCACATTTCACCCAATCCAAAATATTTGTATCTGCACAACATGTTTCCATGACTCCTCAAGCTCCTTGGATAATTGATTCAGGAGCCAATGAACATATAACTAGTATGCCCAATCACTTTTCTACTTATGCTACCTATTCAAACCAAGGTCTATCAAGATTGTTGATGGAACCCCTATACCTATTAAAGAAAAAGGGATTGTTTCAGTAACTTCCTCCATAGATTGTTTTTGTCCACTTTGCATATTCCCAAGTTATCAATAATCTTCTATCTATTAGTAATCTTACAACTTTGAAATGTTGTGTAATCTTTCCCCCATCTTATTATTTCTTTCAAGACTTGGTGACGAGGAGGGCATTTAGGCGTGGTCGTGAAGATGGAGAGTTTGTACCTTCTGAAGACACCAAAACAGGCTCGTATAGAAACTCAAAACACTGCCTGTACTTAATTGCTAATAAAGAGATTCATGGAAAGTTTGGTAAATTTTACATTGGCTGCCTACCTAACACAACCCACCTCCTTTACCCGGGCTTGGGACGGTTAAGGGAAAGTTTAAAGTCCTTACCCTTCTTAATTGCTAATAAAAAATGGGTATATTTGTGGCGTCTTGGTCATGCTCCTCTATCTATTTCGCATTATTTGTTTCCTAAAACTTTTCTTTGTTGTATCAAGTTTAATTACAATGTGAGATTTGTCAGTTATCAAAATATTGAAGAACTTCCTTTCCTATCAGTAATAATAGAAGGAGTGATACTCCTCTATCATACATTTTGATGTGTGGGGACCCTCCCCTCCCCAGCTGTACCACTTTTTGGTATTCGCTTTTTTGTTACTATTTTGGATGATAGCACCATATTGGCTTCACTTTATTTAATGAAACATAAGGATGAAGTTGCAATTTTTTTTTTTCAAGTTCATCATAAAATGGTCAAATCACAGTATAAAGCAAGTGTAAGGTACTTCGTTCTGATAATGGAGGTGAATAGGTCTCTAAGGATTTAAGGGATTATCTTAAGGATTAAGGTATAGAGTTGCAGACAATATATTCTTATACTCCTCGGTAAAATGGAGTTGCTGAGAGAAAAAATCGACACTTGTTGGAAGTTAATCGTTCTCCCTTGTTTCGAAAAAAAGTCCTAAAAACCTTATGGTCAGAAGTTTCTCTTACTGCGGCATTCTTGATAAATCAAATGCCATCAAAGGTTCTTCAAGGCAAGTCTCCTATCCAAACACTTCTTCTCAATTCTCCTTTGTTTTCTATACCTCCCAAATTTATTGGTAGTTTGTTTGCCCATAGTTGTTGGAACGCGCCTGGGAACCCGAATCGTTTTAGGAATTGGAATCGCGGAATCGCAGCCAGCTAAAAGATTACTATTTTTGGAATCAACGTCCATACAATGGGAATCACGGGGAGAGAGCTTTCTATTTTTTAAGAATCGAGAATTGACCAAAATAGAATCGAGATTCCATCACATATGGAATCAAGATTCTGACCTCCTTGGAATTGAGATCCCTAGTTCCTTAGATTTGAAGTCGATATATAGATTATTGAACTTAAGGTCAAGTAGTCCACTAGGGAAATTATCTACAAAAGATACAATGTTATCCATATATTTCTAAATTGTGATCTTGACTTCATTATTATACAGATAAAATAAGATTTTCAATGCCATGGTATCTATTGTATGGGTTGTGGTTACCAATTATACTTCAAAGAAAAGGCAGTCCATCCTAGCACAATTAGAAATGTGATTCGAGCCAATCCTAGCACAATTAGAAATGTGATTCGAGCCAATCCTAGCACAATTAGAAGCATTCAAATGGAGTGGAAATTTCTAGTCCAATTACCTTTAAAAAGTGATAACTATTCAGGAGATTGGACCTTCTGTACTTCAAATTTTTTATTATTTCATTTATTTTATTTTATTATTATTATTTTGCTTGGATTCACATTATGCCATTGTGATAAGGGAGAAATTCAGTCAAGACATCATGCACACACATGGATGCATTATTGCATGAATTAAAAAACATGTGGGTAAAGAGAGATTTTGACATCAAACAAGTGTCTTGGAGATCGAAGCAAAATTCCATGTTGATTGAATCGTAGTTCCCTGCTCCTACAAACCAAGGTATTTTACACCTATTGAAGCCAAACCTAAATTTCCTTAAATGTATTCATTCTGATATCTATCCTTTCTTATCTCACCACTCATCAGACAACATCTCCATATTCACTTATTTTTGTAAGATGATGAAATTCATAATGCACTACCCTCATTTTTTCTAGAGAACCGAAAAACATCATTCATAATGATTTTTTGAATTTTAAAGACCAGATCTGACCGATCCGTCAATCTAGAACGGTTTTTTGAATGGGCGATCTGGGTCACCAATCCAATTTTTAAACATCAGTTGTTGCAATCAGGAACAAGACTAGGTGTGGGAACAAGATCAGATGGAGGGGATTGTGAAATGCTCAAAGATCTCCATGGTTTGGAGTGTCGTCTGTGCAATATATATGTTAGCGATCTAGATCCCCAAATGTTAAGGATCAAGATCCCAACCTTTGGGGTTCTTGCTCATAACCTTAAAGAGTGAGTGTAGTCCAAGACTATATATATTCTTTAAGGTAGGGATTTTTTTTTATATCAAGCTTAATCTTGATTTCTCCTTCAGACTCACAAGGATGGATTTTAAGTACTACATCACGCATGTCTTCTTCTTCATAATTGACTTTCAAAATTTCTTGCATTTTTCGGTTATTGACATCGTCGTTTGCATTGAGATCTACCTCTTCATGTTCTTGTTCCTCTTCTTGTAATCTACTAAGTCAATCTTGTAGATATTGTTGTATTACTTTGTGAAGATCTTCCATGTATTTCTCAAATTGTTGATCCAATTGCTCAAATACTTGATCAAATCGATCCAAACGCTCCATATGGTGTATGGATCTATGATCATAAGGCTCTGAGACCAACTTGATGTAGGAAGAAAATATAATAAACAGAAAAATAAATAAAAAATAAAATAAGAGACTTGAGAGATTATACCCTCTCAAGGTCTACAAGGGAGTCCACCCTAAAGATCTTTTCACAAGATCAAAGCACTTTCTTTATTCTCCATTCACTATCTCTTAAACAACAAGTCTAAAATATCCTAACCAACCCAACCATGCAAATCCGTATCCATATCCATCTTAAAAAGAAAAAGAAAAAACTTCTAATTCTACCCCTTAAATCTCTACAGCTAAAAACGACAATAATAACCCTATAGAAAACTAAAAATCCAAATAACATATTTTCTATATCCTAGAAAAATATAAAAATACAAAAATTACAAAAAGAAAATTATTTGCATCATGCATGCCCCTCGAGAACCTCATTTACATGTTGTCTACGACACCCAAAAGTATCACAAGTCACCTCTTGGGAGAGGTTTGTTGTATACTAATCATGGTCATATGGGTGTTGCAATCTAAAGTGGGTGGAAACTATATTGGCTGATCCGAAAGTTAAAGTTCAATTACCTATGGCCCTTTATTTTGATAACAAAGCAGCCATCCACATTGCTAAAACCCCTGTATTTAATGAGAGAACAAAGCATATTGAGGTAGACTACCATTTCATAAGGGAAAAAGTTGTAACCAGAATTATTTGTACCCGTCATGAGAATTTCAGAGATCAACTAGCGATACCTTCACCAAAGCAGTTGCCTATAATAAACTACAAGATATAGTGGTCACATTGGGCATGATTGATATCTAAGCTTCAGCACGTGGGAAGTGTTCGGAGTATTGCAATGTCAGGGACATAAATGGAATATTTGATTCAATGAGGTTATGTGTGAGTTATTAACTTATACAATGGTTTTTTAAAAAAAAAAATTTGCTATTCAGCAATAGTATAAATGCATGACTAATCCCAAAGAGAGGTCACAACACTTGTTTCCCCTTCTTTCTTTTCCACGCACTCCTCTCTCCTCTCCCTCTATGATGCCCCTCTCTCCTTCATTCTTCATCTCTTACTTCTTCCTCTTCACATCTTCTTGCTAATACTTGCTTATTAGAATAGATCTAGATTATATCTTTGAACTCGATCAGACCAGGAACTTTAATAAGTTCATTCATCTGGACCTGATTCTGTGACTTTTCAATCTTCGTGGTTTGACTGCTAGGGACTCGAACCCTCCAATTCAGATGGATTGTATCAGAAAAGGAAAAAGGTAGTGATAAATTTGAGTCCCGGTGAGTGATTAGTCTTTTGGAGAAGAAAAAGAGAGAGCCTAACCTCCTTTTCTTTATTTGTGGTTTGGCTTTGTATTTACAAGTGACCTTTACATTGTATGGGCATTCACACATGCCACATAATTGACTGTTTAGTTTTTAGTTTTACAAAAAGACCAATCACCCAAATGCCCCCAAACCATGGTTTGAGGAGGCATCAAGACATTTCCTAAAATCCTGAATTATAACTAATTTATGTCAAAATTTAAGCACAAGCAGCAAAGAAAGCATAATCACCATCACAACAGTGTTCACAATGAGAATCAAAGTTGATGAATAAAAGCTGAATGAAATTGCATGCAGTTTTAAAGTGATGCAAATCAAAGCATCCCATAATGTTAACGCATGTAACGGCAGTTTGAAGTCAGTCTGACTCTGCAGCTCCCACTCATACATAATGTATTACAACCTGCACAGAATACACATTGCGCACTATATGTCATGTCATTGGTATAGAATCTTTAGACACCTAGGTTCAAGGGACAGTTTTATAACAAACATCCAGAAAATGCTCCTTACAACAAGGCATCCTTATATGCATGTGGGATCACTCCCACAATTTAAAGTTCATCATACATGTGCATGAGATGTGAGATTCACTTTCGCATTTTAGTTGCAAATGCACACCACTTGAAAGTACTGGTCTTTAAAGAAATACACTCTATCTTTTAAAAGATATATACTGGGGACTTCCAGAACTCCAATACCTCTTTTAATAAGATCATTATCACTGTCTTGGACTCTTGGCTAGATGTTCCATTAAAGGGACTTCTAGGGTATAAACTATGAATAATGTTTGAAATAGAGAATCGGCGACCAAGATCGACCATCTACCAAATCCAGTTCAACTTTAGGTACAAATGCACACCACTTAGAAGTACTGGTCTTTAAGGAAATACACTCATCTTTTCAAAGATATATACTGGGGATTTGTAGACCTCCAATACCTCTTTTAATAAGATCACTATCACTGTCTTGGGCTCTTCGCTAGATGTTCCATTAAAGGGCCTTCTAGGGTAGAATAAACTAACCAGAATAATGTTTAGAAAAAAGGATCGGCGACCTAGATTGGCCATCTACTAATCCCAATCAGCTGATCGGTCAGATCTGGCCTTAAAAGAATATCAAAAAATACTACATTTTCTTTAAAATTTATTTTTTAGGTTTCCATAACAAATAGTGTTGTTGCATTATGATTTTCATTATTTTACTGAAATTACATAAAATATTGAGAATTATCCATTACATTCATTTTATAGTCAAAATGAAATTCATAATACAACTCATTGCAATAAAATGGATCTTTTTTATTTTTGTATTTTTATAATCCCCAAGGCTACTTGTGCTTGTAAAGACAAGGAGGCTTGCCTAATCATTTCTTATTTTTTCTCTTTTCCTGAAAATTAATTCATTGAATTAGTTATTGATTTACATTCCTATTTTTATTAATGTTTTATCTCTCTAGAGGTGTCTTATTTAATTTATCTCTAGGATTGGGGCCCAAATCAAGTGCATAATTGAGAGAGAGGGGCAGAGAGAGAGAGAGAGAGGAAAAATCCAATCCAAGAGAGAGAGAGAGAGAGAGAGAACTTGATAGTGATAAGTGAAAGAGATAGAGAATGAGAGGGATAGACGGTTACATAAGAGAGTGAAAATGCAATAAAATATATGAGAGGAGATTAAATAAGTAAAATAGTTCAGTGAGAAATGACACTTGTTCAGAGATTGCTCTCTCTAGAATAAACTCAATGACACTTACTCGGCTAGTTCTTGATATATTACAGGAATCGGATTTGGCCAAACGATTCCCAATTCGGATCCGCCGATTCCTATCTGGATCGGCATTTTTTAAACATTGACTCTGAAGAAAGGAAAAAAGGCATAGATATGAGGAGCAATAAGCATGCTTCACCAGCACCAGTAAAATCTCCAAAGAGGCAAAGTGCATGTGCTTGGTTACAAAACTGATTGTTATGCAAGTGCAAACAGTGTCACTAGGTTGGAAAACATTAAGAGTATCTTAGTAAGTAGATTTACATGTCACTTTACGCTTGGATCAATATAAAACTTCCTAACCAGGTTCAAACTTTGTTTGACCCTATTACAATCTGCAAACAACAGGTTCCCTCCCAAGTAGAAGGTAACAAGAACAGCATACAAATCTCTAAGGGAACCCACAGTATCCAGCCATTTCGCCAATCAATACATGTATATATGCATTTGTGTTTCTGTGTAGGCGTATGTGTATCCTTGCCTCCAGAAACAAAAGAAGATATTTACTGAATT
The DNA here is from genome assembly GCF_054954075.1 of Amborella trichopoda. Classification (NCBI taxonomy): domain Eukaryota; kingdom Viridiplantae; phylum Streptophyta; class Magnoliopsida; order Amborellales; family Amborellaceae; genus Amborella; species Amborella trichopoda. The sequence goes on along the minus strand of NC_142340.1, from coordinate 46,744,765 downwards.
TGTAAAGCCAAGAAAGTTGAACAGATGCCACTTTGCAAATAGCGACATCATCATACACTGTATAAGGTCTAAATTCCATAGACATCTTTGCATGGTCAGGAGAAACCAAAGAAGAAAAGCATGGGATAAGCAACCAGTAAAGTATGGAGTGGACTAGTTCATGCAAGTTACATTTTGACGGTTGAAACTTAGAAAATGATTCAAAGTACGAAATGTACAGAAATGTGTACCTATTGAGAATTTCTTTTATTTTTCTAGGGGTGTGAGCTGTGGCTTCCACAATTGTAGCACTTCGTGTGGAAAGTGTGACATTGTTTTGGAAGCTGCTGTATCTAGCAGCTTCCAAAAGAATGCCATTTGACGTTATTTATGGAAGCCACTGCTGCGTGGAAATAAGTAACTTCTATTGATAATCAATCCAAGAGAATGTATCACTAAAAAGGGAAAAGAAAATCAAGAGAATCAGCATCTTTATTGGGGTCTGCCTCCTTTACCAAAAGGAAACAGTGAAGTGCTAGGCAACAGGGCACGCTACTGGCAAACAAAAAAAAGGCTACACCACGTTCAGCCTCTTGGTTTAGTGGTAAAGTGTCAGGGGCTAAGAGCCATCCAATTTTACCTTACCCGCTCAGGAAAAACCAAGAAAGAGACAATCAAAAATTAAAAAATCGTTCTGTTTTCAAACATAGTAATAAAACAAAAACAAAAATCCTGAAAGTAGGTGAATTCTAATTGAACCAACATTATGGCACCTTCAGCTTTACGTGTCATTGGATAACACAATACAAATAACAAGTCGTGACAATCTACCAAAAAATGGTTTTCTGCATGGAAAAAGGAGGGGATCGACAGAAGCCAAGCTCAAAGATCATTGATGCACCTAAGTAGTACAAGAATTAATCCCATTAGCAACACACATACACCTGCACGAACTAACAAAACCCCCACCCCCCCCCCCCCCCCCCCGTTTTCATACTCAAACAACATATACACTTCTAAAGTTAACAAAAATGTTCTAGGACGAGAAATAGGGTAGGAGACATCAAGTACTCACCATCTTTGAACATTTGAGATGCCAATGAACCTTGTCCTTTCAAGTCATCACCATCCCACTGCCACTGTGCTTCAGCCTTTAATGACATAAATTTCTGTTCTTCATCCAAGGGTGGTGCATCCGACCTGCCAGGATAAGCATTCATAGCACTACTATGATGCATTCTCTGAGCAGACATGTGCTGCATTTGAGCAGCAACCATTGGATTGACAGCAGAACCTGCATATTGATTTTGTCTTCTCATTTTTCCCTGCATTCACCAAACTTTGCGCCTATCAAGGAAAAAATAATACTAGTAAAAGCAGAAAGAGAAGTTCCCATAATCCTTGACAAAAACTACGGCATACTACGAAATCCATAGTACTAATATTTAGGAAACATCAAATAAGAATCCATATTAATGATGATGATGATGATTACTAATGAGCAATGCATAAGATTCAGGGGGTGTGTCTTTCTTCGTTTATTTATTTTCCATATAGTTAACAAAACATGCCCTGATACAAGGTATACATCAAAGTCCACACAGGGCTCAAACAAGAGACAAAAGGAAATAGAGTTAAGATTCAAAATAGAGTTAAGATTCAAATTAAACTTAAAACACCCACAAGAAAAGTTCCTTCCATTTCATAGTTCTCGGGTCACATAATAGTTCCTTCCATTTCATAGTTCCGGAGCCAAGCACTTCAGAACAGATGAAAAAAGAAAAGGAAAAGGGGAAAATAAAAACAAAAAAAAAAAAACTAAATAACTATACGAATTCTATTCCATTAACAATACATATAACCAGAACCACATGAATTGTTACAAAGCGACTTCAACCCCATCTACAACTAGTAAAGAAATAAAAAACTTTCAACTATTGTGCAGCAATTACGACTCAGCCTCCAATCTGACATGAAGGTAAAAACCAAGTAACCAACGCAACAAAATAAGAAGAGCATATTAAAAATAAAATAACAAATTAAAAAACCGAACAAATGCAAGTGGCCCCTTACAAATTTTGGCAGCCAGAAACTTATCTAGGAATAGAAACGGAAATCAAAGTATTTGATTGAGAGTCAATAACAAAGTGGGAAAGAATTCTGATTTGCCCTAGAATTAGAACCAAAATTCGACTGCATTTCCACTAGCACAAATAAAAAAATTCGTCGAAAAAGAGAGTATGTGGTTTAATTAAAAATAATAACCATATTAAAAAACAAAGAGATGGATAGAGAGAAGGTGGATTAATTACCTCAATAATGAACAAGAAGAATGAAGAGGAAATGGAGGAGGCACTCAAATCCAACGCAAATGGAAGAACCAGAGAGCTCCTAACGTGCTGCCGAAATGCTTGCTGGGTGGTTTTCGTTTCGGCGCCGAAGTTTGTTTTTTATTGTGCAACAGCAGCACTTCACATATACAGAGAGGTCCGCGATGTGGGATTTGATGAGGGTGGTATCGGTTTCTCTAGTTGTTAATCTAATGGATGGGGATTCTTTGGGTCAGCTGGCTCACTCTATTTTCGTGCAGTCTCTTTCCAAAATCAATAAACTTAAAGGTATGATTTGTATAAGACGTTTCACCTTAAACAAGGAAGGGAAGCTTTAATTTTGGGCTAATTACAAATAAAAAAAACCCATATTTTCTTGAACCTCATCTACCCCTCTCTTTTTTCACTTTTTCTTTTTTTTTTGGGTGCAGGTGGCATACGGATGCATCCATAGGTGTAGAGGTAAGGTACAAATTCAAATTGTATCATAGTATATAATTTTGATGTAAAATGTTCTTATTAATATTATCTCAAAATATATTTTTATATCTAATTATAAAATTTTAAATTTAAAAATTAGTTAAAATCAAGTAGATCTATAAACATATGAAAATCTTAAAAATGGAGGGTGTAGATAATATGTTGTAAAATGCATTATTTATGAGACTTAAAATCTTTTTATGTTTCATGGTCAGACATCTCGATGTTGAGATGATCAATCAAAGGGTTTTTCCGCATTAAAACTATATTTTTCAATAGATTTTTGAGGTGCATATGTAGTTCTACATTGTAAGGTTGCATCCTTATATAAATTTTTTTTTTTTTTTTATCAAAATAACATTCACTGGAGCTGTATTACCGTGAAAACGAGTGTCTCTTTAATGTTTTGAAACATCACAATACCTAAAAATATCATAATGAACTTTAGGTATATCACAGTACTTAAAGTGCGATGATGGCTGAAAAAGGTATCACATAACTCAAAAAACCGTGATAGTCTTTATGTAAAATTTTATTTTAAAATTTTATAAATAATATAAAAACAGAAAATTAATAATATATAAATTTATTACTAAATAAAATGATTGAAATATTATTCTATTACTACTAATTTTAAGTTTATTTTTTAATGCCTCTAGAATTAGAAAGAGCATAGTAATGAAAAGTACTTAAAGTTTTTTAAAATTTCAAAAATATGGGTATTTTTGAAGGGGGTATTGCCTTCTTATTTTGCAAGTAAGGTGGCTTTTTACTTTTTGTACTCTCATTACATGACATTAATCCTTTTGCTTGCTTATGGAAAGTTATAAAGTTGACAACGGTAGTTTCGTTATTCGGTTCGTTTCGCCGTTGAGAGAAAACCCGAGGGCTTGGCCCGAACCCGAACCACTCAACTCACACCCAGCTTGAGCTGTTGTTAAAATAATGAAAGCGCTCCTGTTTTTTGCCGTAGAGAGTACAGAGGAAGAACAAAACGGCCATGAAGAGTGGGGTTTCTTTGATTTTTACGGTTTTTTTTAAGCACCGTGATATTTCATTCGATCATTACGGTATTGTAATTATTGTAATACATCTAAAAGTTCATTACGCTATTTTAGTATTGTGATGCTTCAAAATATTAAGGTAGTCACTGCACTTGTTATACTTTGATGTCTTCATGATAATACGACCTCCATGAAAGTTATTTTGATCAAAAAATATATATATATTTAGAAAAGTTTGAGATTTTTTCTTCCAATTAGTCCAAAATTAAGTAATATTTCTAATAATTTCCTAACAATCTAAACAGGGTTGATCTCCAAATTCTAGATATAATTTTGGTGTCAGACATTCTTGGAATAGATAACAAATCTATTTTCACATCTAATTATAAAATTTTAAACTTCAACAATATTATAAATCGAGCATATCTATAAACACTTGAAATCACGAAAACAGACATCCATATGTTATGATATGCATTTTTTTAGATTTAGAATATTTAATTCCCTATATATATTCACCTCAAGGTCGAGATGATCAATTAGAACATTTTTCTGAATCAAAACAACTTTTTATGTAGTATAACTTTTCCTTTAAAATGAGATGCAACACATTGATACTTTCGATTGTCGATCCCAAAGAAATAAAAGTTTTGAGTATTAAAAATAACTTAGACCAAGCTATGTAAAATCCAACTTAGACCGAGCTCGAATCCTACCCAACCCCTAATCCAAACTTTTGAACCTTCAAAACCACACTTTAATTTAAAGGCGGGTAGGATAACAATAACTTCCGGATCCTCTTTTGCCTATATTCACTTGTCCGTTAAAACCTGAAAGACTGGGATTGGCCTTGCAACAATCTACTTTAAACCGGCACCAACTCCAGGCGTTGAGCCCCTCTTTCCTTACTTTGACTTCATTAATGATATCTATGAGCTTCAGTTAATCTCATTTTACATAGCTTTATTTAGCTTCATTTATTGTTTTATTTGATTTTGCTCTTTTTCTAAAGTTTTTCATCAAACCACTCCCTCTCTTCATTAAATATTTTGAAATCTCTCTTAAACTATAAGGCTAAGGTGTATAGGAAGCCGGCTTTATCGGCATTTTGAGTGGCTCGACTCCCACGCATAATGCAATTTGACGATACTCTTTCTCCATCAACTTTTTTGACAAGTTTACGCTCGAAACCAAGACGGGACCGAGTTTCTTGTCTGTATTTTCGAATATAAATCGAGAGGGATCATGTCTTTTCTGAACCAAGAGAGAGATAGCTCTAACGAATACATTTTGTGTACAATTTTAGAGAGAGAGAGAACCTTTAGACCGGAAAAAGAGGGACACCCTAAATATTTAGTGCAATTTTTTGTATGACGTACAAAAGAGAGAGAGAGAGAGAGAGAGAGAGAGAGAGAGGTGTTGGGCATAGGGTAGGGGGTGGTGGGCTTTCGCCTCCCAGAACCTCAACGAATAGCAACAAAGAGGGTGGTGGGTTTCGCCTCCCAGAACCTCAACGAATAGCAACAAAGATCTGTTGAATACTTTTTGGGATATATTTTTGGAAAGATATTTGCCATTTATTTAAGGAAGTTATAAAAAATATTATTGGGTTATTGGAAATAAACCCCAAACTATCTAAAACCTCCTGCATACCCTTTTTCTCCAGTTTTTATTTTTTTTAACCAAATTTTCCTTCAAGGTAGTATTAAAACCATGAAGACGTAACAGTTCACTCACTACCATGATGGTCATGGGCAATTTAATGTTTTGAGCAATGGTTTAAAAAATGGATCGCTGACCCGGATCGGGCCCCCAAAAAACCGATCCGGACAAGCGAATCGGCGATCCGGATCGGGAATCAGGTGAATCGGTCAGAATAAAACTTAAAAAAAATCCGAAAAAATTATTAAAATTCATTATAAATATTGTTTTTTAGGAATTCAATAAGAAATGAGGGTACTCCATTAAGAATTTTCATGTTTTTGAATGACTATGCCAATATTGATATGTTCTTTCCCTGCATGAACCGCCATTCAGCATTTAATTTACATCACACAAAAGGATAAACATAGAATTATCATGGAATAAGTATATCAACATACATGGACTACAATAAAGCATAAAATTAGTAACATATGATCTAAAAATAAAATGATAGACGACGTTATTGTTCTTCTTGGTCACGCTGGTGCCATTGATTGAATTCGTTTAACAATTCATTGATTCGATCTAAAAACGAATCATCGATATTAGCAAGCGTCTGACTATTCCCAAATCCCTGAGTGTTAGTGTTTTGTCGTGTTCCCAATCTAAAATCGCCGAAGATTGTCCATCCTTCATGCTCACCTGCACTGTCGTGCTCATCCCTACACTGTTGCTGTTGGGACTCGATATGTGAATAATATGGCTGGGATAGGGTGGCCTCAGAATCATCATCTCTCTCATTTTCTCTTTGAATAATATGGATTAAAAAAAAAATAACAAAATTTCAAAAAAATCGATCATGGATTAAAAAAAAAAAATCACAAATTTTCAAAAAATTCTATCATGATTACAAAAAAAAAATTTGATCATGGATTAAAAAAAAAAAATCACAAATTTTCATAAAATTCTATCATGGATTACAAAAAAAAAATCGATCATGGATTAAAAAAAAAAAATCACAAATTTTCAAAAAATTAAATCATGGATTACAAAAAATTCGATCATGGATTACATAAATGTCGATCATGGATTACATAAAATTCGATCATGGATTACAAAAAAAAACAAACAAAAAAAAACAAAAAATTCGATCGTGGATTACAAGAAAAGAAAAAAACAATTCGATCATGGATTACAAAAAATTCAATCATGGATTACAAAAAATTCTATCATGGGTTACAAAAAAAACAAAAAACAAAAAATTCGATCATGGATTACAAAAAAAAAACAAACATTTCGATCATGGATTACAAAAAAAAAACAAACATTTCGATCATGGATTACAAAACATTTGATCATGGATTACAAAAAATTCTATCATGGGTTACAAAAAAAAAACAAAACACAAAAAATTCGATCATGGATTACAAGAAAAAAAAACGAACATTTCGATCATGGATTACAAAAAATTCGATCATGGATTACAAAAAATTCTATCATGGGTTACAAAAAAAAAAAAATTCGATCATGGATTACAAAAAAAAAAAAAAAACAATTCGATCATTTATTACAAAAAAATCGATCAAGTATTACAAAAAAATCTATCATGGATAACAACAAAAAAAAAAAAAAAAATCCGCACGGGACTCGCCGATTCCGTACAGTGAATCGGCGAGTCACTGTGCAGAATCGTCCGGTACTCTCTAGAACCGGACAATTCCCGTTTTTTTCGCCGATTCGATCCGTCCATGGCTATTCCCAAGTCGAACTGGGCGAGTCTGGTTCGACTCGGCATTTTTTTAAACACTAGTTTTGAGGCATCACGATCCTCAAATTGATCATCTTGACATCAAGATGGATGGACATGAGAAAAAATGGATTTCAAGTTTTAGAAATAGTGTATTTTGTAGACCGTCAATTTTCAAGATTTTCATAGCTATATCAATCTACACTATTTAAAGACAAAAATATATTTTAAGGCTATCACAAAGATTTCCAGTATTAAAACCACATTTCTCCACACTATTTGCAAGTAGGCCCTAATTTGATTGTTTAGAGCCTAGGCTCTATACAAACCACACAAGATATATTTTAGGGGATAAAAGAGTATTTAATATTAAACCTATATAAATATATATATATATATATATATATATATATATATATATATATATATATATATAAATCCTAAAAAATAGAACGTTTCTATAAAAATTTGACATCCCGTTATTGTGTTTTTAAACAACTCTAGATAACTATTTATAATATACATATCAAATCCTTACAAAATATATTTTCTTAAAAAAAGGAAGTTTGTGTTGTTATTCTTTTAAAATAGCTAGTTGTAAATTAATATCATTTACAAATCTATAATTTTGTATTACGTGGATAAAACAATATGTGGTTGTTTATGCTAAAAGTTCTTAACATGTAAAGGTTGTGATTTCATGCACCCGTTGTATTAGTAATGTAATGCAGCAACTTTCAAAAACCTTGTTAGGGCCATTTGTTTGATCCAAATTTTAAAATATACACTCTTTTCATTCTAACAAACAATCACAAAAAAGAAAAATTTGAAAACGTAACCTATAAAATATTTTTTTAGCCAAATAAATATAGGCCGTTCGTTTTGGTGAAATGCTTAGATCTAGGTCTTATAATGATCTCTCTTTTTTTCCAAAATTTTTAGATAATTTTATTATCATTAGATTAACCATATTAAAAAAAATGATTTATAAAGGCCTAGATATTGAAATTCATCAAATGGACGGTCTAGATTCATTGTTGAATGAGACTCATTTTGACCATATATATTGTACAAATTATTATTATATTTTTTAAATTGATTATTGAGATGAAGAGAGTCTATGTCCAAAAATTTGGATCATACAAATACCACATATATGGTTTTCTAAAAGTGTGGTTGCATTATGGTATGATACCGTTGCATGAAATCATTGCCCTGTATGTATATCTTACTTTTAAAAAATTTCCTAAAAGAATCAAAATCCCCATTATTATTGGTTAAAAAATGTAGATAACTATATCTACATACACATCTTAAATTATTTCAATCCTATGGGAAGATCATATTATTATTGTTTTAAAGCTCTAGATAATTTTCTATATTTCCTAAAAAGCTTCACATACATATATTCATATATTTCAATCTCAAATCCATGTGGTGTTCCTGAAAGATCATCTCACAAATTTTCTTAAACGATCACTTCAAATTTTCTTTGCAACAAATGGGAAGTTGCTATTACTGTTACTCTTTGAAATCTTAATTATCTTTATATCTTAAAAACCTCTACATATTATTTATCTCTCACCCTCTTAAATTTTTGTTCTCTCTTCCCCAAACGGGAATGAGTCCTACAATCTAAACAGAATTAGAGTCCCTTCTTATTTTCGTGACATGCGTCCACTCTTTAATTCTCGCTTAATAATATAGTCTAGATAACAAATAAAAGACCTGGTTTCTATGTGGCCAAGCCTGCATATGTAGAAATGCAGGCCTCTTAATATCTCTTTTTTTTAGATAGATTTTAAGAATTAATTTTTAAAGACATGTAATCTCTAACATGGAGATCATGAATATGGATAAATAAATAAATAAATAAATAAATTTAAAAAACTAGAAATAATAATTTTAGTAAGAAAACATTTGGACAGCTAGTTTCCATTGTTTTTAGATGAAACATCTACTTGCATCCATCTTTGAGATGGATGCTTTACCCTTTCTGGACCACATATATAGAAATGCGGTCCAAGCCGCATGAAACAATTTTCCATAAATATATATTTAGAGAGTTTCAAGAGAGGGACAATGCTAATAAGAAATGAAAAAATTAAAGCAAATATGGGGACTGGTGGTTAAAAAAAAAATTTGTAGCAAAGATGAAAAAGGCAATATTTCGTTTTTTTTTTTTTTCCATAAATTTGACATTTTTTTAAGTTATTTCCAAAATTACATTTTTTTTAAGTTATTTCCAAAATCACAATTTAATGTCAAAGAAAAAGGAAAAAAAGATTTTTAAATGGAGTTCTGACACCTATGGTTTACAACCATGAAATTTTGTTTGTATCCTATCCAACATGAATTTCCAACTTACTCATTTTGATTTGTTTATTTTCGTATTGCTCTCATGGGTTGAGGTTTGGGCAGGCAATGGTCTGGCCTTGAAAAACTAGCGCCTGTCACAAAATGTGTCCCGAGAACCAGGCCAGGTCTGGGCCAGGGCCACAATAGGGGCAATTTGCAGCCCTATGTTTTTCTTTTTCTTTCTTTTTTTTCTTTAGACAGGGCCGTCTTCCCCTTGGTTTGGGCTTGTACCGACCTAAAAGGGACCCTGGTTCGGGTTTGGCCGGGCTTGGACTGACCTAATGGAGACCGGGGAGGGCCGGTTCCCTTTGGTTGGGGCTTAGCTACGACTGACCTAATAATGACCCAGGCCCGTTGCGAGCCCACTTGTGATGGAAGTCTAGGAATAAATGCTCCAACTTTTTGCTATTTCTTCTTGTTCCTGCTAGGGCCCAAAATGCAACGATGTCCTCGCTCCCTTAGTGGGATTATAGTCAAAAGAAGTTATTTTTTACGCAAAACAATTGGTTTGGCCCACATTTAATAAATAATAGCATTAAAGGAATTAATGGTTGCTCTTCTTTCTCCCTAGGTAGAAAAACAAGAATGCATATTTAATCCTAGCCAGGGCCTCAAAGTTCAAAAAGTTGAGGATGGTAGTGCAAGTACCTAACCCTACAATTCCTTGTGCCCTTATCTTTTATCAAGTCTCATCAAAATGTCTTTTTCCCCTGCCATAATTGAGAGAGTGCAAAGCCCACTCCAGTGGGAGCACACTATATGCTTACTCCCTCAGGAAGATATTTGTTTAAAAGAATTTTCTTGGTCTAGATTTTCAAGGCTCTTTTTTTTTCTTAGAAAAGAGAATGATTTTCTCCCAAATGCAATGCATAAAAACATGCCGTTAAAAAATTAGACACTTTATGTTTGATATTCGTCATCATCATCAGCATCAGAGTCTTATTTATTCAAGTTGATATATAGAGGGCACATGAATATTTATTTCTGTTCATTCCCTTCTTTCTTTTTTTTTTTGCCTTTTCAACATCCCAAATTTAATAGCTCTAAAATTACTCCTAAAGGGTTGTTTTAATTGAGGGAGTAAACATAAGATGTGCTCCCTCGGGAGCATACCAATATTTCAGCAATGTTAAACATTCTCAGTGCTTCAAACAAGTGTGAGGGTGCCTTCTAGAATCTCTCTTGCACGATGAGAGCCTTCCATACATTTATAATTTATTGTCTCTTGCTTTGTGAGTCCCTATTCAAAGGCGCAAACCCTTTGTTTCGAACGAACGAAAGTGATTGTTTATTTTATTTAATCCAAATGAATAGTTTCTAATCCTGATCTCATTTGGTTTAAAATCGTTGTAAGTATTCTTGTGATTTGATTTTCCTCAAAAAAATAAGTATTCATAATAGGTGCAATCATAGAACTTGTCAAAAGTATTGGCATATATTTATTGATCGAGTATGTAGCCTCATTCTCACTAAGCATTTCAAAATCCTATTTTGTTAGAGCATGTGTACAGTACTCCCCTGGCCACACACTGCTGACTTACTCCCCCGGGCAAAAGACCGACTTAAAACGATTCTCTATCTGAAATTTTAATATCCAACTAATAGTCATCATATTAGTATTACTAATGAAAAATAAATTGGATTTTAAGTTTTTAAACATTTAAATCTAAGCATCCAAAAAAGCAGGTCTCTATTCATTCAAGCATGTTAGTCTTTTGAGGTGCATTGTGTGTGTATATACTTTCCATTTCTCTTCTGATGTTGGTCACAAAGGTTGAAGAGACTGCATCCCAAAATTTGAAGTTCTAAAAATACTTCCAAATGGATTTTTTCTCGAAGGACTAAACATATAAAATGCTCCTGCATGAGCAAAATAATATTTTGACAATTAATTAAGAACTTTTGGCCAGGGTGAGGGACTGCATGAGACTGGTGAGGGTAGACATAGATATACCAACCATGCACCTTTGAAATTTAGGTGACCTATAAACTATTAAACTATCAAGGTTTGAAACTTTTGTTTTGTTTATAAACTTATTGTTGTTTAGCATTATAAGTGATTGACAGGGTCCCTTCATGACATTAATTTATATGTGAGGGCATAAATCTCTCACAAGTGCCAAAGGCATGATTAGGAACTTCTCAATTGCTCATTGACACTGAATATGTATAATAGTATTAGTGTGAAGATTTCATGCTCCCGTAGGAGTAAAATGTCTATTTGCTCCCTCGGGAAAAAGCCCTAACCAGAAATACTTTTGAGGACACAAAAGTCTGTAGGCTGTAGCCAAATGAATCTGGTATTTTAAAACATGCTTTAGCATGCTTAAACCATCCATATCCTAGGGTTGAACAAAGGCTATTCGATTTTTGACGGTCAGATATAGGTGTTTAAGAACTCAAAATCTGTATTTTTATTTTGAACATTATTGTAGCGCTATTCTAAAGAGATCCCAAAAAATTTAGATTAAAAATCTGCCATTAGGATAATATATTCTCTTGGGGAATGATTTCATGCAACAGTTGTATAGTAATAAAATGCAACTATCGTCAAAAACCATGTTAGAGACATTTGTTTAACACAAATTTTTAAATGTACACTCTTTTCATTATGAAGAACAGTCACAAAAAATAAAATTTTGAAAAAATTCTCTAGAAAGTTTTCATTCTAGCCCAATTAACATAAGCCGTCCATTTTATTGAGATGGTTAGATATAGGCCTCATAATGATTTTCTTATTCCCAAATTTTTTTTATAGCGTTATCATTATTAGATTAATAATGCTAAAAAAAGAAGAAGTGATTTTTAATTTTTTAAGGCCTGGATCTTGAAATTCACTAAATGAATGGTCGAGATTCATTATTGTATGGGTATTAATTTTGACCATATCTAGGGTGCAAATTGAAAAAAAAAATTGTAGGATTGATTATAAGGATGAAGAGAATGTGTGTGCAAAATTTAGGGTCATACAAATGCCAAAAATATGATTTTCTAGATGTGTGATTGCATTATACTACTATACAACCGTTGCATTAGATCATTTCCCTATTCTCTTAACTCTAAAACCCAAAAAGTTTAAGCTCACTAACATAAATGGGTGTTAAATTATATATATATATATATATGGAATTTATAATATGAGATTCCCATTTGCACCCTAGAATTGAGTTTAGGCTCAACACTAGTGGATTATGCATATTAAATTCCCCATGTACAACATGAATCATCCACTTGATACCTAACACTAACTATGCATCAAATTCTTTCTCTAAAGTCCAAGACAGCTTGGCCTCACTAGCACTTAATGGGAAATTGAATTCGCTCTCCACAATATGCTAAACAATGAGAATTAGGTGAGGTGAATATCTCTAACTTTGTTAAAGATTGATTCTCTCTCTTAATCTTCATGGATTTTGACACTTATGCATAGCCTTTGCAGTGAAAACCCTTGTTGCTTGAGTAAAGATGTTATTTGATTGAAGCCTTGGCGTGCCTTGCAAGAATTACAACTATCTGTACTATACTTATTTATCTGTGGGTGGGGCTTTTTCCTTTATCTATTATCATTTTTCACAATTTATTATTGTTGATGGCAATGCGAGCCAATCTCTTCATGGGACAAGGATATTCAAGACAGGTCTTAAGGGCTCCTATAATTCTCTTTTTAAAACCTAATGCAAACTAATCCTTAAAAAAATGAGTACCTTGTCAAATACTTCAAATTATTACTATATTCCAAATGAAGTAATCCTATGCTCAAGTAAGCTAATGAACCCAAGTAAATAATCAATCTCAATCCTCAATTGAGATTGGATCTTGGTTTGATTTGACAACTAGATATGCATTACACATTCCACTATTAGAGCATAGAAAGATTTTGCAATATTGAAAAAAAATAAGGGAAAATGTTAATAAAATGGCTAAACCATCCAAAAAAATCAACAAAGTGGTTAAATCAACCAATAAAATAATTCTTTTTTGAAAAGTATTTCCTTGAGGTACCTTCTAAACTATTATGCTAGAAAATGCCTAAACTGCCATGGTGGGGGCTACAATATGGAATAAGATAAGGTATTTTGATTATTCAATACTAAGTTATTTGAGTCAAATAACATAAATATCCATGTTTGTGTTAAGCTCCAAATATGAAATATGCATTTTATTGAAAACCTTGTTCAAGATTTGGAAAAAAACAAAGGGCATATACATCTTTTTGGTTCGGGTGGCTAAATATGATTTAATTATCAAAATACTCCTATTTGTTCTTGGTCACTAACTCGAATAAGATTTTTCAGTAAAAATAAATTTGCTTTCAGGCATAGAACCCGAAACAGGTTGAGGTTTTAGGTCATTTCGCTCAAATGACTTAACCGAGCATGAGACCAAAATTCTCTTACTTCTTCAAGTTCACAAACCTAGCTTTTAAAAAAAATTTGGAGAGGTAAAAAAATGAAAATATTTTTAAAATAACCACTTTATTGGAAATTTTTTATTTAACCACTTCATTTATTTTTGAGGTGGTTTGACTATTTCAATCACATGCTTTTCAAAAAAAATAAAATAAAGTAAAATAAAATGAAACTTAGGAGTTCGCAAGGTAATTTTCTTTACATCAATGTTGCGATATGTAAAAGAACAGTCCTATATTTATATATGGCATTTACTTTAAAGGAAAAAGCTTGGGTGAGCCCATTAGCTCACATAATAGTATAAACTTGATGGTTCAGATTGAATCTAGGCCGATCTGACGGTCGAGAGTATTTGAATTTTTTTTTCTATAAATCCAAATTACTTGAAAGTTTAGGTGAATATTTTTCTCATCAAGCCGCACCTAATAAAAATATATATATATAAAAAATCCGTAATATTAAAAATAACCAAAATACCTCCGAAAATTTATAAGGGTATTTTGGTCATTTATTTTAATGTCAAATATTTTTTTAATATTTTTCGAATATTTGCCTATTTTTTATCATCTAAAATTTCAAGTGATTTGGATTTATAGAAAAAAAATTAAAATTTAAACACGATCGGACATCCGTGATCGTTAAATCGATCCAGATTCAATCTGAACCGATTCATTTTTTTCTGTAACCTAGTGAGCTCACCCTAACATCTTTCTACTCTAAAAATGTAATATATATAACGGGCTCCTAAAATAATACTCAATAAATGATGGGTATGTCTAATGTCAATATTTATACTTTCTATAAACATCAAATCGGGAAGGTATTTATTTTCTCAAGGACGCATGTGATTCTGTTTTCAAGCGTTGGGCAACCAGCGTCCTAAAAACATACCCGCAAAAAATAAACAAATAGAAGTGGGCGACACTTACCTGGTTTCTCTCTTCAAGCATCATAATCAATGTGCCCCATATGCTGTTAGAGTGAGAGAGAGACTGCTCCATATGCAGTTAGAGAGAGAGAGAGAGCTCAATATGCAGCTAGAGAGAATGTGCTCCATACGCAGTTAGAGAGAGAGAAGAGAGATAACCTGTCCCATATGCAAGAAAGGTGGGCGAGGAGGGTGGTTAAAGAACATTTTTAATCTCATTATGGCTAAGATGGGTGAGGTTAACGAAAAGTGGAGAGTCGATTTTAAAAAGTTATTAAATGACGAACATGATGGAAACATAATAGTAGAAGGGATTGTTGGTACAAGTGACGAGGGAGGTCATAGATATATTCGTAGGATTAAGATGTTGGAAGTGAAAGAAGCATTGAAAATGATAAACATATAAAAGGCTTTAGGACTAGATGGTATCTCGATAGAGGTTTAGAAGTGCATAAGAAAAACTGACATTAATTGACTGACAAAGTTTCTTAACATGAAAATGCCAGACGATTGGAGAAAAGTATTGTAGTATCTATTTACAAAAACAAATAAGACATACATAATTATACAAACTATCAAGGAATCAAGCTTATGAGTCATTTAATGAAGCTCTGGAGAGAGTCATTGAACAACGACTAAGGCATGAAACGAATGTATTTGAAAACCAATTTGGTTTTATACCAAGAAGGTTAATCACTGAAGCTATTTCTCAACTTAAGCAACTGATTGAGAAGTTTAAGATGAAGGGAAAAGACCTCCACATAGTTTTTATTGATCTAAAAAAAGCTTATGATAGGGTACCTCAAGTTTTGATTTGACGGATGTTGGAAAAGTAAGATGTCTCTAGACACTACATCGACTTGGTAAGAGATATGTACAATGGAGTGAATACTAGTGTATGAAGAACTAGTGGTGAGACGAGTGAGTTTTCAATGACAATAGGTCTACGTCAAGGGTTAGCATTGAGCCCATACTTCTTTCTCTTAGTTATGGATGACTTAACTAGGAACCTACAATATGAAGTATCATAGTGTATGTTGTTTACAGATGGTATAGTTTTGATTGATGAGACCTGAAACAGTGTTAATACAAAGCTAAAACTTTAGAGGGATGCTCTAGAATAAATATTGCGTTTATATGGCCTTTAAATGCATTATGAGAGCTTATATGAGGATTTTATATAGTGAAACATAAATTCAGTGAGAATGTGGTCCTCTTGTGGAATATGTTAGGCAAATACAATTTATCGATACTTGGACTAAGCTTGACGTGTTAGGCCAGCTGAGTTTGAAAAAACCCAAGATACCTGGGCATAAGGATCTACCAAGAAGGGTTTAGCAGAGATGAGGATATTGAGATAGATGAGTAGCAAGACAATAAGGGATAGAATTCAAAATGAATATATTCGAGAGAATTTAGGCGTGGCATCAATAGACGATAAAACGAAAGAAAGTAGACTTAGGTGGGCTGGTCATATATGACACCAACCAAGTACAACACATGTTAGGAGGTGCGAGTTAGTTCAAGTGGAATGACTGAAATGGCAATGGATAGGCTCAAAAGAACATGGTTAGAAGTAATCCGAAAAGATATAGGGACTTATGACTAAGTGAGGATATGACATTTAATAGAGCAAAATAGTAAACCAGGATTCGTGTATCCGACGTCAATTAAATGAAAAAAATCTACAATGATGATGATGATGAATGGGTAATATGAGAATAATTTTCCCTTATTTATACTCTATTTTATTTGCTTATTTATTTGAAGAAAAAAAAATGAGAAGATGAAGCAAATAAGAGGTCGGTGGAAGAAACAAGGGCATTGATTTGATTACACGACAACGATAATTTTCGATGGACATATGCCACGCATTTCGTCTTCAAATAAATACATCATATTGTATTCTTTGTATTCGAATGATTGTCACTTTGGCAGCTACTGAATATTCTGGGCATCTTTTATAGGGTCTATAAAGATATCATTTATCTTTTGTATATAGATATCACAATCATTATCACTCGTTAGATATCAAATTAGATGGCTTGGGATGAGTTACGAAATTCAATTTTTTTTTTTTTTTTTGGAACTTTGCATCTACTCAATAACACTCTTACACCAACCCAATTTGAAATTTAAGGGACACTAATGATTGTGACCTCCATGTACAAAAGATAAATGGCCTCTTTACGGGCCATCCATTTACAACATGCAACACTTCCTCTCCTCTCTTTGTTGAAATTTACAAGGCTTGCGAAAATCTATGCGTGTTAAACACTAATATCGGGATATGATTGGCCAAATATTATCATTATAAGACTTACAACTATTTCAGTCAAGATTCTAATTCATTGAATCCAATTTCACTATCAGTTGAATGGATTGGACTAAAATTTTTTAAAAATAAAAATAATAGTGTTTAACATATGGTATTTTTTTTAATACAAGGGCAATTTCGACCAAATGAAATAGTGACTTTTATGGGCATATAAAGGTCATGGAAATCTATACAATGAGGCCATTTACTTTTGATACAAGGAGGTCACTATCATCATTAACTGGTAGATTTGAAATCGAGAAGTGGATGATGTGTTACTGTTTGGGTACAAAATCAAAAATATTTTTTTTTTAATGTTGTGATACACTTTCATCTATTAGATTTTATATTAAATGACAAAAAAATTGATTGTGACCTCTGTGTATAAAAAATAAATAGTCTCATAATTTACAATCCCAAAAGCCATTGTGCATAGAGATAAAAAAAAAAAGAAATTGAAGAGCTTGTGAGGAAGAGTTCTTATGAGGTAGAGATGGGGGATTTTAAGGAAAAATTATAGCTACCATTGGGCCCTATTTCGGGTGGTTGCAACAATGTTTTCTATCGACAGTAGATCTATAGATACGGATTCAACAATGAAGGTTAAATCGATGACTCTTTTATAGTAGTGGAAAGGGAAATTGGTAGTACTTTATTGATTTTGAAGTAACTCATATCTTTCCACTGATTTTGTAATTCTTCCATGATAATAAAATCGTTTCGTTACCAGCTGCCCATAGATGTACCTAATTTTGGGTGAACTGTAGTCTTTAGCATGTCATTGTGATTTTAGCTTTCCTATTTTTACTGTTCTGAAATTCCTTTTATATTTCCAAAATTTATTGCACCATATATAGTTCTTGGGTATATGGATTTATTGGAATCGATTTTCCGATGATATAAAAGTTGGTTTTAGGTATTAGATTTGTTGTAGAGGGGGGTGTACTGCAACAAAGGATGATTGTGCTAGTTTGGATTCCCAACAAATAGTTAAAAATATAAAATATATTTAAGAAATACCATTTTGTTTAACCATTCCAACCTTTTAAAACTGGCCGGTCATATCAATCAAAACTAGTTAACCAATTGCTTTTTTTTGCCTTTTCTTAATGTTTACCAAACAATGACTAATTTTTTACCAAACCAGATTTGCTTTGATTCAGACCAGCCAAAGGACCAGTAGATAGTCTAATAGTTTAGACTAGCAGTTCAATTTGATATTGATAATTATAGTTTCAACCAGTATTTCAGGACTCGGATTGGTGGGGTGGATCATTCACCTATAGATCCATGTTGAATTACTGGATTGACGATCGAGATCGGGTCTAGATCGGTCGAAATAGATGATCTAAAAAATATTAAAAAATAAATGGAATAGAATAAAAATTAAAATAGAGATTTATAGGATGGGGATTGAGAGGACCTAAAAAACATTAGATAAACTTAAAAACAAAGAAGAAAAAATATATACCAGGAGTTTAGAGGGAAACCAGGCCGGGACCCATTACTATCCCAGAACTGGATTAGTCTCAACTTATTCTAAGTCGAAACGGAAATCACCGGAATTTAAAGCATTGGTTTCTACATATATGCAACTTATTTATTTGATTAGATCAATGGGGAAGGGGTCCCCTACATGCAGTAGGATTGGAACACATATGGAACTTACTTCTAAGGAACAATAACTTGTCCATCATTTATAAAGAGACATGAATAAGTTGATAATAATGCAATAGGTGCACTTATTATTATTTAAATTGTTTTAGTCCAGAGGTATAAAACATCTACCATCTAAAACCCATTGTAACTAACGGTCCAAATGTTTTTTTGATATAATTATTATTTTTAGTTTTCAATTTTTTTTTTTTCATGTTCATAATTTTCATGTTAAAGATTATATATTATCTAAAAATTAAGATCAAATTATATTTAAAAAATAAATTTATTGCCAAGCCCGCATTTCTGCAATATGCAGGCTAGCTGCATGAAAACCGCATCCATTACCAAACGACATTGTTGTCGACTCCTCCTTGTCACCTCTTAAACCCACATATTAAGCTCAATAAAGGAAAAATTCCTAGTTAGACCTTTTATTCACATGAAAAAAATAATATATCAAGATTGAATGGAGACGATCCAATTTTCAAACGAGAAGATCTAAGAAAACTCAACTTTTAATGTTTTTTTAGAACGGTTATCCATTAATTCTTTAGTGGTTGCTCTTACCGAAATTCAGCAAACATGAAACATAAAATAAGAGTGGAAATATAAAATGAGAAAGAGAAATTACCAATTCCCGAAGTGGAAACATAAAACCAGTAAGAGTGGCAATGGACCTAACCATAATTTGGATAGGACGGGTAGATCTGACTTTGGGTTTGGGTATGAGTCCAAATTTTAGATATGAAAGGTTGAGTCTTGCATATTTGACCTAGACCTGGACCCAGACCCGGATCCGTACCCGACCTTTCGCCATCCCTAAAATCAATGCCGAAACCGGAATTTGGGGAAAATGGTAGGAGGGGAATTGGGTTTGGGACCCATCACGTAATAAAATATAAGAAAGAGGGGTGCATGAAGGCTTGGATTTTGTAACATCCCCTCGAAGACTGCAGAGAGGGTGAGAGGTGGACTTTTTTAATTCAAGAGAGAGGAAGCCAGAGTTTTCAAAAGGCAGAAGAGAAGTGGAGAGAAGAGAGAGAAAGAGATGAGAGAGAGAGGGGGGAGGGGTTTAACGTTTTAAAAGGGTAGGCATGAGTGAGGGAGGAAGCATCCTTAAAAGCAGAAAAGGAGAACTGGATCACAGTTGGGATGTTGCAGAAAAGGAGAACTGGATCACAGTTGGGATGTTCGTTTCAGACACGGTGGCTTTAAATGCTCCTTAACAACTTCATTCAACCTCTGTTCAGTCAGTAAATCTTCTCTATCTTCTTCCCTGCCCCATTCTCTCCCTAAGGTTCACAGGTATTCTGCAACCCACTTGTTCAAACTTCATCCTGGTCTCTCTCGCTCTCTCTCTCTCTCCTCTCTCTCTCTCAACCACTTGTTCAAACTTCAAAGTGGGTTCTCTCTCTCTCTCTCATGTTCACCTTTGAGCTTCTCTTGGACACTAAGGGTAGGAGCCCAAGAATGGATAGGTTTCTGCTGCACTGGGGACTCTTCCTTGGCCAAGTACTGCAATTCTGTGTTCTACGTGGGGCTTTGGAGAAATTGGGTCTTCTTTAACAGCAGAAATATCATTGTTGAGAGATTGGGTCCCGCTCAATTCCGTTGTGAAATTTGTTGTGGTTCTTCGGTTGTTTTCATGGTGAAGCTTTTATCATAGTTATGCTCACAGAGCAAGTTCACGTATTTGTTCTCTTTCACATTAGATAGCAATTCTCTTTCTCCATTGTCTTCTAATTACCTTTGTACATTTTGGTTTTTGTTGACCTTTGATGTGAATTTCATGGTCACACCTCTATTACCTGATGCAATGCGGTGGTTTCTATAAAATTGGTTGGACTCAGATATGCAGTTTGAAAGAAAATATCTTGGGCTCATTTTCTTGGTTCCTGGTGTGAAGAAAGTCCAGGGAAATTAGGTTTCCTGTAAATTCATCAGGTATTCTTTGCCACTCTATATTTGTACATGTTTTTGTTTTCTCAGAGCTATTTTTGAGAAGTGAAATTTTGGTGATATAGAAACAAAGTACAGTCACAATCTTATGGCTAAGAGAATCATGGCTTTTGTGAATTGGGTTGGAGGTCTTTACATGGTTCTGATAATTTCTTCAAGAACCAGTCTCTGTGCTACCCCAAATTCCGGTCGCATCGAGCCTGGTTTTCGTGGGTCTCAGATGAATTGGATCGATAACCAGGGTTCGTTCCTCTTCTCCAAGGGCCAAAGTTTCGTTTGTGGTTTCCGTAACATAGGGGATGTCACGTTGTTCACTCTATCAGTATGGCATGTTAGAAGTTTGAGGGTTGTTTGGACCGCAAATAGGGACTCCCCGGTTCGAAACTCCGATGATTTCGTGTTCTCGGAGGATGGGAACACATATTTGGAGTCAAATGGGTCCCCAATTTGGTCGACCAACACATCAGAAAAAGGAGGGAGCTCCTTAGAATTGCAGGATTCAGGTAACTTGGTATTGCTCACTAATGATTCCAGGATACTATGGCAAAGCTTCGCCAACCCAACTGATACTCTTCTATCTGGTCAGAACTTCACTCAAGGAATGGAACTTGTGAGCAATTCGAGTAGCAGTAACATCTCCTCTGGTAATTACCACCTAAGAATCGATTCGGGGGATATGATGCTCCTTATCGATTTCAACCCACCACAATTGTATTGGTCCATGCAGAAGGATACCAGGCAAACCATTGCTCAACTTAGTGGTGACATCTATTCTGCGACTTTAACTTCAAATTCATGGATGACCTATAACAAAAGGGGGACCTTATTGGGCCAGGTCATCTTCTCAGGCGCTTCTGATCCTAATGCTACTTGGGCTGCAGTTTTGGGACCCGATGGGTCAATATCTTTCTATAACCTGCAAAGTGGGGGCTCAATGGCTGAATCGACCACCATTCCGGCTAGTGTTTGCCAGAAGCCCGAGATTTGTGGTCCTTATTATGTTTGTCAAGAAGATTCAAGTTGCAGGTGTCCCCCAATCTTGAGCTCTGCGACTTCTTGTGCTTCCTCAGTTGTGTCATCCCCTTGTAGATCAAATGGGTCGGTCCGGCTTGCAGAGATAGGCGATGGTTTGAGCTATTTCGCCAATGACTTCATTTCCCCTTTGGAAAAACAGAGCCTCTCGAGTTGCCAAGGTGCCTGCCAGAATAATTGCTCTTGCATCGCGTTATTCTATGACAATAGCTCAAGGCGTTGCCTTTTGTACTCTCAGCTAGGAAGCCTGCAACAGGTTAGTGGTCCCTCTAATGGCTATGCTGCCTATATTAAGGTTTCAAATATTGGTGACAATGGGTCCTCAAACCCTGAGGACGGGGGCCAAAAA
This sequence comes from Amborella trichopoda, assembly GCF_054954075.1. Taxonomy (NCBI): domain Eukaryota; kingdom Viridiplantae; phylum Streptophyta; class Magnoliopsida; order Amborellales; family Amborellaceae; genus Amborella; species Amborella trichopoda. The sequence goes on along the minus strand of NC_142340.1, from coordinate 46,722,570 downwards.
CACTTACCCATCATTGCAATTATAATCATAGCTGTGATGACAATTGTGGTGATCATGGGTCTCATCTTTCTCGTATATAGATATCACAGGAAGAGGAGATCAACTGAATCGTTACGCGAATCATCAGAAGATGATACATTCTTGGAGGGTTTATCAGGAATGCCTGTTCGTTACAGTTATAGAGAGCTCCAATTGGCTACTAATAACTTTACCAACAAGCTCGGTCAAGGTGGATTTGGTTCGGTTTATCAGGGAGTGCTCCCTGATGGCACCAGGATCGCAGTGAAGCAATTGGAGGGCATAGGTCAAGGGAAGAAAGAGTTTCGTGCCGAAGTGAGCATCATAGGGGGTATTCACCACGTTCACCTTGTGAGGCTAAGAGGCTTTTGCGCTGAGGGCACACACAGGCTGCTTGCTTACGAGTACATGGCCAAAGGTTCTCTGGACAAATGGATATTTCGAAAAGATGAGGGGTGCTTCTTGTTGGACTGGGACACTCGATACAACATAGCTTTGGCCACAGCAAAGGGGTTGGCCTATTTGCATGAAGATTGCAACGTGAAAATTGTTCACTGTGATATAAAGCCAGAAAATGTGCTCTTGGATGATAATTTTGTGGCGAAAGTTTCAGATTTTGGGCTCGCTAAGCTTATGACTAGGGAACAGAGTCACGTATTCACCACGCTCAGGGGCACAAGGGGGTATCTTGCTCCAGAGTGGATCACAAACTATGCCATATCGGAGAAGAGTGACGTATATAGTTTTGGTATGGTTTTGTTGGAGATAATTGGGGGGCGGAAGAATTTCGATCCTGTTGAGAGCTCAGAGAAGGCCCACTTCCCCTCATATGCTTTCAAGAAAATGGAAGAAGGGAAATTGAAGGACATCATCGATGAAAACTTGCACTGTGACGAGAAGGACGAAAGAGTGGAGATTGCAATAAGAATAGCATTGTGGTGTATACAAGAAGACATGTCTTTGAGGCCGCCTATGACCAAGGTGGCGCAAATGCTTGAAGGCATCATGGAGGTGCCCCAGCCCCCCACTTCTTCTCAGTTTGGCTTCCGAGTATATTCAAATTTTTTGAAACCTATAAGTGAAGGGGGAACTTCGTCAGATCCATCTGACTGCAACAGTGATGCATTCCTGTCTGCAGTCCGTCTATCTGGACCCAGGTAACTTATGGAGTAGATTATGAAGCAGCTCATCCATCAAGGCGTTAATGGAAATGAGCCATTTTTTTTAGGATTTTTCAATGGCTTGAAAAATGCGTTATTTAATAGATGTGGGTAGCTTGGATTTTTACATCCTTGTACTTGTTGAGGTTTTGAATGAGATTATAATGTACTTTAGTCCAGATTCATTGTACCATGATGCCTTTTCTTCGTTTTCTTTTCTCTGATTTGTATGGAGATTGATCAATTTAGTGTAAGATTCATAGATTTTCTGTTATTATCGAACAAACAAAAAAAATACCCAGTTTTCCTATTCTCATACTTTGTCCTGTCTTGTTGAGTTTTTCATTTTGTCCAGAATCTATCAAACTCAACATAAATTCAAGATGATTGGAGTGGAAGACATCCAATCAAGAAATGAACATCAAAAAGAGAGTTCTAATAATGCAAACAAACAATAAGGAACCAACTACATAAGTACTAAGAGAAACTAGTTCTAGGAGGTCCATTGATTAAAAGGCAGTATCTCTGACATTATGGGTTCTTCCCCACCATTTCAGTAGAGCAGCAATACTTACTACCACCTTCATCTCCCCATTGTTAAATTCAGACCATACAGAATTCAGTATGATTAGAGGGGGACCCTGTAGAAAAGCATACTATTCTTTTTGTTGTGATGCTGAACTCGATCTCCTTTGTCCATGACTTTCTATTTTTGTGTCCTTTGATTGAGCAAAATTGTACATTTCTTCATAAAGTCCCTATGCATGTAGTTTTGTACAGGTTGAGGAGGTCCAAATATAAGATAAGTTGCTTGCCTAACTAGGAATTTGTTGCTGATCAACATGTATTTGTAGATTCTTTTAGTGGAATAATTCTTCAGCATCACGCTGTGATGTCTTTGCATCCTTGAATGACTATATATGCCCAACCCACGTGATTATTGACACCACAGCCATGGGGAAATTTGGGATTGATGGTGCATGATTTTTTTCAAAGAGTTTGGCATTTCAAACTGCAATTACTGCTTCCTTCAAATTTTTATAGCAGAATATTATAGTACCCACACATTCTGTTCTTCTAAAAAACCTGGTATTTTCATTCTTGTTCAAATCCTGAGCTCTCAAACTGCTGTATTTGAGGAACACACCAATCTCTTGGGAATTCAGGATCTTTGTAGGGTGTTGAACTTTTAAGGCTTTGTTCTATTCTATTCATTGCGTATATGATGATTGTATGTCAGATTTTGTGCTGAAAGCATAGTCTATCCGATGAGAGTTTCTTATTAATATACAGATATTTAACAGTGAATGAATATGGAATTAAATGTGGATACAGTCAATAAAAGTATCTGTCTCGATTTCACATCTGACACTGAAATCTTTAATTTAGTGAGTTAGGAATCGGGAATAGGGGGCATTATAGACAAATCCATGTGGGAATAGAGCATCCATTACTGAAATTGCTGCCTAATTCTCCCTTATGTGGCCTGGATTGCGAACATCTCGATTTGTTTCTTTTTTAAATATTACGAGTCTGTCTCTGATACATAGTTTGTGGCAGGTTGCTTAGTGACAACATACAGCACTACAAAAACCAAAATAAATAAAGCACCTTTTTCATGCTTTTTACTAGTCTGCTGAATTCGCCACTTTGAGCATAACATGATAGAATATAAAGTCATCTCAATTCAGAAGCTTTGGGCTTCTGAATCCACACTATAGAAACTAAATGACCCAGAACCATCCAAGAACTGATCCTCCTGCCAAACCAAGACCTAAGAATAAAACCATTACAAGCCCTGCCATTTCAGCCTCCTCTAAGGGTACAGATTTAGGACCAAGAATCATAAGAACACTTGTCAGATACCCATTGGTCACCCCTAGTATGCTTGTTAGTGTAGTCACTGGAATTTCCGTCCTGAAAAGCTTGGGTCCATGAAGGCATGCCGCAAAGAATGGATACAATAAGAGCCTTGCTCCACAAGCCCATACCGCTTTTTTGGCCTTCTTTGGAACATATAGAGCGGTCAAGGACTTACCCACTAAGTCTGAAACATTATATGTGGTTATAAGCAAGAGGGCATACCAGTCTTTTAGAAGCTCTGAGTGCACATCTTCAGTTATGTATCCTGGAAAGATAGAGAGAGTAATGACATAGATCAAAACGATGCCTGAGGCAACCCATCGGATTCTTCTCCAAACTGCCCAGAATGCCCCTGTAAGCAAATTAGGTTTGGGATTGGTGTTAAGATTAGAGCGGGTTGGCAGTTTGGGAGCTTCAGGGCATGGGTTTTTGAAGTTTCCAGTGAGGGTTTCAGTTGCCACGCTCTTTTGGCCTCTGTAGTACTTCATTATGGGCAGCTTGTTGAGGATGTTGTAGCATATTATGCAGATAAGAACTATTGATGTGCTGACGATAAAATAGAGGTGAGCACTCGCTTGTAGGCCTTGTGGTGTTTGGGGTAGGGAAGCTTTTGTGACAAGCCTCAGAGTGGAAACAAGAACACCTGCACCACAAATGACAACACCTAATAAGTGAGAACCAAATCTTCTTGATTTTCTTTCTAAGTGCAAGAACCATTGGATGATGCTATGGAGCTATTGCAACTATGTTATTACTTCATGGAAAAGCAAGAAAAATCTATTTCAGGAGCATTGGAAACATGATAAGAAAGAGTAGAATTTAAACTATTTCTTTCGAGTACCTGAGGTTGCGGTTCCAGCGAATACTGCTTGCATATAACGTTCAGGAAGCTCACCTGTCGAACCTATAAGACTCCCTGCCACGACACCATCAGCTACACCACACATGACCACCATTGAGACGGTCACTCTGTAAGCTCCACTTAACCCTTGTCTCCCCTGTATATAAGTCCAGTCTAAAATGGGCATCATGATCAAAGAGAGAACAAACATGGCAAATCCACAATTCATTCTCAGTCTAACGCTTGGCCTATTAGTCCAACATATCAGACCAACCAGAACGGGTAAAGAACAACCCATGTAGGCCACCGAGAAAACCTTGTCCACATGCTTCTCCGGGTATAAATAACTGAAATAGTCCACAGCTGTGATCAAAGCATTCCATGGGAGCAAATTGCCTGCACCCAACAAGAAATGGATCACATAAGCTAGATTGTACCAGTCTTTTGGAGGTACCATCATCTTAGAGAGAGAGTCCCCTCCTTCCATCGCTACCAAACTTGCACCATTCTTTTGGTCGAGGTGGGTGACCTTCTTCACACTTCTCTCATCTGATGGAGGGGGAGAGCTTTGGTTTTATGCCTTGAAATCACAAATTCTGAGGTTGTAATGATCAACTGAGATGAGAGTTGCTGGCGCCTCTCAAACTCGCGTAATTCATCCAAATGGGCCTTCTCGGTTGGCTTCCTCTCCTTATATGCAGGTTAAAGTGTGCGGACACGGGCTTCGGATGTTATCACAATGTACTTTTATTATGCTACTAAAACTTCAACTTGGTGTCACGGGACCATGTCAATAGTGCATCTCACGCCTGAGTTTGGAGTTGGACAATGCATTTTTGATCGGTTACTTTAGAACAACAGTTTCTTGTGATACTGTTCGGCAAATGAAACTGTGTGATTCTCTCATTCGTGGGTTTTGAAGGCTTTCGAGTCTATACTCATTTCCCATTTTCAGATATGACTAAAGCACGCCTCAATTATTCTGGACACGCTTAGTTGATGTCCATTTCTTCTGGAAAGAGACTCAAGAATACTTTGATTTGTGACAGAGTGCGCTACTATAACCGAATAAGAAGAGAAAAAATCTCGAGGCTTCTTTTGTAAAGTCCTCCCAATATCATTATGCGGGGCTTTGGCCCATGTTTCACTCCAAAAGCTGTGCTAGAATATAATGAGAAAGATGTACAATCTCTCTCTCTCCCGCCCAAACAAAAAGTAGCATTAGAATATGGTGACAAATATGTACCACTCCCCTCTCTCACATGTTTCTCTACAAAAGTTGCATTAGAATATATTGAGAAATCTATGCAGCTGTCTATGCTATGCAAGCGCCAAATTTGGACCTCTCTTGGTAAAGGGGCTGGGTCGTGGTGTTAGTACCCCGGCACCTTAGTCACCATGTGGTGGTTTTTATTTCCGTCCCTCACTAACACCTTCAAAAAAAAAATTAATTCTTAAATTATTTGAAAAAACGCACCCTAGTCACCATGTGGTGGTTTTTATTTCCGTCACCCACTAACACCTTCAAAAAAAAAACTAATTCTTAAATTATTTGAAAAAACGGGTACGGGCATGTCTTCCCCATTGAATCACCCAAAAAAACAAAAAATAAATAAATTTGGGCCCCTCTCTCTCCGATGTGTGATACTATAAAAACTGAAAAATAACCCTTTCAGCATCCCTTTGTGTGCAGTTAATTCTATAACACACTACAAGAAAGATTGCAAGCTTTATGGGACACATTTATTATTCTTTTTATGTGTTCTATTCATTTGTGCGCCTACGCCCAAGCCCTATCCTCTATACATGCATCCATAACTGATCCCAAGAAGCACAAAGCCCATGAATATTTTTTTTTTTTTTTTTAATTACTATATGCTACATATTATATACTATATCGGTGTGGTTTGTATAGAGCCTAGGCTCTAAACAATCAAATTGGAGTCTACCTTCAAATAGTATCGAGAAATGTGGTTTTAATACGGGAAATCTTTGTGATAGCCTTAAAATATATTTTTATATTTATTTATAAATTTTAAAGCTTAAAGAATAGTGTAGATCAAACTTGAAAATCTTGAAAATTGACGGTCCAAAAATACGTTATACACTATTTCCAAAACTTGAAATCTATTTTTTTCTCATGTCCATGCATCTTGATGTCAAGAAAATCAATTTGAAGATATTTAAGCATCAAAATAACCTAGTCTAGTGAAATTTTTGAGGTAGGCTCAAATTTGATTGTTTAGAGCCTCGGCTCTATATAAACTTTTCCCTAGACTATAAGACCTTTACTTTTGTTTTTTTTTTTTAAAAAAGGCACAATAATCCTTAAACCATCAAATGTGAAATAATTTGTCCTTTCCTCCTTATGAAAATCAAAGAAAAAATTGAAAAATGTAACCAACTCTTTCATTTCCTTGGGCCACTCATCATCTGTCGGAAGTTTCGGATTTAAGATCAATAATTTTGTAACATCCAATAAATCTAAGTATGGTGCTTGGTGTGTTGATTTTCGCACTTTTGTGCTTGGTATGTTGATTTTCACACTTTGAGTGTGATCAATGGCGCATTCTTAGCCGTCCAATTTTATATGGCGATTTTGCTTCTGTATACCAACATCATTGTACATGTTCTGTCTATTTTTCACTTCTTTTCTATTGTATTCTTTTAATTTTGTTGGTTCACACTTTTCTTGGTCAAGAAATAACCATGGGGAATATATGTTCTCTTCACATTCTGGTGAGCAGAATCATCATCAAGTGAATTGGACGGTCAAGACTGAGAAACGTGGCCAGATAAGAGCTTCTCTTTTTGATTGTTTGATGCTCCTCCATCACGGTAAAGAGTTGTCCAGCTTTTGGGGTTTTACCTTTGCTTTTGGAGTAAATAATTGCAGCAAAGAATATTCTCCAATAAAAACACTGATACAACAGTTAAGAGAAGGGGAGAATGGTAACACATGGTAGACACCTAGGTGGCTAAGGTAAAATATAAGATATTTTATGGGAATAAGTTTGTTTCATGGCCTTTGTTTAGGTTTGTCACGTACATGAACAAGTAGACGATGGCTTCATGATGATGTCGTTCCCTCCCATTTATTTACAGGGATGGCAACGGTCCGGTCTGGGTCTGGGTCCGGGTCCGAGTTTGGCCGAACCCAGACGCAGATCGAAAAAAATGATATGAGACCCAAACTTGGACTTGGACCTGGACCTGGACTTAGACCTTAATAGTGGTTGGGTATAAAATTTAGACCCGAAACAAACCCTTACCCAAAACCGGATTGGGTCAACCCTTTGAGTCCCAATAATTTTCTTGGACTTTGAGTGTGTTTAATAATGCATACCTAGCTCCTAATTTTAATAACAACCTAATTTCACATGTAACAGTGAGAATGGAACGTCTTTTTTTTTACAAAAGTATAGGGCTCAAGGTCAATTAATTTTATTGGAATAGGGTAATTTTATTTAAAATTAATACACTTTGGATCATATTATCTAGGTAGCCCTTCGGTTTGTATCTTGCATTATGTATAATTTTATTTAATTATTTAAACTTTTTAGTTTAGCTATTTTTAGTAAAAAAGGTATTTTTAAAACAAATTACTGTGATTAAAGTAAAAATAGCTTTTTAAAAAGATAAACTTACATATAAAATGGCCTATAAATTTATCTCTGATAATTATATCCAGGAATAAATTTGCTAAAATAGAGAAGTGCATTCAAATAGGCTTCATTGTCTGCTTTCTCTTGTGTGGTCTCATGAGAGCATATAAGATACTCCGTGGGAGGGCATTGCGTACTTAATCCCCAGGCAAAAGACTTGAGAGGGTTTTTTTATTTGAAATTTTGGTTTCCATTTTAGAATTATCAAATTATATTCTTAAAAAATAAAATTTTAGTTTGTAAATATTTAGATATATTAAATTTATTTATTTATTAAATAAAATTTGAGTTTGTAAACATTTAGATCGAACGAGTTTTGACCTATAATTTTTCTAGTCGCCTTCGCCATGTCTAATTTTTTTTGGCGTAATTTATCAAAATACATCTAACTTTTTAACACTTTAAGAGATTTTCCTTTTTCAACTATTCGAACTTATGACCATGTATTTTGAGAGATATTTTGAAATTAAATTAAAAATATATGAAAAAATATTAAAGGGATTGCCTACAAAGAGACTATTTATTTTTTGTACATGAAGGTCACAGTGGTTCCCACTCATTGAGTATCAAATTTGATAACATGGGGTGAGTCACGAAGTTGAAGAAATTTTTTTTTTGGAAAAAATTTATACAAGGATGCAACCTTATAATATAGAACTACGGATGCATCTCAAAAATCCATCGGACAAGGTAGTTTTAATGTTGAAAAACCCTTTAATTGATCATCTTGACATCGAGATGTATGACCATGAAAAATGAAAAGATTTTAAGTCTCAAAAATAGTGCATTTTACAACATATTATCTACACCGTTTGATCTTAGATCCGACGTCTCAAAGTATTTTATTTTTAATATAATTTTTTTGAATATGAAATTTGGTTTGTGACATCTTCTCATTGGGGGCACACCTATAAATAATAATAATAATAATTTTTTGATTAAAAAATAATGACCAAAATACCCCTTGAAACTTTCAGGGGTATTTTGATTATTTTATTTTATTGAAAATATTTTTTTATATGTTTCGTTAGTGCAAGTTTAATAGAGGTGTCAAAATAGTTTATAAAAAAAAAAAATTAAAAATAAAATAGTGTAGAAACGTGACATTGTGATTGTGGCAACCCTCCATTCAAAATTGGACGTTGGATAAGGGGGAGGATAGAACTTTTATATTGTAGGGAGAACATAGAAAGCTTTTTCATTGAAATTTAAGGGACAAGAATGATTATAACCTACATGGTACAAAAGATAAATAGTCTCTTTGTAGACAATCCCAATGTTAAATAGGTTGTTTGCTAAATGTATTTTGATAAATTTCCGTTCTTTTTTTATAGAAGGATGAGCATGTGGACCCAAACTTCTCAAGCGTATGCAAACTCAAAGCCAAGAGAATGGGCTCAAAGCTAAATAGTTAGTGTTGGATTTGGTGTATTCCAATATCACACATGTAAGGAAATTTCATATTATGTGGGATTGAGATTGATCCGTGTTATATAGGATTGAGATTGATATTGATAAGTTTCTTAAAGGAAATATAAATCCAAAAAGATTAAGATTCTTAGATATATCTCTTGGTTTTTGAGATATATGTAATATCTATTTAAATTTTGTATTTGGTGTGGACTTCTAATCTTATATATATTAAATGAAAGTGGAGAGAATTTGTATGTCCTATTTGGGTTATGGGAATGGTAGTTCCTCTAGAGAGAGAGAGGGAGGCAAAGCCTCACGTGCATAAAATGCAATTTCTTCCTAGAGAAGAGAGCTTTCTTTGGAGATAAACATTTTCCTCTTAAAGAAGAATGAAGAAAAACATTTTCCTCTTAGAGCAAAGAGCTTCATATGGAGGAAAAACATTGGTATTGTGCCTCATGAAGATTGAGAAGCTTGTTTCTTGTAGAGAAGCGGTTCTTATGGAGATTTTGGATTGTTTCCTCTTTTAGTTAGAGAGAAAGTCAGTTTTTTAAGAGAAGAGGTTAACATGGAGATTTTAGGCTGTTTATCCTTTTAATTAGAAAGAAAATCAGTTTCTTATTGCTCTCGTATCTGTATCAGGTATTGGCGAGATTTTGAGTTGTTTCCCTTTTAGGTAGAGAAAAAATTAGTTTTCCATTACTCTCACGTCTCTATCTGATGTTAGAGAAAAAATCAGTTTTCTATTGTTCTCGCGTCTCTATATAGTGTTGTCGGTAATGGTTGTCAGAAGTAAATAGAAGGAATAAAGAGTAGTTTAAAATGTCGGTAATAGTTGCTAGAAGTAAATAGAATGAATAAGTAATGGTTAAAAGGCACGACTGAGTTTTGTCGAGGGTTATAAAGGTAACTATATGTTCCAAAATCTTTGATGTAACTTGGTATAGTAGATTTTGTCGTGCCCATGCATGTAGCCCCATGGATGTAGCTCTTTTGGAGTGAACCGCATAAATATTTGTGTTTTTGTGATATGTATTTCGTATTTTATTTATCATACTTTACTTGTCAAAAATCAACTAATCGGATTTTGTGCTTCCAAGCACAACAATTAAGGTGACAAAGGGCCACAACGTGACATATTGAGTTATATTCTTATTATGGGTTGGGGAGCCAAAGTCCCCAAAAACTTTTCCAAGAATATGCGGAGAAATGACATATGCAGCATCCGATTGTACATCCGACGGCTTTCTGGTGTATGCGATTGTTCCGCAGAAAAATTGACGATTACGTTATACCCCATGCAATGTACACAAGGAAAAAGAGTAATAATCTTAAAAAGCTTATATAGAGCTGAGGCTCTAAACGATCAAATTAGAGCCAACCTCAAAAATCTCATTAGAAGAGGTTGTTTTGATGCTCAAATATCCTCTCTCATGTCAAGATATATGAACATGGGAAAAAAATGGATTTCAAGTTTTGGAAAGAGTGTATCTTGTAGCGCATTTTTTGACCGTCAATTTTAAAGATTTTCATGAATGTGTTTGATCCACACTATTTTTGAAGCTTTGAATTTTACAATTAAAAATAAAAATGTATTTTAAGGCGATCACAAAAATTTCCAGTATGGAAACCACATTTGTCGGTAGTCTATTTGAAGGTGTGCTTTACTTTGATTGTTTAGGGCCTCTGGCTCTATACAACCGCACTCAAAGATTATTTCACAGTTTCCGCTGATAAAACCAAAGCCAGAGGACGCAGTCCTTGCATTTAAAATGGGCTCTCCTCATACTCTTCAAATTCCCTGCCCCTCCTTCTCTCTCATCTCTCAACCATTCAATTCCTCTCACACTAATCACAATTATTCCTCCAAACCCATCAAGAGTAAGTCATAATCTTGTGCTCTGTTATGTTTATTTTCAGAAATTTTGATATCACATGTTATGTTCGTGTCCAATAATTCATGTGGCATCTGAAGCACCATATGATGAATCACTTACTCTTGGAAATAGGAATCATGTTCTTCTTCTTTTTCCTTTTCTAAGTAAATGTTCCATATTGTCTTGTCAATCCACGTTCATTGGGAAGTTTGCTCGGAGTCTTTTATTTTCAATTGTGTCTTTCTCCCTCACCTTCTCTCCCCTTTTTCTTTTCTGCTGCATCCTTTTTTTCTTTCTTTTTAATTTGGCATTGGGGTTTTTCTTCCCTGCTGCATTGAGTTTATATCAGAAATCAGTGTTGCTAATGAACTGTAGAATGTGTACAAATTTTGCAGGTGGCAAGGTGGGTTGAGGTAAAATATGATTGGTATTTTTAAAATTGAATTAAACTGTGTTTCATACTAAATATAAGTTGCAACTTGAATAACCAAATGAGCTGTTGCATCCAACTTCTTAATTGACCTTGGTGCTGCCAGGCTATTGCAAGATGGCATTGTGAATAAACAAAATTCCATTGTTGTGTTAATATATATTTCTTATTTTCTATAAATTATGAAGTCATGTTCAATTCAATCTCCTAGCGTGTTTGGGGTTCTTTAATAGTTTATTCCAGTATTTAAGGGCACGACCGAGTAACTTGGCCTACGACCGAGGTGAGTTCTTGGGGCCAACTCGAGCCCGTTTAAAATGAGTAAAAATGCTAGTTTTTCTTAAAAAATCTTAATTAAATGATTTATAAATACATTTCTAGATCATTTATAAGGTTTTTATGATGATTGGGAATTTTTATCTTAACATACTCCAATTTTTTATGATTCATTTTTTCTCCAAATATTTTAAGGTATAAATCAAAATTTTCAATAATCCATCCTGTATGTACTTTTTTTCTGACTTTTATGGACTTCTAGTAAATTCTATTATTTATTTCGCATTTCCTATTTTTAGCCTTTTTCAACAATTTTTTACATGTTTTTTTATTTTTGACCTTTTTTGACATGTGCACTACTCGGTCGAGTCCACTCGAACTCCGCCACGTTACTCAGCTCAAGCCAAGGACTGAGTCAAGTTAAAAACATTGGTTTATTCATTGGAGAAATGAATTGTAATGGATGAAAATGTTTGGTGATGTAGATAGCCCGACATAATATCATCATCATCATCATCGTCTGAGCCTTACCTCAACTATTTGAGATTGGCTACACGGATCCCGTTCCACCATTCTGTTCTATTAAGGGTCATACCCTCAGTTAGGTTATAAGTCACCATATCTTCTCTCACTACTTCTATCCATATCTTTTCGCGCCTTTCTTTTGCCCTTTTAGAGCCTTCCACCTAAACCAAATCGCTCATCCTATCTTGTTTTGTTCTAGATTAATACTGCACATGGCCGGACCACTTAAATCTACTTTCCCTCATCTTATCGCCTATTGGAGCCAACCCTAAGTTCCCTCAAATACATTCATTCTGAATTCTATAATTTCTTGTCTTGTCACTTATCTATCTCAACATCCCCATCTCAGCTACACTCATTCTATGGATATGTTATTTTTTTACCGCTCAACATTCTATCTCATGAAGGATGGTTGGTCTTACATCTGTCTTATAGAACTTCCCCTTCAGTTTCATTGGTATGCGATGATCACATAAGACTACGGAAGCGCATCTCCACTTCATCCACCTAGCTCTAATTCTATGCGTGACATCATCCTCAATCTCTCCATTCTCATGGATTATCGACCTAAGATATTAAAAATACTATCTTTTAGGTACTTCTTGGCCATCAATCTTAACTAATTCCCAGTTTCTAATCCTATTATTACTAAACTTGCATTCTATATATTCTGTCTTAGTATGACTAATTTTAAAATCTTTAGATTCTAGAGCATCCTTACAATGTTCTAATGACACCGTCTCTAATCTCACCGCAAATGACATAGCCAACATAACATCAGATATTATTTCTTGTTCGATTTGGGAAGAAATAATTTTTGGCCTATCAAAATGTTTGTTGATTTAGATTTTGAAGTCAGATATAGTTTTGTTTTTCAGAGAAATTAGGAGATTTATTTATTCATGTTTTTTTTTTTTTTTGGTCCCTTTGCCATGAGAAGGATTCATAAAGCTGATAACGTGATCATCTAACTAAAATGAACAAGGGCTTATAGTTTATACACATACAAGATGGGGATATTCAATCGCAAAGAAAGTTATATGACAGATACATGTTACTGATCATTTAAATTAAACCATGAAATTTCCATTTCACAGGCAAATTTTGGTGTTTCCAGCGGTGAATCAACTTATCTGTTAATTTGTGGGTCTCTTCACATAGTTCACTCAGGATATGATTGATTGGCAATCACCCATCCTGCTATTACTTGCAAATCTCTCTCTTCATTTGAGTTTGTGGGGGACAATTGTGGAAATGATGTTAAAGAGACTTTACAATAACTATTACTTGCAAAGAAATTGTTTTAGTTAGTCTTTTAGAACACAGACTCGGGTCAGGACTTGGTAGGGTCCCAAGCATGAGGTAGGTGAATTAACCTGTTCGAGTATGGTTGAAACCCATCTGAGTGTATTTAGAAAAAGCACTAAAAGGGTCAAAAAGTGTGCCACTCATGCTAGTTTTGTGGTACTTGCAATGGGACTTGTCAGGGTCCCAAGGCAAGTTGACTTGGGCAAGTCCTGAGGCAAGTCGTTGAGTTTTAAGACACTGGTTTTAGTAGTTGTGTTATTTTATGCAAAATTTTTGTTGTGGTAATCGCTAGGCATTTTCTTTGATTTTTGTGACCTAATATTGGCAAGATCAAGAACCGCCAAGGTTTTAAAAAATGGCGATCCAGATCGGAATAACCCAAGTCGGACCAGATTCGATGGATGGGAGAGTTGCCTGACGTCCACCCATTTAATTATATTATAATTATTTTCCCGGTTTCAGCCTATCCAAATCGCCTGGTTCTACTGATCCAGATTGGTTCACAGGTGATCCAAAACCCAATTCTGGGTAAAGTACTAAGAACCACTATAAATTCAGAAGTCTCTAATATATAGTAAACATATGGACTTCCTTTTGTTAGGTATATTGAACTTGATTCTTTCATTGCATGTAACTCTTGATGAATTCTATATTGTGCAGATAGGAAGAACTCCTGTAATTGTCATAAGAGGAGAGCACTTCTCCTTTCTTCAATTCTGCCACTGCTGCTACCTCTACACCATCTGCCACAAAGTTTTGATGCCTGTGCTGTAGGTATTTTCAGATACCCATTGTTTCTTCATGGTTTCCTGTGTTTTTACTTCTACCATTGTGAATCATCTTGCATTTGCCAAACTCATTGGGAATGCTGCTAGCAACTTCACACATTTAGATTAGGATTCTTACATACAATTGAAGTTCTTATATATATGTGATCTGCATTGGGTATTTTAGTTATTTACATGCAACCAAAATGATTCTGAATTGAATTGCCCCTTCTTGTCTTCTAACATGTGTAGGAATAGGTCCACTAGTATACTTTCGAAATTGATCTGAATAATTTTTGGTGCTCTCTGTGCATGTTTTGTTGGCTAAACTTTATGTTTTGGATGGTGTATGTTGGACGAGTAGAGGATAATGATTCTTCACTTATAAGAGATGAGCTAAGGAAAGTCATGTCCAAGGCCAAAGCTGCTGGTTTGCTACGCCTTGTATTTCATGATGCAGGGACATTCGACTTGGATGATGATTCAGGTAATCATCCAGAGGATATGTGGTTAGAAGACCTTTACAATGGTATCTTATGTATTTCGAACCACTTTCTCTTATGGATCCAATTTGTGTAAGAAAGAAGGATGGGTTTGCTTAATGGCATTGAGTCTGTGTCTCAGCTTGTAGGTTGCAGCTTTGAAAGTCATCGTTATTAGTGAAGGAATTGGCATGCAATACTACAATAGTACACATGTGTATACACAACACAAAACTTCTTCTTGCAGTAATTATCTTGTAAAAAGCTTTCAAAGTCAATATATGATTCTAAAGAGTTGCTTCCTTGGCGTTAAAAGACTGAGACCAGTGGAACCAGCAGAAGGCTTTCTCTTGATAGTTGAAACCACTTTACAAATGCCAATGCACAATCATAGAACCACTAGGGTTAGGGCTACGAAGATAGGGACAAGTCCCATAACAATTTTTACTTTTTTCAAGAACTCTGAGTTGAAATGGACTCGATGAATTCACCTCTATTCTACTCTGCACCAACTTAGCACTCAAGATCTGCACATGCGAATGAAATACAATGCTAATGTCACGTGCATTAAATTACCACAACTTTGCTTGTAATTCAGACTTTACTTCAAGAAATGTGTCTATTACCAAGTAAAAATGATTTTTTATACTGAAATGATTGTGCATGGCGTTATGAAGTTCTGAATGTCTGAGGAGCAAATTGTACACTTGCTTCCTCGGGCAAAAGACCTACTTATGAGAATTTTCTCAATCCCATTAGAATCACTACATGAATATTTTCCAAGACAAAAAAAAAGAAAAAAAAAGACAGGATTTTGAGTTCCTATGAACTTAGATCTGACCATCCAAAAATTGGATCGTCTCTTATCAGTTCTGGGGCATTATTTTTTTCAGGCACATATATAGTCCATGTGTTTTTCTTTTTCTTTTTTGTTTTAATTTTTTGTCGTTGATCAGTAGGTCAATAAGGTTACGTCCCCAAAACTTGGGGTCCTAAAAAAACTCCTAGATATGGTTTTACCCATGGGAGTGAATGGGCAATCGGCTCCCATGGGAGCATATAAACCTTTGGCATTAGTTTTATCATTACTAATGCTAGTAGTACAACAATAAGTATTACAGTTATTTCCTTTATCAAGTTTACAATAAGTATTCTATGGTTCATCCTTTAACCTTTCATTTTGACCACATGTCACTGTTCCTCATCAAATCTGGTTTCATCAGTTTGAATTTCTAATCATTTAAAGAAAAGAAAATAAAAGAAGAAAACTTGATCCTTATTATCGTGTCTCTGGTCTCAACAGAGTTAGAATGCATTTCAGTTATTAAATCAGTATATTCTATTTTATTTATTTATTCTTTTAAGATATACGGTGTTTTCTGTTTACACGAACTGCCATTTTATTCACTCAACAAATAACCAAACGGCATCCCTAGTAGCATGCGTTAGTTAGTCTAACATATGATACAAAGTTATAGGCTGTGGATAAATAGTTCCTATTTTGTGAGCTTGTTACCTATTTTAATACTTTTGCTTAAAATATATCATGCATGGGTTCATTTTCCTTCCATGCTCTGTCCATGAAATATTTCTTGACCAGTTATTTCAAATAATTCTTCTTTATCAAATTTACTCATCATGTTTCGACTGAAGAAATACCTGCGGAAATGAGCTTGAACCTCTTATTGCTCCATAAACTTGTTCTCGGCGTTTGAAGCAGTGCATGTTTTTCATCATAATGCATTACTTCATTGTTTGAAATTCAGAACATTGTTAATGTTGAACCACAGAAGTTTCTTCATTTTGAAGTTCCCCCTACTACTTTTTTCTTTGTAGGTGGCATAAATGGTTCCCTAGTATTTGAGCTTGACAGACCTGAAAATGCAGGTCTAAGGAAACCTTTGAAGGTATTACTCCACCTTCAGAATTTTCATATTTTTAAATTTTGATATATGGATTAGGTGCTTTAGCTCCTTCGATGTGCATGGGGTATGTTAGAACTTACAAGATATGCAAGCCACACCATATTTACCATTCCCTTATTTGCTCAGTCATAATTTCGATGAATGAATAGAAGAATCATATCAACACTGATTCTCACTGAATTTCTGTTAACATGAGGCAGCATAAATGGTGCGTCAAGCCTCCTATCAACTTGGACAAGAAGATAGGTACAAGAGTTCCCCATGCTCGCCTTAAGGGAAAAGAAATCAGTTGCCACACAGGAACACCTCCCTTTTGGTGGAATTTCCATGTCAATGCCATGACTGTGGTTTTCGTCTGTGTTAATGGAACCAAGCTTGCAGTTTGCTAATGTTATTAGTATAAATTGACAATTGAATTCTGGAATTTGCACTAATTTCAAAAGTACATTTATCCTTATAATGTTTTTTACCGGAACTTTAAAGTTCAATTTCTAGAAGTTAAGGCTTCTAACATTCTCTAAATCCTCATCATGCTTTCTCTTTGACATGGCCATATCTTTTATATTGGCTCTGTAAGAGGTCACCCCATCTGCAAACTGCAATTTACCCAAAAAAAAAATTCAAAATAAAAGGTTTTCCCTCTGCAAGCTCTGCTTATGTCATGTTCAAAATGCATGTCAATGCCATTGGAAACAAATCATCTGGCTCTATAAATGATGAAAACGCTTGTCATGTGGGTATGTTCTGAATTCCATCTACACCTCTTTTCTTCAGTCTTCTATTGCTAGACTTATGTGCTTCTTTAGCATATCTTTGTTTCAGGTCTTGGCGAAGGCAAAGACAAATATCGATAAGATTGTTCCAGGTAGGTACTGGAAAATGTTCTACTAAGTTTAAGTTTAAATTCCTATTTGTTTTAACTGATTGAATATTTTGTTTTTGTTTTAGTATCCTGGGCAGACATGATTGCTCTAGCAGGAGCTGAAGCAGTTTCCTTATGTGGAGGCCCTAAAATTCCAGTAGAACTAGGAAGGCTCGATGCTTTGTAGGTTCTCATAAATTTTTAGTTTTGGTTCTAATAAGTAGTGGTTCAATTTGAAAATTAATATTTTCTATGTGCCTTTTAGAGTACCTGATCCAGAAGGTAGGCTTCCTGAAGAGTCTTCTGATGCTTCTAGTCTGAAGACATGTTTTCAGAGAAAAGGCCTCTCGTAAGTTCCTTGTCATTGAAAAAATGAAGTTTGGGATCCCTCCCTTAACTAGTTGGAGTCGATGATTTTTTTAGTTTATTGAAAGAACTATAAACAATGATCATAGGCATATTTTTGAGGACTTACCTGAGATATTTTTATGGGTTCATATATGCAGTGAAGTTTCTGTAGAAAAATATCACATCACCCTAGCCATTCAATGTCACCAAGGGATGCTAGGGTGTCTTGTTCATCTGCTCAAAGTTCCTTGAAAATCTTGATGCACTTTGAGGGGAACTACAGTCCTCAGCCATCCCTTCTTGACATCTAACGGCTGGGGTTGTGTGAAGTTTCCCACAGAACTTTCACTGCATCATTATAAACACTTGACCCTTTTTTTTTTTTCTTTCGTTTACTGATCAAACTCTCTTTTGACCTCCTAGTAAATTTTGAAAATGTATTTAGTTTTCTCAAACTCACTTTCAGATATTGTAAATTTTGTTAACTTGGATTGTGTCTTATTGGACTCGAATTTATGTAGCATGAGCTGACTAATGGTATTTTGGCAATGGCAGCACACAAGATCTTGTCGCGTTATCTGGAGCACACACCTTGGGTGGCAAAGGATTTGGGAACCCCACCGTTTTCGACAATTCTTACTTCAAGATACTACTCGAGAAACCATGGAATTCTTCTGGTACAGACACTTGTACTTCTCTCTCTTATAAAATTTTGATGGTATTGTTAGTGTATTTCCATGGGTTATGTATCCCAAAAATCTCCATCATTTTTAGAAAGAACACAAAATTCGCATGCATTGCGTAATAATATTGATATGCATACAGCTGACATGTCTAGTATGATTGGGCTCCCTTCGGATCATGCACTTGCTGAGGATGATGAATGCCTAAGGTGAAGAACCTCTCCTCTCTTTTCTTTGGTTAACCTCCTCTTGATTTTGAAGAGTTTTTTTAACTTTTTTTCCTCTAGTCTAGTGAGGTTTTGCATGGGAGCCCCGCTCATTGTATTAATCTCATATGTAAATTAAGCCCAAAACTATGGTTTTCAGCAGTGATACAAAAACAGGAAACCTGAGTTGGATCTTCATTTCCGATCTGGATTGTTTGATTCAGGTGCATAGATGGTGAAGGAATTTAAAAGAGAAAGAGGATATTGGGAAAATTGGGGGGAATTCCAGGATTCCTCAAATTGGAATTGCCCAAATACTATTCCCAGTCTTACTTGGGTGATTCCAAGTTGGATCGGTGATTTTTCAAACGCTGGTTTATAGCCTAGGTATAAGTATGAATGGAGTGTAGTATTGGTTTTCCTTTGTATTCAATGCAATCTGAGATCAACATTGGTTGGTGTGGTCTCTCTCTCTCAGGTGGATCACATTATATGCTGAGAATGAGAAGAGATTTTTCAGCGATTTCGTGACTGCATACACTAAGCTCGTGAATAGCGGTGCTCGATGGCAGAAGTCTTGAGAGAGAGAGAGAGAGCGTTAGAGAGAGGTGTTTTGTCATGTGTTGTGCCAATGTGGTGTACCTCCTAGTTATGGTCTCAAGCCTCCCACCAAGAAGCTACAAATTGCCTCTCTCTCTCTCTCTCTCTCTCTCTTTTCCTGTCCCAGTTGCTGGTAATGAAATGGCTTGGATCTCTTTCTAAGAAGGAAAACGACACAGAATGGACTGCTAAAGCTTTGAGTCTCTTTTTTGGCTTATTGGCGGTCCAACATTAGCCGACTTCAATTAATTGAAAAAAGACTATGATGAAGATGAATTGGAAGCATTGAATCTGGACCATCCATTCCCATCCAAAGTAGCCATCTACTAACTACCAAAACATGGGAAAAAATTTCCTTCTTTTGTCTTTCACTTTTTAATTGTGAAAGGGAAAAGACAGTGTTGGAAAGAAGTTCTTTTTGTTTTTGTTAGAGTGGAGAGGGAAACGAGTTTTTGTTTTGTTGTTGATTTTAAGGGTTCGCTGCTGCCGACTGCCCTCTTTTGCACGTGTATACGATTGTACGCATGCGGAAAAGGGCTCCCCATTTTCATGGGTCCTGGTCATGGAGCCCCAACTAAGCATTCTCAATGTCAATAAGCTCTCTCTCTCTTTCTACAACAAAGCATTATCTAAATGCCAATCCAGATCTCTCTCTTGTGAGGGCTTCTTGGTATCTATGTGCTTCTTCCCTGATTCGGATTTTGTGAGATGCCGATTGCCTCATTAACTTTCTCCTAAAAAAGTCACTTCTCTCACACACATACATAAAGCATTCGGTTACGGATGGCCCAGCTTGGCCTAAAAAACTAGGACCTGGGCCAAAAAATGGCCCGAAGGCCGGGCTTGGGCCAGAAAATGTCTGAAGCCAAGACAGGCCCAGCTGGATGCTTTTTTCTTTTTTTTTTCTTTTTTTTCCATTTAATTTTACCCAGCCCGGTCTTGATAGGACCATGGACCCTTGGGCTGACCTTCAAGGGAATAGGTCCGGATTATGGCCATGGATAACGTGGCCCATTGCCAGCCCAACTTAATGTCAATAATTCTCTCTTTACTCTTTCTCTTTCAAGGAGGGTTTTTTGTTGTGGCCCTTGGATTTCTTTTCACCTTTTGGGTTTTGTGAGTTGCTAGTGCTTAGGGAAAACAAAAACAAAGTCATGCCCCCTTTTTTAACACAAGGAAAATTGTTTCTTGCGGGCTGATTAAAAAATCGACGAATCGTCACGAACTCACCCGAGTCAACACAAAATGATTCATTTTGTGAACCGCTCGCATGACATCACAGATGGACATGATGTCATCAAACGCCCATATGACATCATAAGTGGGGAGAAATCTCGAATGCCTCGCGTGCACCACATGTGGTTCTCACCTCAACTAATGCCTCTTGAGAGGTTATGTTGGAAGTGCTTATATCACCATTTTATGTCCTATCACGCTTCGATGTGGGATAAATACAATTCAATGCCCAACGTTCGACCTCAAATCAATATATTGTTTTATTATAGGGAAACTAACATAATGTGGCGTCTAAGGGGTTTGGTTATTATGTTGCTATTTAAGCAAAAGGTCCTAGGTTCGAGTTTGAACCCTATGCTAACGTTGTGAAAAAAATTTGAATGTCATAAAAAAAAAAAAGAAAAAAAGTGAAATAACATAAAATAATCTTTTTCATATAAAAAAAGGAAAAAGTGAAAAAAATCAACAAAAATAATAATATCATCAAAAAATAAAAAGAAAAATTTAATAATATAAAGGAAAATAATAACGTCATCAAAAAAAATAAAGAGGAAAAAAATAATGTCATAAAAAAAGGAAACAAAGAGTTTTATTTTTATCTTTCAAAAAAAATAAAAGGAAAAAGAATATCATCAAAAAAATAAAAGAAAAAAGTAAAATAAAAGATAATGCAACAAGCATTTTTTGTTAAAAAACAATTTATCCTCTGAAAATAAAGTAAAAGGAAGAAAATAATATCATCAAAAAAAAATAATAATAAAAGACAATATAATAATACAATAATTCGAGATTTTTGTGGCAATTTTTGATCAATTTAATCCATTATTTATTGTAGTCCATATATGATTATATATTTTATCCATGATGATTCTATGATTTTTCTTTTACGTAATGCAAATTTAATGGTTAACATAAGTTTAAACAGGGAAAGAACATCTCAATATTCATAGATTGATGAAAAAAATAGAACAATAATGTAGTACCCTATTTCTTATTGGATTCTTAAAAATAAACATTTATAATGAATTTTAATAATTTTTTCAGATTTTTTTTAAGGCTTAATCCGACCGATTCGGCCGATTCCTGATCTGGATTGCTGATTCACCGATCCGGATGGATTTTTGATGTGCCCGATCTGAGTCACCGATCCGTTTTTTAAACCACTGATGGAAACTAACGGTCCAAATGTTTTCTTATTAGAATTATTATTTTTAATGTTTTAAAATTACTTATTTTTTCATATTCATGATCTATATGTTAGAGATTACATGTCCTTAAAAATTAAGTCCAAAAATTCACCTAAAAAATAAATTTATTAATAGGCCCGCATTTCTATATATGTGGGCTTGGCCACATAAAAATTGAGTGTTGGGAATACGTATAAGTTTATAAGGTGTCAACCTTAAACAATCCAAGTAAAATGCAACACCAAACCTTTTCGAAAGATGCATTTTAGGTGTTGGAAATTGCAACAATGACTTGAAATCTATTTTACATTTAATTATGAGTTTAAAACTCAAAAAATGCGCAAATCAGGTATATTTATAAGCAATTGAAAATCTTGAAAGTGGATGGTATTGTGTTACATGATGAACCATTTTTAGGATTAGAAGTTCTTTTTTTTTCTCTCTATGTCCATATATCTTGAGGGTGAAATAATCAATTGAAGGGTTTTCAACATCAAAACAACCTTTTATTTTATATTTTATTTTTACTTTTTCTTTTTGGATTTTTGAGGTATATATTACTTCTACCTTATGAGATTGCTATCTTTTATGAGCTTTTTCCTTCGCATAATGTAAAAACCATTTGCAACCTGGACATTCTTGTGTCAGGAAGCTTTCTGGAGCTCCAAGCATAAGAAACATGAAGCATTACACCCTATAACCATGTTAAGCGTTTCCAAACATAACGTAAGGTCTAACGTATCAAAATCACATACAAATTTGAGTGCGCATTGTTGGAAATAAGGGAGTAAAATAGATCACAATAAGAAACAAAATATATTATATTATCTTTGATTCTAGGCCGGATATATTGCTTTCTCAACATAATACTTAATTTTTACTGATAAGAATAAGTTTGCATCTAAGTTTTTACGAGACAAGTTTGTCCTCGTGATACATGGGAGCAGATGACTGTGAAGACTATCTCGCCAACACAAATTTACAAGTAATACAATATCTACAACACCAGAGTTGTCTTCACACGTGCTTGCCTCATGCATCGAGGCAAAGTGCAAAGTGCCGGCATTCGCATATTGTAGATACCCAATTTTTTTGAATTGACATTTTCTTTTAATCCTAAGTATCCATCCAAGCATAGGAAATGATCCCTAAATACATAGACAAGGCCTTAGATGAAGCATTTTAATCCCTAGGGACTATACCAACCTAATACAACATAGGACACACTAAACCATAGTCATGACCAGACCATAATCTAGCCTATAATATCCCTTAAATTCCCTAGGATCCCATGAAAAAAATCTATTTTCAGAAATCTTGGACCAAAAATGGTAGGTTTATTAGTGAGATGGAAGAATGATATGTTGATACTGCCAAACCGCATATCTAAGAAACCTTATACCGATAACTTTAGAAACCCTAGTTTTCCAACAACCGTGGCCACCCATTTCAGATAAGAAAAGCTTCATCATTTCATTATCTATGGCATTAAACTATTAGGATCCTAGATCTCTCTTTAACCAATTTCATTCAAATATCAAAGTCGTTAATTTATTTCATCACAAGGAGTTTATTCAATCAATTTAAGCTCTAATGAATGCCTCTACTTCGGGTGCCAGGCTGTGAGGTCCCGGCCAGCTCATAAGTTTCACTGCTTTAATTCATTTTGATCTTTCAACTTTATTTTGCTAGTTTACGCCATGTTTCATTCATTATCAAGAGTTTTTCTATTCATCTTTAGACTTTGATGTGATTTCAACCCGGCACTGCCAACGATCCGAAGAAGATTCAATCTATAATGTCAGATCCGATCACCTTTAGATTGGAATTCGACCCAACCCCATCCATCTATTCTTAAATTACTCGTGAAGAGCAGATTTATGTCATGATCTCGTGCGACATCAATCCTGAATCCTGCTGTTGTACACAATTCTAATCAATTTCCAATAAAAGAAGCATTCAAACAAAGGAGATGGTCACAAACGACAGCTTAATCCAAACCCCAAACTCCAGGTTTTGAGTCCTTTGAAGTAAATGTTTTATTTTTTTCTATTTTAATTCTTTATTTTTAAAAAATTTGGAGTTTACTTTCAGAGTTTAGAAATTGTGACCTTTTAAAGATATAGTAGAGGTGGATTTGCAACTCCCTTGAAGTAATGTTATATTTTTTTCTATTTTTATTCTTTATTTTTTAAAAATTTGGAGTTTATTTTCAGAGTTTAGAAATTGTGACTTTTTAAAGATATAGTAGAGGTGGATTTACAATTGGAATTGCCAATAGACTTAGACAATACCAGATCATTGGATATGTGTCAATGCAAGTTCGAGCATGAACACATGTTGCGCGTGCTATGCACACGTCTTCTCTTCCTTTGTTCTTGAACATAAGTGAAGAGGATATGAGCAAGGCTTCCCTCGTCCATATATTCAATGTGGGATAAATAAAGCTATAACTTCTCAATCTACATATAAGACAAAACACACTTTTTAATACATATACTTTCTAAAACATTATGGAACAAAAAAGATATTATTTTGAAATAACACAAAGATGAAAATTCATAAATAAAAATCATGTAATCCCTATATCTCAAGTTCAATTCCGAACACTGAAGTAGCCCAAAAAAAGGGAAAAATTACAAAAAATACCCTAAAATGGACTATCTATGCAACATACCCCGACCCCAATTTTTTCTCTCACTTTTTTCTCCAAAACTACCTTTCCTCACAAAAACCCCCCAAAGTAAAAAGTTGTTATTTTTTAGACGAAAATGCCCTTCCTGTACAAACCAAATCAATTCGTGGGTCCCAAGTAGCGTACTGCCGGAGCACGTCTTTGTAATACCAGAGCATGTCTTTACACTACCGGAGCGCATTCTCATAATGTCGAGCTCTGTGGCTCATACCTGCAATGCTGGAGCGCACATTTAGAATGTCAGAGCACTTGTTTATACTGCTGGAGTGCGGTCCTCATTTGCCGGAGTGTTGTAGCTCCAGAGACTTCATTGCCAGAGTGTTGTGGCTCCAGAGACTTCATTGCCGGAGCACTGCGGCTCAGACCTATATTGCCGGAGCGCACATTCAGAATGTCGGAGCGCGTGTTTGTACTATCGGAGCTCGTGTTTGTATTGCCGGAGCATGTGTGAAAACAGGAGAGAGAAGGCTGTGTGAAAACAAACAAGGGTAGTTTAATCTTATTTCATGCTACTTTTGGGTGTGGAGGTTATTTGCGAGGAAAGGTTGTTTAGGGGAAAAAAGTGAGAGAAAAGATTGAGGTAGGGGGTAAGTTGCATAGATAATTCATTTTAGGGTGTTTTTTGTAATTTTTCCAAAAAAAAATCTGCAATATTGAGGTCCAGCTTCACATTTCCCTCTTAGTAAGTGTAACAACATTTTAATTGGATGCTCCCAAAGAGTGTACCAAATGGATATGTAGCTCGGATATTTTATCCCACCTCACAACTGATTTGAATATTGTTCTTTCCACTGTGAAATCTCTTCCAGTGATCTCATCTCTGTATAAAGTCTTAGGCCTTTATATATCTTATTACATTTATATTATAAAAACAACGTACACTTAAAAATCTCACAAGAAAAGTTTGTTTCAATGTTGGAAGGTCTCGATCTCAAGATATATAAATATAAGAAAAATGGGAATTCAAGTCCAAAAAATAATACGTCTTGCTTCTTATAGCATATTATCTAGACCGACTTTAACAATCTGCTTCACCAATTTTAAGGCTTTAAATTTCATAATTAGAGATAAAATTTCATACCATCGCATGGGCTTCTAGCACCAAAACTATTGAGAGGTGTGTGTTGAATGTTCGTCATATATATACAAACAAAACCCTTAACCAAATATTCAGCTTCTTTTAATCATGAATTGAATACCTCTGCAACTCTCTCTCTCCTAACTATAGGCTGGGAAGTCAAAAAAAGGGCCAGTAGAAAAAGCAATTTCCTAAAAATACGACATTCGACAAAAGCCCGATTTCCCGAATTTAGGATAAAGTCAGGGAAATTTCGAGTCTCAATACAAAAGGAATAATATGAAAATAAAAGGAAAAATGAGAAGGGCTTTGTCTTGATCTTATGAAGATAAGGCGTACTTCAAATTTCAGAAACAAATGCACCAACCACCTTCCCCCCACGTGGATCATGTAAAGTAGAAGGGTCCACCTTTTAATATTTCCCTATTAAGCTCCCTCATCTTGAATGGAAAGCACACAAAGTTACATGCAGCATAAAATTTAATAAAACATCTATAAGAGATGGACTATTTAATATTTTATTCATATAATTTAATTTAATTTTAAAGGGTGCAGTTTGTATAAGGTATCAACCTTAAATAATCAAAATAAGACGTGCCTCTAAACCTTACTAAAATAATGCATATCAAGTGTTGGCCTAAAAATCCATTTTCACACCTAATTATAAAATTGAAACTCTAATAATGGACGGTCAGGTTATAATGTTAAATAATGTACTATTTTTAGGACTTCAAATCTTTTTTTCCATATACATAGATCTTTTGGGGTTGAGATGGTCATTTGTAGACAACTATTTTTGGTGGAGTTTTTAGATGTAACTTATTTCTAAAATATAATGCTGACCTTATATGAACTTTTATCAAATGTAAATTGTTAAATAATGCATCTCTCATGGGTATTTTGATAATTTTCTCAATTATAACCTCCTCATATGGTTATCTAAGGTGCTGCCTTAGGCAAAAGATCTACTCAAGAGCTTAGGAGTTTTTGTCGATATGTAATTTTGGGATCCATTTTAAAATTAGCAAATGAATGTCTTCAAAAGATAAAAGTAAAAATAAAAATTATTTTCTAAACACTTATATTTGATTGTACCAGAGCTAGACAGATCTCTGTTCCATCATAGGACCAACGTTCTAAAACCTAAAATGGGAGGCCGAACGGTCAACTAATCCAAACTGCCCATCCTGGTTGGATCAGACCGATTGTCCTGTATGGAAACGGTCTAAGAAGAATTTAATTAATAATTTCAAATTTGAAAAAAATAAAATAAAATGGATAGGAACTGGTGAATTCGGATGATCCAAATCGTCCATTTCCTTGATGGACTCGCCTCGTTCTATCAACAGAATCATGCATGTCTATCAAAATCGGAGTGACTCCTAGTTTTGATTAGAAACTAAGTTGATCCCCACCAATTCCCAATCCGGATCAACAGTTTTCGAAGCACTACTTTAAACATTAGTTTTCTCTAGTAAATATAGTGTGCATATGAATTATTTAATGTTGGTCATTGAGTTAATGGAAGTTACGCACTAAAAATTCAGTATATCAAAAGATTACTCCTAAGCAGTGTTTTACCCAAGGAAGTAATTGCATGACATGCACCTGAAGAAGCATATGTTCTTATGGCTTATCTAAGATCCCAGCATAAGTAACACACATAAGGTAACAAGGAATAAGCAAGGGTGGTATAAATGAGGGGTACGAATACACTGGCAACCATCTTCTTTGTTAGCACATATTTATTCTTCAATTTCTTGAAATGTGCATTCCTTTCCCTAGACTGGGATATAGATATGTACCCCTTTCTCCATTTTATTGTTTTTTTTAAGAAGAGCAATAACTGCTTTGTTTAAAACTTACACAGCAGTAGTACTGGCACAACTGGTTCAATTTGTCATGTCATGTTCCCAATGGGACCAGCTAAAGTGGCACCTCAAACCATGTGAACCACCTTGTGTGAAAATTAGGAAGTCTTGAAGAGATTTTATGTTGTGCAACGGTTACTAATCATATGCAAAATCAGATGGTTGGGGCATGGATTTTTTTTTTTTTTTTTTTGGCAGAAAGTTAGAATATAACATTTCAGACTTTGATTGTAGACAACGAAAAAGTTTATATAAGGATGCAACCTTACAATGTAGAACTATGGATGCCTCTCAAAAATCTATCGGAAAAAAGGTAGTTTTAATGTTGAAAAACCCTTTGATTGATTATCTCGACATCAAGATGTATGGCTATGAAAAATAAAAAGATTTTAAGTCTTATAAATAGTTCATTTTATATCAAAATTATATATCATTTTACATCAAAATTATATACGTTTTACATCAAAATTATATACCATTTTATAATTTGATAAAATTATATACCATGATAAAATTTTACATTTTACATCAAATTATATACCTCTACACCAAAATTATATACATCAAAATTATATACCATTTTACGTCAAAATTATTTACCATTTTACATCAAAATTATATACCATTTTACATCAAAATTATAGAACATTTTACATCAAAATTATATACCATGATAAAATTTGAAGGTGCACCGTACCTCTATACCTCCGAATGCATATGTATGCCAACAGCACCCTTGTAGACAATGGTGGAGTTCTAACCACCCAATTTCACATTTGACAATTAAAAGTGATGGTAAGCTCTTTTTGATAAAAAAAAAAATTCTTGTATTATTAAGCTCTTCATTATTTACCGACACATTAATAGTTGTTGAATGCATGGGCAAATTAATATGCACCACTCGACAAGGAGACCTCCATAGATGCACCTACCTCCACCCAATAATCCAAAATAGTATTTTAACTCGGTAATCCTAGTTTTGAATCGCCGATTGGTATGGAGAATCAGTTGTAACTGAACAAGTTCTGAGATGGTATGGGTATTGACCTGATTCCCCCCTAAAGCCCTGCCTCTTTTATTCCCTTTTTTTGTTTTTTTGTAAGCTTATCTAATATTTTTTTAAGTCATCCTAAATCTCCACTTCATAAACCTCTATTTTTATTTTATTTATTTTACTTTGATTCTG
This sequence comes from Amborella trichopoda, assembly GCF_054954075.1. Classification (NCBI taxonomy): domain Eukaryota; kingdom Viridiplantae; phylum Streptophyta; class Magnoliopsida; order Amborellales; family Amborellaceae; genus Amborella; species Amborella trichopoda. The sequence continues at coordinate 46,694,068 of NC_142340.1, read as the reverse complement.
ACCGCTCTAGACCGATCCAGCAATCTGATATGAACCTATGGGTCGAATGATCCACCCTAGCTATCCATATCTTGATACATGGGTGATCCTGCCCACCCAAACATTCCTCAAAAGAGAAATTCAAACATACCTTCAAATGGAACTTTACAATTCAAATTTAAGAAGACATCCAAAATTTTCAATTTTAGGCCAAATTTTAGGGCTTTTAAAGCCTTCACACCTAGGACTAGGGATCGCTACACCGACTAAATGAATTTGGGCGCTACACATATAATTTCTTGACCCTCCCTCGTTTTTAGATACATCAAGTGATAATGAAATCAAAATTGTCGCGTTTGGTCAAATATGGTGCATTTCTTCAGGGGTGCTGTTTGTATAGAGCCGGGGCTCTAAACAATCAAATTAGAGTCCATCTTCAAATAATGTTGAGAAATGTGGTTTCATTACTAGAGATATTTGACTAGATGTAAAAGATATTTTCATCTTTAATTATAAAATTTAAAGCTTAAAAAATAGTGTAGATTGGGCAGATCTATGAAAACTTTAATAACGTAAAAATTGATGGTCCAAAATTGAGTTACAAGATGCACTATTTCCACAACATGAAATCCATTTTTTTCTCAAGTCCATACATCTTGATATCGAGATGATCAATTTGAGGATATTTGGGCATCAAAACAACCCCTTCTAGTGAAAGTTTTGAAGTAGGTTCTAATTAGATTGTTTAGAGCCTAGGCTCTATATAAACTTTTCCTTTTGAGATAAAAGATTCTACGGGAGTATAGTATCCATATACTCCCTTGGGCAAACTTAAAGCTAGGAGGATCTTTTAGATCCCAAATTTTTTGGGAATGTGATATTTAGAACAAAGCAACCAACCTCAGTGAAAAAAATTAAAACCCTAACTTTCTATGTGCCTAAAAAAATGGCATCTCAAGATTGCATTGTAACCATCCAACTTTTCTAGGAATGGTCTAGATGATTAAAAACTCAAAATTCAGTTTTTTTTTACTTGAATATAATTATCTAGTTATAATTGATTGGATGCCAAAATTTCAAATAAAAATTATTTTACGAAGTGTTTTACCCAAGGAAGTAAATGTATAGAATGCTCCTAAGGGAGCATAATATACACACTCTTTTCAAAAAGTACCGGCCGTTATTTATAGGCACGACAACTGAAATATGGGCTTGTAATTATAAAACATGCCTCTAAGAAAAGATTACGGTCTTTATAAGGTATCAACTTTAAATAATCAAACTAACCACTAAATCTTACTAGAAGATATAGTTCTGGTACCAGAAACCCTTGAGATAACCTAAAATTTCAATTTGATATCTAATTATGAAATTTCAAGTTTCAAAAATGAAATTGAATTTTTTTGAAATGGATAGTCATATAATTGAGTACAAGATGCACGATTTCTAGACTTGAAATTCTTTTCTTTTTCATATTCATATATCTTGAAATGTTTTAAAATTATATGGATTAAAACAGAATACATGGAATGTAAGTTTAGTAATAATAGGAGTAGAGACGAAGAAGTAGTTAAAGATTGGCAGCCAAAAAATACAAAATTTGGATATCTTGGGCCGAGAATTAAGGAAAATAGAAAGGTTGAAGAATATGTCACACATATAATTAGAGCTGGGTGGATGAAGTGGAGATGTGCAACCGAAGTTTTATATAACCACTGCATACCAATGAGGCTGAAAGGCAAGTTCTATATGACAACTGTGATACCAACTTTGTTTGATTAGGTGGAAAGTTGGATGATCAAGAAACAACATACCCATGGAATGATTGTAGTTGAGATGAATGAGTGGCAAGATAAGAAGGGATATAATTCAAAATGAATACATTCAAGAGAATTTAGGTGTAACACCAATAAATAATAATATAAGATAATATAGACTTAGGTGGGCTAACATGTATGGCATAGACCCAGTATAACATTGGTTAGGCGGTGTGAGGTATTTTAGCGGAGGGTTAAAAAAAGATAAGGGGTAGACCCAAAAGGACATCGTTAGAAGTAGTGAGAAAAACTATGAGCCTCATCGCCTCACTGAGGGTATAGCCCTTGATAAAGCAGAATGTCATAACATGATTTGTGTAGCGAACCCCAATTAGTTAGGAAAAAGATTTGATGATGATGATTATACATCTTGAGGTCGAGATGATCAATTATAGAGTTTTCTAATATTGGTACAACCTTTTCAAGTGGATTTTTTAGGTTCACCTTACTTCTACATAATAAAGTTGACACCTCATGTAAACTTTTTTTCATAAAAAACATATAGCATTGTCATGTTTTTAGTAAAGTAAAAACTTAGTATTAGGTGTCAACCTTGTATCATAAAACTAAGGTGCACCTCAAAAATCCGCTCAAGAATGATGGTTTCGATGTTAAAGAACCCCACAATTGATCGTCATGACCTCCAAAATTATGGATGCATAAAATAAAAAAAAATCTAAGTCATAAAAGTAGTGCATCTTGTAATATATTATCTAAGAAAAAAAATTTTAAAAAAAAAACCCAAGACCACACTTTCTATGCAACTTACCTCCAACCTAGCTTTTTCTCTCACTTGTTCCCCCAAAACAATATTTCTATGCAAATACTCTCCCAAGTAAAAAAGTTCAATTTTATTTATATGAAAATGCCCTTCTCATACACAAAAATCATTTTGACCAGATTTAACGTTGACTTTTGAACCCCAATAACACATTGTCGGAGCACAATCATCACATTACCAGAGCATATAAGTGCCGGACCGCCCTAAGACAACTACCAGACCAAAATTGAGTATGTCGAACTGCCGTTTACATAGTATCGAAACCTTGGAATCCAGTAACATCTATTGCCATACCTCCCTTTGCAACTGCCGGACCACACTTTACATAGTACCGGCGTCTACTACCAGACCGCACTTTACACTTAATACCCGGAGCCCCTATTTTGGTGTGATAGAGGAGAGAGGCGTGGGTAAGATAAAAATAAGGGAGGGTAGTTTAGGTATTTTTTTTATTTTTTATTTGGTTAAGCGTATTTGCATAAAAAGTGTATTTTGAGGAAAAAAGTGAGAAAAAAAGTTAGGCTAAGGATAAGTTGCATAAAAGTATAATCTTGGGGTTTTTTGTAATTTTTACTATTATCTAAATCATCCAAATTCAAAATTTTAGAGTGTTTATAGATTTGCTCGATTTGCGTCATTTTTTGATATTTAAATTTTATAATTAGTTGTGAAAATAGATATTTAGGCCATGGATTTTCGGCACGGGAAATACATTTAACGAGATTTAGAGGCATGCCTTATTTTGATTGTCTCCAATTGACACCTTGTATAAACCACAATAATAGAACTGAAGGAATATTATATCTAGACCACCGTGATTACAAATTTGTAAAGAGAAAATCTATATTAAACCCTTTATCACCTTTCTGTTTATTTCTTTGCCGAACATCAAATCTACCATAGTTTTGGATCTTCAAACGGATGGATCTATGGCAAAAATAAAGTTTCTATGATTAAGATGTGTTTCATATCCTGAGTCCATGTAAAAAACAAGGCAGACATGCATTTATGGGACACACAATAAATTGTTCATTGAAAATAACATATTATTAGGGGTGGAAAGGGACCCGGACCCAGGACCAACGATAAGACCCAACTCGGGTCCGGGCCCATGTGGATCCGAACCCGAGTAGCATTGTTATTTAAATAATATTAACTAAATATTTAGTTAATATTTAAATAAATGTAACTATATATTTTTAATTATAATATTTAAATAATATATCTATATATTTAAGATAATATTTTAATAGATTTATATTTATATATATTATTATTATTATTTTGGTCAGATCCAATTGGGTCCAGGTCCAGTCGGACCTGGAAGCGACCCGACCCATTACCAACCCTAGTTATTATGCGAAATAACGGCATGGTCCCCCAACTATACTATAGGGACCCAAATATCGGGCTTAGGAGCCATCTTTCATTCATTACTGAATACACACGTGTGTTGTTTGGGGAATGTTGTTGTGAAAGGGACAAGGCAGACATGCACATATGAAAATGGCCTTCATGTCCCAACAAAACACACATATTTCTTCCAGACTTTTGCTTCTTCCTGTCTCGTCTCTCTCACTCGTGCTGTTTTACCTGTATGGGGCGGCACGTGCAATCAATCTCCTTTGATGACTACATGATCTATGGCTGTCGATGTGCCACATGGCCACGTAACTGATGATGAATAATGCACCTTCTTCTCCTCATATCAAGCGTATCCAGGAAAAAGACCATTGTGGTAGATGTTTCTAATAGGGGGATGTATTTTAAGGGACTTTGCATGTTTGGCATTCCAAGAATACGACATTCCTGTGCCGTCTTATAGAAATTTGAAAATATGTATAATTTTTGGAAATGGGGTTAAGGTCGTGATGGTAGCACTACTAGAACTTCATACTATTAGTCTAGATTTTCATTCTCACTGACACATTTGAAATTTTTTCATTCTAAAATTTTGAAAGATAAACTGTCTAAATAATGCACCACAAGATACATTAGGATTTCAAGTACCCTTTTATTCATATCTATACACATCTCTCGAGGTTAAGATGAATGATTATAGGTGTATGAGGTTAACGCTTCAGATGAGGCCGTGCCTAATTCTGAGCATTAGTGTACCTTGTCGTGGTATTTTAAGCTCCCTATTGGGCCTTTGAAATTTCGATGGAGAGATAGTAGTTGTTTAGTGAGCTTTTTGAGCTGGTTTCTTTTACTTCTTACATCTTCGGTCCCTCTCCTTCATATTGGCCTTTATGTTCTTCTCTTTTCCTTTTTTTTTTTTCTATTTCTCTTGCTTTTTATGGATAGATATTTTGTTCATATTTGTTTGGTCACTTATTGTCTATGGACACCCTCCTGCATGCCGCCATGGTCTGTCTAATTTTCACATACGGGCGGCGCCTTAGTATAGGCTTCACGTCGCCCCAACCCTTATCCTTGAGGAGATTGCAAAAGGAAAGTTGTTTATTGAGTGCAAGTTCTTAAGTTAGGTTGTTTGTGAGGCTTCGATTCGTGGGTGGTTTTGGATACTTCGAGGTTTAGAGTTTTGATAGAGATTTAAAAATATTGTTGTCCATCTTTAAATGTTGGGAGTACTTTGTATTTTTTCTAGGTTTCTTTTTTTTGCTTTGTAGTTTTGGAGCTTAGCTCCTTTAATTAATGAAACAAATCTTAACATTAAAAAAAAAAAAAAGGGTACGAATTTTTGGAGTATGTTTTACTTTTATGGTACAAAGTTGTTGACACCTAATGTAAACCTTTCTTTCTTTTAATTTTAATTAGAAAGAGATGGATTAACATTAGAGTTTCCAATGGTTAACCGATTCTAAAGAAGATAAAAAGACGCATGGGACACGTGTCTATGAACACGAGGTAGGTTGGTTACTCTTAGAGAGAGAGAGAAGAGAGGGGGCGCGAGTCATGTGGGTTTGGACCGCGCCGGAGCCATCGGGGAGCAAGGGGTGTGGTCGGGGTGGGTTCGGTTTCAATTGAGCGGGTGGACCCCACTGATTCAGCCAGGCTCTCGCCTGTCGCTTTGTCGCCACGTCATTATTGTCTCTCTCTATCGACCTCATAATCCAACACTTTCTTACCACGTCACTGTAATACCCCCCACCTGAAAAAAAATAAAATAAAAAAATAATAATAATAAAATAAAATAAAAATAAATAAATAAATTAAAGTGGAACGTTAAGTCGCGCGCTCCTTTCGCCGAATGATTCGTTCTCCGGAAATTTTGACGGCCTCGTTTGCTGGTGTTTGGGAAGCGTTCATCGTTCTTTTTAGTTGAGGTGACTAAATTCATCTTCTTATTTGAGGTGACCGAAATTCATTGAAACAAAAATCTTTTCAGTTATATAATGTATTTTTGTAAAAATCGTGAAAAAAAAAAAAAAAAAAATGTTTTTAGGACCTCATGTATTTTCGAAAAAAAAAAAAATGTAATTGTAAAAAATCATATATGACACCACCCTATAAATTACCTAAAAACCAAATCAACCCCACGCACTAGATTTTTATTTTTATTTTTTATCCACCCTTTTTCAAACAATAATAAACAAAGAAGAAAACCAACTTTTCTTTGTGTTTTATTTTATTTTATTTCAACCCTCGCAATGGCTGTAGCAAAATCTAATGATTATTGACAATAATATTGATGAATAAATATTTAAAATTAAATAATAGTTTTAAATATTTATCATCAAAATTGCTACAGTAAATAGAATATACATACAATTTAGCTTTTATAAATAATTTTCACTCCCACATTATTCTTATTATTATTATTATTATTATTTAAACTCCTTTCTTTTCTCATTTTCACTTGTCACGTATTTAACCGTCTCTCTCTTCCCTCCATTTTCACTTATTTAACCGTCTCCCTCTCTCACCTAAACAGACCCCATCCCCTCCTCGTAAGTTCTCACTTATTTAACTGCCTCTCTTTCATTTTCACTTATCTAACCGTCTCTCTCTATTTCAATTTTTTTTAAAATAAATTTATTATCCTCTCCTCTCTCTCTCTCTCTCTCTCTAGTCACTTGTCAGTTGTCACGTATTTAGGCGTCTCTCATCTTTCCCTCTCTATCTCTTCCCTCCTCTTATTTTGACACATTTCACAGCGTCCCACTAAATTCCATCTTCATTTTCACTCACTTATTTAACACACTCTCTCTCATCAAACCCTCTCTCTCTCTCCGTAGCTCGTCCCTTCCATTTTTACTTATTTAACTTCCTCTCACTATATTTCCTCTCTCATTTTTTTCTCACTTATTTAACCGTCCATCCCCCCTCTCTCTCTTTCACTTATCACTATCAAGTATCAATCACTCCCCCTTTCTCTCTCCTCATTTCTTACCTCCTATTTTCACTTTTTTTTTTTTTTAACCGTCTCTCACTGTCTCTCTTCCCTCCTTTTTTAACACACACACACTCTCTGTCTCTCTCTCTCTGATATTTTCACTTATTATTACACACTCCCTCTCTCTCACATATTTTCACTTATTATTACACACACACTCTCTCTCTCTCTCTGATATTTTCACTTATTATTACACTCTCTCTCTCTCTCTGATATTTTCACTTATTATTTAACCGTCCCGCTCCACCCCTGCCTGTCTTCAATTTTCGCTTTTTAAATCCTCCCTCCCCCCTCTCTCTCTCTCTCTCTCTCTCTCCTTTTTGCAATTATTTAACCGTCTCACGATTCCCCCTCCCCTCCTCTCACTTGTCCCTCTCTCTCTCTCTCTGTCTCGCTCTCTCTCTCTAAATCTCGAAGGAGTGAGATCCTAAGGCGCTGGCAAGGAGCAAGGAGGTTGCAGACCTTCCTCGATCTTTCTCCCTCTGGAAACGATGGCTTCGCATTTTCTCTACCGATTCGTTACCCATTTATTCTTGCTGTAGACCTCTTGATCTATGCTCCTCCCTCTAATCCAGAGCTTTAATGGCGTTCTGATACTCAAATCCGGTAAACTAAGGTAACACAAACTCGTGAAAGTTACTTTTTGCTGTTTGTGTGTGTCCAAAACGTTATGCATTTGAATGCATTATGATCCATCCGCTATCTCTAACCGCGAGAGTCCTAGCAATCTATTATGGATTTATGTTTGTGCTTGATTGTCCATTTTGTGTCTTGGACGTGTTTGGATCGACGACAGTTTTAATCCACTGTGGATTATATAATATGCTTGCATAATCCTTTGAGGTTTGAAAACCTCCACTGTTTTTCCTTTGTTCTCAGTCATTTATGCATGTTGTGTTTTTAGTAAGAAATGGATTCTGATTATCGTTTTCACCTGGTTCATTTTTTTGTATTTTTTCTTGGATTTTATTTATTTAAGTAGAAAGTTATTCATTGTTTAACCTTTTTTTTTGAACCGATTGATTTCCTGGTGTACTTGTTTTATTTTAAGTTTTTATGTGAGCTGATTATTATTGTTATGATTATTATTTTGATATTTTTAACTTTTGAGCTGATTGATTTTATTTTGTGCTTTTTTCTTTTGTAGAGAAAAAAATTATTTATGTTTCTCTGTAAAAGTGTAGTTAAGTACTCTTTTGGTTGATTCATATTCATTGTGGTGACATTTGGGGTTTCATGATTTGACCATTGTCTTATGTTTAGTACTCGTGTAAGGATATAATTTTGATTTGAAATATAAGGCATTTGGCTAATTTCCATTTAATTTTTTTGATCCCCTGGTTGTTTGGTCGAATTGAAAATGTTTCTCAAGGAATACCTTTCATTTATTTTGATCTTTTTTTTTAGAGTAATTCGTGTGAGGAATTGAATAAGCATGTTTCTGGCAGTGCTCAAAATGGATGTCACTACATTGGAATAGTTATGAAGTTGAGGAAATTTTATTTTGGCCCCTAATTCCAGCGTCTCTCTTGTTCTCTCAGGGAAACAAATTTTAATTTATCAGCTTTTCCTTCATATCTTCAATTTATGGCTTTCATAAAAGTAGGATTTAATTTCATGGATTAAATGGTTTCAAGTTATTTGCCCTTTTTCTACTGAAATGAAATCCCTTTCTGACTATATATTGCCTTTCTTGGAGCGTGCAAATTATTTGCTTTATTATATTTTGGTATTCCTTGCACATGGAAATTGAGGCCTGATTTGGGGGTGCTTATTGCTGTAGTTGCCAGTTGTGAAGAAACTGAGGATTTTATTAAAACCTGCAAATTGAGCTTCACAAAATGGATGATGGCCTAAAAATGTACACATCAGACCAGGTAAATGGGCTATCTGATTTGGGTAAAGAAGCAGATGGAAATTCTGAGACTTCACCTCAAACTGATGAATCGGTGGTGTTCAATTCGCTCAAAGGGGAAGTGGAAGCTGGACCCACTTCTACCAAAAGCAAAAACTCTGTCCATGCCAAGGTAGCTATCGTTTTCTGTTTTTTTTTTTCTTTCTGATCAGTAATATTACTCTATTTTCCACTGCCAAATATGACCCTATTGGTTGGGTTGCTTGTGTTTTGATTGATGTGAGCCGAGTTTCTTTTATACTTCATTACAGAGAAAAGAAGCAAATACATTTTAAAAACAGAGTATTGCATGACTATACAGACCCTTGCTTGACATGGCATACTCTTTTGTGTTATGTAGGACTTAGGAAGTGAAAAGCCCAATCGCTCTAAGTCACAGAAGGCTCAAGGGAAATCTGGGAAATCAAATTCCAGCATTGAGAAGCCCCAAAGCCCGAAAAGAGTTGTGGCTACTTGGGTGAAAAAGAACAAAGATGGTAACCATACAGATGGGATAGCATCACATGTTTCTAATGGTTCTGTTACTTCGACTTCTCGTTCAAAGCACAATGCCATCCAGCCTTTTGCCCTTGTAACCAACAGGGGATCTCTCAATGGGGTGCACCCTGTCGACAGTAATTTAGATGGTGGTTCAGGTCAACAGCTTAGATCCAAGTCTATGCCAATTTCAAGGCAGCCCAAGGTAGATAAATTTGCCTGGATACTTAAAAATAGGACCTGTATCCTTTTGAGAATACTTTGAGAACATATTAGAAATACCGATGATTGGGTTTTGTTCCCTTGTGTGTCTTAAGATTCTTATTCTTTCAGTAAGGAACTGATTTAGTGGGTGTGATTGTGAATGATAGCGTGCAAATATTGTTTTAGTTTTGGTTTTGGCTTGCTTCTTTGTGTTGGTTGTACTGATATGTGTGGCTTATGTTTGATTGAGCAGCATTCTGGGAATAGTGGATCAGCTTCCTCCGCTTTTAAGGCCTCACAGTCAGAAAGCACCAAGTAGGTTTGCTTGCACTCAAGTCTTACGTTAAGCTATGCAAGACTTGTTGTAACATGTCATTTATCGAGTATTGAAATCAATTCCATTCTGTGTGTGATTGGATTCTGATCAGATTGTTTCTCTCTTCCTGGGACATGTCACTTTGCAGATTAGAGGACCAAAATCTAAAGCCGTCCAAGGGAGAATCATCCAACAAAGATGAAGAAGATGCTCATTCTACTTCTTCGTATCCTTCTTGATTTATAATTGACAGGCACACACATATAAATGGAAACAGAACATGCACTGCCGAGTAATTTTTACATCCTTAGCTCACAGGCCAAAAACTCCAAAAAAAAAAAAAAAATCCATCTGGGGAGATTTGTTTGGCCCCAAGTTTTGTAGAGGACCCATATTCATCCCAATGAACAAGCTCATGAACAAAAATGCGGAAGGGAATCCACTCAAAATGGTCTTTTTTTAGGAGAGAGAAAATGCAATGCATAAAGCCTCCTGTTTTAGGAAAGAAGTCAAAGAATAAGCGGTTTTAAAACAAGGCCATAAGGGATTTGTTTGACCCCAAATTTTGTAGATGTTCTTATCATCAGTAGATGGCCAGTTTAAAAATAGAAAAAAAAGTTGATTTTGAGTTATTAAAGACTTGGATATAAAATGGACAGCCATTGTTCACTAAATTCTCTCTCATCTAATGCAATCTATTTTCCTTTCATCTATTTTTATTTTATTTTATTTTTATTTTTATTTTTAATATTGTTTAGTGGGTTCAAGAGTGTATATGTGCAAATTATGGGGTCAAACACATCATGGATCAGTTTTTTCAGGAGTTTTTGGCTTGTGAGCTGATGATGTAGAGATTAGCTTCGGAGTATGCAAGTCTTCCACACACACACATATAAGAGGAAGGGATTTCATGTTAGTGTTTCATAATAATATAATGACATGACTCCTTTTGAAAACAATGTTTTGTATGACCCAAAATTTCGCACATGCACTCTTCATCCCGATAATCCCCCTCCCATAAAGAGCAAAAAAACCCAGATTTGCACCCTAGCAAAGGTCAAAATGAGTCCTTCCCAACTAAGGATCTAGTTGTCCATTTAGTGGACATTGAGATGAAGATCCTTAAAAACTCAAAATCCATTTTTTTTCCTAAAATTGTTCATCTAATTAAATTTGGGATGAAAAGGAATCCCTTTAAAGCCTAGATCTAAGCGTCCAATGAAATGGAGGCCGTATGTTTATTAAGTTAAGAAATCACTTTTATAGTTGCATTTTCAAATTTTGGTTTCTTAAGAGTGTTCATCTTAATGAAAACAGTGTAAGTTAAGTAATCACTTTTAGGGTTGCATTTTTGAATTTTGTTTTCTTGTGATTGTTCATCTGAATGAACAAAGTGTACATTTCAAAATTGGGGTGCAACAAGTGCGTTCATCACCGTTCAAATTCCATCAGATAGCCTTGGTTGTCCGATAGTGTTTGAATTTTATTTTATTTTTTTACAAATCCAATTCACATGAAACTTTGAGGGTGTGTGCCCTCATAGGCACACCTAATAAAAATTTAAAAAATATTTCACATAAGATAAATGATTATAATACTTCTATAATAAGTTAGGGTTCTTTTGGTTATTTTATTTTAGGTGAAATATCTTTTATATTTTATTGGGTGTGTGATGGTGTGAGATACACGCCTCAAATTTATCTAATTAACCAAAAAAAAAATTTTGAATACTATCATGCGATCCCAACCATCTTAATTCGATCAGGTATATATATATATATATATATATATATATATATATATATATATCATGCTAGGCATATCCCTTCTATTTAGGGTTGGCTGTATGAATCCTTTTTGCTATTCCGCTCTATCAAGCACCATATCCTCAATCAGTCCATAGGTTATCAAATCTCTTCCCATGACTTCCATCAAATGTCCTTTTGGACCTTGGCTTTTTAGAGCCTCACTTGAAAAGCTTGGCAAAAAAACATTTTCTAGCATGAGAAAACCCCTATGATAGCTCGAAAATTTTTCACATTTGGTTATGAAATTTAAAGCTTTAAAAAATGGTACAGAGCTTGTAGATCTATCAACACTTGAAAATGGACAGTTTAGATAATGGGTTACAAGATACACTACTTTTAGGGCTTGAAGTCCTTTTTTTTTAAACATCCATAATGGTCAAGGTCGAGATGATCAATTGATGATTTTCCAATGCCAGAACTGCAATTTTCAATGAGATTTAAGATCTAGCTTTACTTTTTCTCATAAAGCTTAGGCCTTATATATATATATATATATATATAGAAAGGAGCCTTTGTTCTATGACAAAAAGTTAAATCACACCTCGAAAACTATTGAAAAATGTTGTTCTTGCACCAAAAAACCTACAAATTGGTCATCTCGACCTTGAAAATTATGGATTTTTAAAAACAAAATGGATTTCAAGCCGTAAAAATAGTGTATCTTGTGATACATAATCTAGACTTCAATTGTTGTGATCTGCACCATTTTTGGAGGTTTAGATTTCATAATCAAGGGTGGAAATGGATTTTCAGGCCATCATAAAGATTTTTTCCATTGAAATTGCATTTTTGCTGGGGTTTGAGATGCGGCTTTACTTTTTGTTGTAAAGCCTGAGCTGTATTCTAGCCACATCCTGTATACATTCATATAAATAGTTTTTGGGATTGTTCACCTACTTGTAGCCGTAGTCTATGTGAAACCTTAAGGATTTTAAGCAGTCCTAGCCTTGCAGAAACTAAGCCCGGAAGAGTCGGTACAACTCCTTCCTATGGTTTTAGCTTCAGATGTGATGAGCGAGCTGAGAAAAGAAAAGAGGTGCAATAACTATGTGCGTTAATCATGTTTTTAATTAAAACATCTCTATACCACGCATCTGCATTCAGGTATCTAACTATTGTCTCATTTGTCTATCCACCAGTTCTATTCAAAGCTAGAGGAGAAGATTCATGCAAAAGAAGTGGAGAAAAGTAACTTGCAGGCCAAATCAAAGGTGATGCATATAAGTCAATGTATTGAACAATTTTTCTTTTGCTGATTATGGTACATATACATTTAACTAATTTTAACATAGGTGTAAGTGACATCCTGTATTCATTCTGTAGGAGACTCTAGAGGCTGAGATCAAGCTTCTTAGGAAGAGCTTGACATTTAAGGCCAATCCCATGCCGACCTTTTATCAGGAACCTGCACCACCAAAAGTTGAGCTGAAGAAGGTAAATACAATGCATTATGGAAAATGGTCTTTCTCCAACTGATCAATTTTTTTATTCATTGGCAATTGGCATGAAATGTTCTTACATTATACCAACTTGAATTTCTGTCATCCTGAATGCAGTACCTGTGGTAAGTTATATCCAGTATGGCTTTAAGTTTGTGCATCCTTTTCAATACTGCCAAATTGAGAATATATTGATACTCATTGAAATAGTGGCACTTGGATCATGGCCAGTTCTGCACTTCCATATTAGCAATCCACGCCTCTTACAGGGAAGTCCTGCATAGACTAAACGTCAATTAGGAAACTGGTTCATGATTGCAGTTTGTAATTCATGAGATTTTGAGGTAACAAGTGATGGTTCGAATATTTAAATCATAGCATCTGTGGCATTACTTTGATTTGTTATGAATAATTGGAAGGTTAGTTATAATCACTGGTCCTTAATGTTTTGATGTTAATCCAGCAGCCATGTTGTTTTCAAAAGAGCTGATTGTTTAGCTACTTTCCTTTTAGGCTGATCTTTAAATTTGGATGGCAGCCTTATGATCATCGTGTTTGTTTCCAGTTCTCATGTCATTGGCTGTACTTCGGTTATCTATCTGTCTATCGAATCTCCTTACCATTACTGTTTAAGATCATATTGTTCTCAACTATAATAATAATAATAATAGTAATAATAATAATAATAATAATAATAATAATAATAATTATAATGATAATGATAATAACAATAGTAGGAGAAGTAGTAGTAGGAGTAGTAGCAACAGCAACAAAGAATAATAATAAGAAATCGCTCGTGTTGCTTGCATTAGGCTATCCTTTTTGGCTGAATTGGTAATTGTGAGAGGTTAATATGTTCGTGGTGGGTCCATTATGAAGCTACAATACATTAAAAATAAATGAATACTTTCATATGAGTAAACGTATATATTAGAATTCAAGTTAAATGGAATACATACATATGAGCAGATGTGGAAAATTAAAAGTCAAGTTCAATTTAGACGAGCTTTGCTTTATAGGGTGGAATGTTGGGCGGTCAAGAAACAACATACCCATAGGATGAATGTAGTTGAGATGGATAAGTGGCAAGACAAGAAGGGATATAATTTGAAATAAATACATTCAGGAGAATTTAGGTTTGGCTCCAATAGGCGATAAGATGAGAGAAAGTAGACTTAGGCGGGCTGACCATGTGCAACGCAGACCCAATACAATACATGTTAGGAGATGCAAGTTGGTTCGAGTGGAAGGCTCAAAACGGGCAAGAGGTAGGCCTAAAAGGACATGGTTGGAAGTAGTGAGAAAAGATATGGGGATTAATAGACTCACTGAGTGTATGTTGATAGAGCAGAATGGTTTGTAGAGATGACCCCACATAGTTGGGAAAAGGCTCTGATGATGATGATAAAGTACAAACTTAAATAACGTTTATATCTTCGTCTTACATGGATATGTTTTCATCTTTTGCCTTATTGTAATGTCCATCCTAACTGTCCCCATTGAGTAATGATACAAGTCAAGTTCTATAGACACTTTGAATCGAGGTTTAGCTTCACATTACATTTGTAATTGTTTCCATGAAACAACCAATGTTCGAAAATTTGGCTGCCCGACTACCTTGGCGAAAATTAAACGCCTAGGCGCAGTTTGGGTGGGGGCATTATGCGTTTTGCTTTTGGGCGCCCGCCTAGGCAGTCAAGGCGCTGCTTAAGCACTATTGTCTGAGCGCCCACCTAGGCGCCACTCCGTGACAACTTGTGGGTTGGTGGAAAAAAACCCTTGGTGAGCATAAAAAAAGTAATTTCCCCCCCCCTAAAAAGGGGCGAGAAGGGTTCGAGGGGGTATTCTAAACCCCCAATAGAAAATTCATGGCCTTTAGGGTGAGAAAAACCCCTCAAAAACCACTCTTTTGCGATTTATCGAAAGATCGATAGATTTTTTATTTTTTCGATTTCTTTCCAAATCAAAGGCAATAGTTTGTGTGTAGATTCAGAGCTTCTAGTAGTTGATTTTGGAAACTTTTGGCGACCCAATAGACAAGGTTTGCACCGACATCGATTTGATTTTGAAATTTTTAATGTATTATCATATTTGAAAGGGGTTTTGATTTTATTTTGCTACAATATATTATGTTATGAATCATGCGTTGTTTCTTTTACTTTTTTTTCTTTTACGATATATTTACATGTTTGTAGTTAAAAGATTGATTTTTTTTGGTGATTTATAGATTTTTTTTTCACTTGGATGATGAAATTGAGCATATATCGTATTCTTTTATGAATAATTGATTCCTTTTTTGTACAATGTATCTTATTTTGATATTCTATTTTTTTTATTTAGTCTATTTGAGAAATAATTGATTATGTGATTTCTTAATGGGTTAAGTCTTATGTGAAAGTGAAACTAAAGTCTTAAAATGTTTTATATATTTAGTTATTCATTTAAGAATTCCCTTCTTTTTTATGTTTGGGATTGGGGGGGGGGGGGGGGGAGTTTGATTTTGGTGAGGGTAACCTGTCCCTGGGTGCCTGTCTAGGCAGCCCCCCAACTGCCTAGGCAGCCAGGCACCCAAACTGCCTTGACGTCCAATCCGCTTTTTTAAACATTTGGAACAACCAATACTCTCTATCTCAGAATCACTATAGTACTAAGTAGGGTTGAGATAGTACTCTACTAGGTGTAGGGGCCTCTCCAACGGTAAATCCCATTTGTCATCTATAATTTTCAAAATGGCGCGATATTTACTTTCATCATTCTTCAACTTTATCTTGATTTATTCTTTTGCAACCTCATTGCCTTGTAAACATGTCCTATTACCGGTTCCTTTTCACTATCCACAATGCGCAACACCTTTACAAGAGGATAATGTTGAACCCCTGTCCAAAACCAAGGTGTTATAACAATGTCATACACAATTTTCCCTTTTGCCTCCTTAATCCACTTGCTTTCCTTCCAATTTGAAGAGACAAACATGATTCGAAGCTTGTCTTTTTGTTTATTAAGAGAATCCAAAAACAAGTATGAAGTTGCAAACCTTGTGATCCCTGGCCTCACCAAGTCAGCCCCTCCCTTATACTTCCTAATTATGGCTAAGACATTGATGTCGCTGTAAATGAAATTGTTTCAGCTTCTGCTTTATCTATTATCCCCTTCTTCACTTTTTTCTTGCTAATTGCCTTGCATGAGGTCAATGTGATGCATCGTGCAAGGCGTTTAGAAAATGAGTGGCCTCCTAATCCCCAATAATCTAGCAACTGCCATATTACCGTAGCCATATCAGTGACAACTCACACAAAATGTGACCCCCACCCCCCCCACCTCCTCAATACACTTATCCACTACTCCAAATATGAAACTTACATCAGGAATCTTAGCAGATGTGTCAATGGACTTAAAAAAAAAAGTTCCCATAGAACAATTTACCAGTGAATTCATAATGCTTATTGCCCTCTTATGGCTCCAAGTATCTATCATAATGGTTACCCCACACTTGCCTCATGCATCCTTGTGTGTATTCAGGTACTCATTTGTGAGCTCCACTTCTTTTTTAAACAAAGGAACCTTGAGTTCATAAGGTGTAAGGGGCGTTATATCCTGGGCTAAACTGCCCTACTGCCTCCAACATAGCTTGGAACCTCTTCAAAATGGCAATATTAAATGACAGATTTGCTTGACTCTCCAGACTAGTCTACGCCTGTGCGCTTTCTCGAACTATCGCCTCATGATTGGGAGGGGTAAAGAATGTACCAATAGGTCCCCTTCTTTGAGGCCTCTTATACCCAAATGTGCTTGTTTTGGATATGGAGGTCCCTTTCTCATCATGTTTATTCCATAAATATTTACAAATCTCTCAATGCCTCATATTGTTGCCTCTTCTCTTTTCTTTTGGACTGCTTGTAAAATGTCCAACATCGCTTTCCTAACATCTCTAGGGACTTGAGTACATGGTGCTACGGCCCCTCTAATGCTAGCCAAATGTTTCTTCAATCAATTAATGCCAGCTGTACTCCTGTTTACAGAATTTGTAAGCTACCTTGTTCTTGTCATTATGATTGGGGCAGAGTTCATAGTTCCAATCCAGATAAATGTTTTTATTTGAACTTGAAGAAGACATTGTGACATAACTACAGCCCTTAGTTATCGACTTATCACCGAATCCCTAAACTTACACAAGACTACCAAATCATCATCATCATCATTATCATCGTCATCATTTTAGCCTTTTCCCAATTAATTGGGGTCGGCTACTTGAATCATGGTTCTCCATTCTGCTCTATCAGGATTCATGGTGGGTTTTGGCACAATTTTATGTTGGTTGTGGATGGGTTAAGGGAAAGTTTAAGGTCATCACCCTTCTTAGACCAACAAGACTACCAAATACAAACTTGAATATATTAACAAGAAGTCCAATGTGTAGATAAATTCACAAAAGTGAGATTAACTCATGACTATGTTGTCTAAATATTTAAAATTTAAAATTGATCATTCAAAGAATATTAAAAAAAGATTATCTGAAAAATTATCAATAGGTGACAAACTAGAAAGAATAATATATAGAAAGAATAATATATTGCCCCTTTTCAATATTTTGACAATCCAAGGAAGAAGTAAAGCTAGCATGCTTGAGAAAAGAAACCTAAAATAATGTTAAAAAACTCAAGGTAGAACTTACACATCAATATTGCAACGATCTAAAGCATCAAGTTGAATAAATAAATTAGGAATCATGCAAGTAAACTGACTCATCCAAAAAAATAAAAAAAAGGTTTGGAGCAATGGACTTTTTCTATTGATTTGGTTTCTCAATCTAACAATCACAAAATAATATCAAGGTAAAACCTGCCCATCAATAAGGCAATGATTTAAAGAAAGAATGGGAAAAAAATTATGAATCATGTAAGTAAACTAACTCATGCAAAAAAAAAAAAAAGGTTTGGGGGCAATGGACTTTTCCCCTTTAATTTCTTTCCCAAACTAAAAATCACAAGTATCAAACCATGAGATTAATGCCTTTTTTCAATAATTGGATTTCCCAATTGAATTTTTTTTTTGAAAGAACCTAAATCAAAACCATAGTGATTAGTGAATATGGGATAGTAATCCAAATAGAAACTATTAAAAATATAAAAAAACCAAAAGGGAAGGAAGAATAATCTTAATACATTTTACACAAAAAACACAAAACCCTAATTAAAAATGTTGTAGTACACGAACCTTCTCAAAATAGAATCGACATTGACCCAAATCAGCGAGTTTTGGTTGCCAAAAGTCCTATTTTGCAACCACTCCAAGCTCCAAAAAGAATCTGGTAGAATATCTTTCGATTTTGATTTGAAAACGTTGATTTTTTTTTTTTTTTTTATTTCTTGATAAATTGCAATTTTTTTTTTTTAAGAGAGTTTTAAGGGGTAAAATGATGAAAAACCCCTTTGGCAAAGGGCTTATTTCCGCTCTTGGCCAAGGGTTGCCAAGATGCCGCCTAGGTACCCGCTGTACGTGGGCACCTCGACGGTGTCTTGGGCACCTAGTGTTGGGTGATTTTTGGAGCCCGTGAATGGATAAACAAATGTGACTCCAGAAATGCTTAAAATTCCCACCCTGCCAAGTAATTATTCTTGGACAAAGTTTTTCTTTTTCTTTTTTTTAATTTATGGGTAAATTTGTTCCTAGGCTCTGTAGATACCTTGTTGGTTACATTCACATGTTAATTAATGGAGGGACAAAACACTCTATTTATCGATAATAGATGACAACTTTGAAAGGGAAACGGAATATAGGTTACAATATACTACCTTCACCTTTGACTGCATTTCTCTTGACATTTGGGTTTCAGGTAGTGAACTGTGGCTATATGGCTGTTTGTATATGCATCTTTGTGTGAGTGTCTGACCATCTATATGTTGAGGCTTGACACTATTGGTCTCTTTTATAGACTTGTGCCAGGTAGTTATACCGTCATCCCCGGTCATTGTGTCATAGTACTCGTTATGGGAACTGATTTCACCAACTTTAAAGAGATCATATGCTGACACATGTTTCTTTGTCAACAAATATTGATCCTCGTGGGGCCACATATAATCTAGATAATTTTGAAGTAGGACTTCATACATCACTTCTGCCATGTAAGCTTATAGCTCATGTCTTGATAGAAGACTTCTGGTGGACAGTGCTATTTCATATTTCACCAGAGTTTTCTTAAGGTTGGAACCTTTGATTTCCTTCCGAAACATATAATTTAACTTAGGCCTTGTGACTTATCTCTTGAGAGGTCATGGGTCGATAGAGGAGTATTACCGAAAGGAGTTTTAGGTGCGGGTTCCTATCTTTAAGGTTTTGACTAAGGACCCGGTTTCTATGTGGCCAAGCCCGCATATGTAGAAATGCGGGCCTCTTAATAAATATTTTTTTAGATGGATTTTAAGACTTAATTTTTAAAGACATGTAATCTATAACATGGAAATCATGAATATGAATAAATAAATAAATTTGAAAAACTAGAATAATAATTCTAGTAAGAAAACATTTGGACCGTTAGTTTCCACTGTTTTTAGATAGAACACTTACACTTGCATCCATGTTTAAGATGGATGCTTTACACTTTCTGGACTGCATATGTAGAAATGCGGTCTAGCCCGCATAAAACAATTTTCCTTTGACTAAAGGAAAGTGGACCTTTCCTATCTGCCTGAGCGTATTTGATGGCAGGGGAACTCAAATATATTTTGCCGAAGCATAATGATAGAATAAAGGTAGTTGAGAGGATTCACCGGACTGATCCAAATAAAGGGATGGTTGTCGTTAGTTTGACAAAGGCTACTAGGGTTTTCAAAGAGTGTGTTACCACTGGTGACTACTTTCAGGCAATGCATGGAGCTATTTTTATTGCTTGTTGTATTGTCTTCAACGCGCACGGATGCATCTGATTTAACTTAATGTAATATGTGAAAAAGGGGTCTCTAGTCTTTCTCGAGATGGGCTTCTGGTGAAGTTTCAACTGGTTTCAAAATTTCACTAAAAAACCTAATGGGGTGCCTTGGGCATTGCCCGACTAGACCCCCCTTGCCTAGGCTACACCTAGGCGAATTGTCGGTCATGCCACCATAGAGAGCAATAGTATAGTTTCTAGAGAGTTGCTTCTTTGTAATAGAGTGTGAGACATAGGATTAGATTGGGGATATCGTAGTTTTATTTGCAAAGAGTTGAGAGGGTAAAGTTTTTTGTTTTTAAATTGTTAAATTGTTGAAATTTAGTGGTCACTCAGACTCTTAAACAGCTGAGATCCTTGCTCTACTCGAAGGCCTCAAAACTCTTCAACCCCTCATGGAGTCCAGGACTGATCACAGAAGGTCATTCTAGCAATGTAATAGCATGGGCTTCAGGCTCAGCACCTTGTCCCTGGTACTTGGCGCATATCTTTGATGAAATCACCCACCTCAGTAAGGGTTACACTATCTACTGGAGCCACATATGGAGGGACAGCAATTTTGAAGCGGATAATCTTGCGAAGGTGGGTGCTTCTAATGCTAGTGACTAGTAATTTTTTGCAGACTCAGTCCACATCTTGCAGGGCTTTTGGCACTTTGTCCCCGGTTTACTATTTTCTTTACACCATAGGTGAATTTTGTATAGTGCTCCCACTCGATGAGTTGCCATTTTTTGGCTGTACATAGTCTCTTCCTCTTCAGAGACTCATTTTTATAATATTTTTTAACTTTTAATACAACCATTAACTTCCTAAAAAAAAAAAAAAAACTGTTGTTTAGGTGAAGAAAATTACAGGAGATTGGGAACCCACAGACTGGGTGCCTGATTAGCCCCAACCATGCTCAGAAAATGCTATACATCCAGTATATAGACAACAAGAAAGGATATACGAAAGATGGGGCTCAGGTGTTTAAAGAAGTGCCCAAAATGTCCCATGCGTTGCATCCTGTGTGGCTCCCTCTTTAGTCAGGGCATCATCTACTGCATTGTCTTCCCCCCAGGTATGCCTCCAAACAAAGTGAATATGCTTGCAAATATGGGAAATTTCGTAAAAAATGTGATCCAGCCTCCAAAGGCATGGGGGGGATCCTAAGGCCCAGGCGATTATGTTTTTAGAATCCTCCTCGATTGTCAAAGTGAGTTGAGAGGATAAAGCTGGTAAAACTGTTTTAAGGATTGGTTGTATGCAATAGACGACACCCTGGCCCTGCCTTCAGGTATGGTGGTACAAAATTATTCGGGATATTGGTTGTTTTTTCAATGATAAGAGGTGAGCCTGAATTTTTTTCCTTTCAGATCGGTGATGAGAGGGGGACTTTAGTGATGCTATGCAGAACAATGGGGATGGTGCCTTAGTCGCAGAACACTGTGGTTCAATACAAGCTTATAGAGTGTTTGATATTGAGATGGCAGGCTGACATTCAGGGGTGCTTTTAGTGTCATGAGATCAGTTTGAGGGAAATGTTTTAGTTGCTGCCTGGTAGTTATTCTTGAGGAGAATTGAGATCAAGCTGGGAGGGTTTCTTTTTCTTGTTGGCATGTTCATAGAGAAGTTAACAAGGTCTTGGATCATACCTTACTGCATATCAAAAATTTCATCCTTGTATTAACTTTTTTGGGAGCCTGAACCTTCAATTTGGTTTAGATTTTCTGCATCCTTGCGGTTTTCCATCTAGTTCTTTTGAGCCCTGTTTTTAATGTTTCAACTGCAACCCTTGGCCTCTAGTCTTTCAAGAAAACACATTGCCTGGCTAACACATTGGAACGAAAAGTGTGCATGCCGAAGGACTTGTGCATTAGGAGCTGAGAAATGAATTCCATTGGACCATTTTTTGGAACAAGTTTGCTGCAACAATTGTTTAATGCATGTGCAGTCTATTGATGTAAGCAACCATCTTTGATTGCATATGTTGTTGGTTTATGAATCCATAGTTCTGTTTCTGAGCTCAAGGAAGGAGATATGAAGAAAGAGAATGCCTTGGCTGTCTTGGATGGAGACACCTTCTATAAAGAATGGACCCCAAAAACCCCCACCCAATCTATATGCACAATGTGACAATCATGTTCGGCCATCGCCCTAAACCAGTGTTTGCTATACCTGACCTGACTAAACCTTAGGAGGATCCCTGATCTTTTTCCTTTTATGTCTATCTGTGGAATATGGAGATTGTAATCACAATGTCGGCAACACTATTATACAAGGGGATGCTGTGTTTATTTGTGTCTGATTTATTTATCCAAAGCTTTTTTCAGCCTTTATGCATGAATATATGAATACTTCTTCCTGATACAATTCAATCTGCAAACTATCCTTTGAAAACGTGTTTATAATGTTTATAATGACTTTTCCCTATTAGAAACATGTAATAGATATTTGATAAAACATGTTTATAATGTATGTATAGTTTATTAAAGGTATGTTTGCTATTTATTACACACTTAGATACCGCCCACAAGAGCGAAATCCCCGAAGCTTGGCCGCCACAAGAGTTCAAGCGGCGATAGCGATGGAAGCACTGGGCGCTCTTGCCGATCAGCGCGCCTTAGCCTGGACGAGACCAAGACAAACAATAATAGCACACCTCCCTCTCAAAATCCAAAAAAATCGCAACGCAAATCTCTCCCCAAATTGCCCTCCGAGAAATCGAACACCCTCCTCGAATCAGAGGAAAGACCCCTTGATAATCAGATTCCAAACTCAGATGAGACGCCAGAATTTGTTGCTAAACCAGATGAAATTGAGTCCATGGTGGAAGAAAGAGAAGGAAAAGCGGTGATTCAATTTTCGGAGAACAAAGAAGGTGAGAGTGAGACTGAAGTCAGTGAACCAGTTGTTGTACCTGAGGATGAACCAGCAACCGAGAAGTGTTGAAACAACGCAATGTGAAGGCTGATTGCCAGTAAATAAAAGAGGTCAGGTCGCCATTGAGTATTGGGAGTAGCAAAGATTGTCGAGGAAGTCTATTTATAACTTTTAGAGAGAGAATGCTACGGTTTGTGGGTGCTTCTTTTGTTCATAGTGTCATGAGCTTCAGAGAGTTTTGTTCTCTCTCTCTCTCTCTTCTGTTGCTGGGTAAATTTGAATGTCGAGCACTACCTCTGTTGTATTAATTATCCTCTCCTTTTCTTTCTACTGTTAACATTACCTTATTTTATACTGTAATTTGTGTCAGTTTTCACCTGCTTTTGCTTTCCCCTTTCTTATTTACATGCATTTTTTTACGTACGTTTTCTTATCAAATATTTAATTAGTAACCCTGTAGAATTTCTTCCTATTTTTATTTTATTTTTATGTTTTACAAATTAATGTTTTCTTTTACAGCACTGCATATAATTGTAGTTGCATACATCATGTGAATTATACGCCATTGATGTACGGTATACAGTATACCACTGGCATCAACAGTCCGTTTCTGATCAGAGATTGGAAGATCACCCTTTGACAATCACTTGGATCAGATGGATTAATCCCCACCGCTTGTCATTAGTACTAATGGTGATATCCATGGCATTTCCGTACACTAGAGTTGTAATTTGTAATTTGATAATTTAGGGAAAATTATGGATATCCTCTTGAAATGTAAAACTCTTCAAATAAAACAAGTGTTTGAAGAAAAGAACGTGGCAGTCCGGTAGAAAGGTGTGCAGGACCGGTCATTAGAATTCACTGGTCATTAGTACTAATGGTGATATCCATTCACTAGTGTTGTATTTTGTAATTTGATAATTTAGGGAAAATTATGGATATCCTTTTGAAATGTAAAAACTCTTCAAATAAAACGAGTGTTGGATTGGAAGAACATGGCTAAAAATTCAGTCCGGTAGAAATGTGTGCAGGACCGGTCATCAAAAATTCTGATAATCGGTCCTGTACATTTTTTGTTGAATGGTATTTTTTGCCATGTTCCTTTGATCTAACACATTTCTTATTAGACCGTGGTAAAAATAAAATAATAAAAAAAAGTTCGGCACTAAAGTATGCCGGACTGATAGTGAAGCTTCTAGAATTCGAAGCCTGAAGTTGGTTCGGCACACTTTAAGAACATATAATCACTAACGTAGAGATCATGAATATAAAAAAATAAATTTTTTTTTTGAAAACTAGAAATAATAATCCTTTTAAAAAAACATTTGGACAGGTAGTTTCAATTGTTTTTTAGATGGATCACCTATTTGCATCCATCTTTAAGATGGTTGCTCTATACCTTGGGACCACATATTGTAGAAATGTGGTTCAGCTCACATGAAACAATTTTTCTTTACAATCACTCTTGCTTTTTAGATTTTAAACTGAGTAGTTGTGAGCATGTTATTGACTAGATTCAATTTCAAATTTCTTTTTCGAACTTTATGGCACGTTCTACGCTATTCAATTTGGAATTTAATGGCTAGAGGCAAGTTTAAAAAATCATCGATGTAGATCAAAATCGGCCTATTTGGATCAAGAATCGTTCTACCCAAGCCGATTCCCGCAATATATCGGAATTCGGCCGTGTAACCCCTACAATCGACAATTCCACCGTAGTGATGCTACAGTAGAGTAGGCAATTCTACTTTTCAACCGCGAACAATGATGTACTTTGTTTATGAGTTTTCATCCACGACACTTTTTTGGAGAATTAGTGCTCTCAAATCAATAAAAAATGGTTATAAACCCCTAGACTCAATCGATTATAAGTAACAATATGAGATTTGTGGATTGAAAAATGGGTTTTTTTGAAGGTTTTGTACAAATTCTCCTTTTCTGAGATTTTAGCATCCATTTATAACCAAATCTTATGAAATTTGTTTCTATTTGAAGATAATTGAATTCTAGACAATATTCTTGTTGGAATTTGTTCGATTAAACTATGGTTCCCTATTGATTTTGCTTCCAAAGGCACGAAAAGTTCTTGGAATTTTAACAGTCAACCAAAAATGAAGATGACAGTGCAGATTTTGGTCGATTTTGATCTAATTTCAGTGGGGTTTATGATCCATAGAAATGTACTTTTCATATAAATCGGTATACTTAATTTTCAATTCCTCTTTATTTTTTTACAAATTTGTTTTTTTTTTTTTGACCAAGGTTCAACAAATTCATTAAAAAAACTAAAGGGAAATTACTTTATTCGAAACAACAAAAGAAGAGAGTGAACACCCTTTTTCGCCAATGCCTCAACGATGTCATTAGCTTCGCGGTAGACATGGGTGAAAGATATTGAAAGACAATCCACAACATCCAAATTTTGCAACCATAACGATCGCAATTCCTATGGTACCCTCTGCTCTTTCTTGCACCAACGGATAACATTCAAGGAGTCTCCTTCAATGAAACAGTTCAGGCCTAAATTCTTCCCAATGAATGTTTGGACACCCTTTAACAAAGCAGTGAGTTCCCCACAATTAGCCGTAGCAACACCAATTGGCCTTGCATAAGAAAGCACAACATTTTCATAGCAATCTCTAATAACACCTCCAATACTTGCCGATCCCGAGTTTCCCATAGGGCTGCCATCAAAATTTAACTTAAAACTTCGAATCGGTGGGGCATACCATAAACATTTGGGTCTGCTTGTTTAAAGCCCAAAGAATAATGATTGTACAG
The DNA here is from genome assembly GCF_054954075.1 of Amborella trichopoda. NCBI lineage: Eukaryota > Viridiplantae > Streptophyta > Magnoliopsida > Amborellales > Amborellaceae > Amborella > Amborella trichopoda. The sequence goes on along the minus strand of NC_142340.1, from coordinate 46,668,401 downwards.
ATTGACTATGACATCAACCTTAGAGATACCCCACCCATCCTTAAGCCACCGATAAAGAAGACCGGATTGATAACTTGATAAAGTGAATAAGCTTGTCTATCGGCAACCCCACACCCTCAAATGTCCGGCTATTTCTCTCCTTCCATACTTCCCATAGGGTCAGACCTTTAGCAATCTTCCAAATTGTAGCACCCACCTTAGGAAGGCAAAGGATACTAAACTGTGAAACTAACCCAATCACTTTCTGTGGTAGCTGTAGAAGAAAACCAACTTCTCCAGTAAGCCAGTGCCAAATCTTTAAAGTACAGGGATAATGGATTAAGAGATGGTCAACTGATTCACTATCCTGTTTGCAAAGCAAACAAATATTAGGTAACACTCTCCCCTTTTTTTGCAAGTTATCAATTGTTAAGATTTTATCTTGCGAGGCTAGCCAAATGAAAATTTAAACTTTATGTGGTATTGACCATTTCCATATCTGCACAATTTTGGGTGACGGACATCTCTAACGATCATGAAAGAAGATGCTATAACATGATTTAACCAAAAACATACCATCCCTTTCAATTTCCCATATCAACATATCTTCCGCTCCCTGAAAAATATAAACTTTATCCAAAAGTTCCATCAATGAGCACCATTAGGACAACATGGTATTGTTTAGTCTTCTATACATAAAACTATATCCCTCACTATTTGCTGACCTCTACTTTCCACTGCGTCACAGATTTTATGATAAGGAGATGAAGCTACCTTAAAGAGGTTAGGGAAAGTAACCTTCAGCAGGCACTCTCCGAGCCACTTGTGGTGCCAAAACAAGATTTGATTACCATAACCCACATTTCATCTAAAGTAACCCGAGGCCATATTCCTACAGTTGAATGTAGCCCTCCACATAAAAGACACCTCTTTCCCTCTACCACCACCCCCTATCTACAGATTTTGCCTATCCATCCCATACTTTGTCCTCAACACTTGGGTCCAAAGGTAATCCTTCAGGTGAATGCACGCCACCACAATTTACAAAGCAAGGCTTGATTGAACCTCGTTATTTTTCATATACCCAGACCACCTTCACGCTTGGGTGCACAAACTCTATCCCACCTTACAAATTTGTTTGTTTTCGTACGAAGGTACCACAAATTTTAAGGTTCCATCATACAAATATATTCACCCACAAATTCGAATCAAATTTCTTGAAATCTGATTCAAAATGATGGCAGTGAACGTGTATTTCGGATCCAATACAATGGACAGAAATTGGAAAGAAAATGGCTTTGGGCCATTAATGCAAACCGGTTTTCGAAGATTTTGAGAAATCATGGTTTGAAAATTAATAATTTTTTAATAAAATTGGGGCTTATGATGCATATGGTGGGTGATTCAATATTTTTAAATTTTTTTCAATTTTGATATCCTTATTTTCTATTGTTTAGGGGAATTTTTTTTTTTTTTGAAGATTTTTTTTATATCATAACATTGAAATTTATAAAGGATTTTAATTTTATTTTAAAATTAGATGATGTTATAAGACAAAGTTAAATTTATTCTTATTTGTATGATAAAATAATTCTAATATGTGAACCAATAATTTCAACTCTTGTGTATAATATTATAGTTAGTTAGGTTGTGATAATTTTAAACGAGCAAAGAGAATTAATAAAGGTTCGATGTTATACTAATTTTAAGTTTATATATGGTATTTTTTTTAATCTTATAATATGTAAAGCTTTTTTTTAAAAAAACATTTTTTTAATATTAAATTATAAGTAATAATTTATAAACTTCCAAACATGGAAATGTCTCAATAGTCACGTACTTTTGCAAATAACAAAAGTACATAAAATTTAACTTTAAAAAATACTACTTTTAGAAATTTCTAGTGGTTTTTTTAAAATTTTTTTAGGCTAAAACCAACCAATATAGCCGATTCTTCTATTTGGAACGCTGATCCACCAATCCTACACAATTTATGGGGTCCCCAATCCGTTTTTCTAAACATTGTGTTGGAGTAATTGTGACGTCCTCGTGCAAATGATAAATGGTATCTTAGTATTCAATCCCAAAATATTTATTTGAACTTTTAGCCAGGCCTATAATAGTTGTACCCGACTACCAACTTTCAAGATTAATGGCCAATAATGATTGGGGATTATATACTATAAGATCATTTATTTTTCAAAATCACAATTATTTCTAATCATTAGATATCAAATTAGATGACTTGTTATGTCACGAAGTTAGAAAGTGAAGAACGTGATTGTGACGTAAAATTTGCTTAAAAGTAAATTCTCTTGATATACTTCTTTTTAATGATTATAACCACCTTTCACTCAAAAAAAACAAAAGGAAAAAAAAGGAAAAAAGTAGACTACAATTTGGCAAGTCGATCCTTGTCGTTTTTGCATTGCAAGTAATTCATCGTGAGATAAATCTCTGCGCTTGTGACATTCGTCTTCTGAAATATCTATTATTTTCCATTTAGTAATCAGACGGGTGTCAGCAAGACATTACCCTCCTGAAAAGAGACTTAGGCCCTCCATTTCCTGGTCGAAATCTCGTGTCGACTCAGTAATGGAAGGATAACATCAGAGAAAGAGAGATTAGCAGCAGTCAATTCAGATCCAACGAAAAAGACAGTACAGAGAGAGAGAGAGAGAGCATCAGAGAATAGTGAATTAAATTCCATTGGCGGGGGAGCCTGTCGGTAAAAACCACTTTATGTTATCATCAATCAAATAAAAAACCCAACCCCACCAAAGTTATTTAGGGGTTAATTTTAGGGGATTAGATGATAGGTTTAGAAATTTTGGGTTTAAAAAGAAATGGAAATTAAAAATGAAATCTATGGAGATATTTTTTCAATTAAAAAAACCCACTTTCCCACATGCTTCCAAATCATTTCCCCACAAATGCAACCTGCAAGTTGCAACCTAATCTGGGGAATAAATAATTACTCATAACAAAACAAAAGGCCAAAAAAGAAACTAATACATGGGCCAATTGGCTATACACAATTACACAGACATACGTATGAATGCTTGTTTTCTAACTAATCCATGACCCCTCACCTCCCCTCTCTCATGACCCCACCCACTGTCTTCAATGATCCCACTCACTCGAAATATCTCACCTCATTCCACTGTCTCTCTCTCATTCAACCAGACTTTGCCAAAATAAACAAGCAAGACTGTTATTAATAATTCCCCGAAAATTTACAGTCAGATATTTTCCTAACCTTCATCAAACTCGTTTTTACATCCTGCTACTCTCTCTCTCTCTCTCTCTCTCTCTCCAGAGATCATGATGCGGCTGCAAGAGGTGCAGAAATGGGATGAAAGTGAGGGGTTGGTGCCATTGCCTCTTCTTCCTCTTCATCGTCCATACCGGATGACCATAGGAAATGAGCATAAGACGCAGACACAAAACTGCAACAATACAATCCACAAAAATGTAAGAAACCATCAAAATATAACAAGTTCAGAAGTGAATACAGCATGAGAAGATTGAGAGAGAACAATGAAAATGAAGAGGACATAGTAATATTACCAGTCATCAGGAGCAGCTTTCACAGCTCGATCGAAATATGCATCTGCTCTCTGAGCGTCCTTCTTTGTTTCCCAAAGAAGAGAGGCATAGAGAGACAGAACATCTCCATCTCCGGGATTTGCCAGAATTGCCCTCCCATAATACTCTTCTGCTTTAACAGTGTCCTGTCGAACCTACACCAAGAAATCCCAATTCGAAATCAATACTAAAACTTCAAATTCATCTGTGATAAACCCAATTCAATTCATTAACGAAACTTCAAATTCATCTGTAATAAATCCAATACAATATTGAGAACAAAACTTTCAAATTCATCTTTGACAGAACAATTCAACTCAACTACAGAACTTCAAATTCATCTGTGACATAAAACACAATCTGGAAGCAACGACAAACTTAAAGTTCACCTATGATGAGTTTGTCTAATAAACTATTAAATATTCATCAAATGAGAGCTCCCAATCTTTTGTATCCTGTTCACTCAATACACAAATCAGCTTTTAAACACTAAAAACCTGGCATGTTCACTCAAATTGCCGCTCAAGATAACGTCACCCCCTCTGTTTCTCTCAAACTTGTGAACCTATAACACATACTTCATGCTGAGAAAAGCTCCTTTTCATAAGAAAAATGACAACAGTTTGAATCCCAAGATGCTTTTTAAGCAATAAAAGTACTCAAATTTCTTCTTCAAATACCCTCAAACCCATATCGGTTCTACCTTAGCAATTTGACAAACATAATTTCACACCAACACAAAACAAAAAGCATACTAGTAGAGATGACTCTAATTGTATTTCTCAAAATAAAGACACAACTTGTTAATTCTTTTTCAATCCGATCTATCGTTTTTTTAGTATGCAAACTATTGTTCTTTTCCCCCAGAATTTATGGATAACTAAGAGAACATATGACAAAAGAACAAGGCATGGCAAGAAGTAAGGATCATTCATTACCTCATGCAAAAACTTTGCATAATTCCTGAGAAGAAGTGAATTGTTAGGATCAGCCTCAATCACCTTCTTGTAATAAGCTTCAGCTCTATCATTCTTATTATTATTCGAGTCTGGCCCCTCTATCTCATCTCCTCCAGAGCCATTTCCCCCACAAAACTTTCCTGAATCCCCATTTCCCAAACCCCCACCGCACTCAACGTTGCAATAACCCGAACCCACCATCAAACCCATGGCGGAATCCTGACACTCCATCTCCGCCACCATTGGCTCATCCAGACCGGAGCTCCACAAAATCCTCTTTAATGGCGACTCCGAACCCTTCTCTTCCTCTTCGACAGGCGAAGGGGAAAGGCCCCTCCTAAATGACAATGAAGATGATGATGACAGTGTTTGTCTCCCCTTTACAACGAGATCATTCTCAGAAGAAGCTCTGTTCATTCTCGGCGGCCTGTTTCCCTCCATGGGTAAATGGAAATGGAGGTCATCTGATGGCGAAGAACAAGAGGAAGAAGAGAGGCAAATTGGTGAGATGAATTGGTGGTTTGGCCTCGATTTTTGAAATGGACAGACGAGTTCGGTCTCCAATGATTCCTTTGAGACTGGAACCCATGAGTTCAGTATTGGGGTGGAAGAGCTTCGAAGAAGCATGGTAATGGCTACTGGTTTGACAAATCCTGTGTAAAACAAAAGAAAAGCCTCTAAATTACTTGATGGGGTCTAAATTTGCAGAGATTAATTCAAGAAAATCAACCAAAAACTTCACAAAAACCAAATAATTTGCAATGATTGATTCGATATATCAACCAAACACAAACAAATTTTTAAAAAATAGTACAAAAAAATAAAAAAACGCATGGGAATAAAATTGAGCAGCAGAGATTAATCATCTGAAATAAAGTGGAAGAGATAAATAATCAATAAATCCCAACAATTAGTTCACAGTGTCTTATACTTATTTGCATGAATTTCTCCATTTCTCACGATGGAAATGAAAAACTTAAATCTTGCAGGCTAATATATTCACAGATTGATTAAAACACGAAAAATAAGGAGATCAAAATTACCTGTTATCTCAGATCTTCACACCGTGAGTCCGTGAATAAATTAGTGTTGAAAAAGGTTAGAGAGAGAGAGAGAGAGGAGAGAGAAACCAGGAACCAATCACACTGTGAAGCAATGACAGTAAGATCCCGAAGCCATTTTATAAGGGGGGGGGGGGGGGGGGGAGCAAATGAAGAGTCCAAAAACATGTAGAGAGAGAGAGAGAGAGCGTGGAAGAGGAGAGAGAGAGAGAGAGAGAACTACGATGAGAGAGAAAGAAAGAGGAGCGCAGTTTACTAAGATGAGAGAGAAAGAGGAGAGAGAAAGTCACTTGCGTGGAGATTTTTGCATGGGCTTCTCATGGCGTGACGCACCTAACCCTAGAGCGAGTATCAGCCGTCGGATCTTCCCTAGATGCGCACATTCGCCCCAAAAACGACGGGACCCACAAGAGACTCAACGAGCGGTTGACTGATTCGAATGTAGACCCCACGGTTCTAAATCGGACGGTCTATGAATCCCTACGGCACGTGATTGTGGCTACATGGAGGCCCATTGTGCCACGTGACCATTGGGACCCATGGTCGTCCTTGATAGAGACACGTGTCGGGTAGAAACAATCACCGGTTTTCTGGAAAACCAGGAGTGGTTTTGTTTTTCAGCGGTTTTCTTAGGAGGATACTTTTCGTTTGCGAAAGCGAAATTGGGGTGGGATTTGAGGTTATTATCGAGAGAGTCCTCTTTCTTGTGGCTGTACGGCGCCCGGCACGTCTCTTTCCAAACAGCTTCGATATTTTGGTTGACCATTCTACCCCCTAATTTTTGGCAATGATTTTCCAAAATAAAAAAAACAATTATAATTATTTTCCATGGCAGAGGAAATTACAAGTGAGAAGGTCAATCACGTGTTTCAACTTCAAGATTTGCGATCTGTGGAACCCATATGGAATCAAATATAATTCTCATGCCCCATCCACCTCAAATCGCCTACTTATCTTCACCTATTCTCTTTTTTTTTTTTTTTTATACTTTCTTAAAATAAAGTTTATTAATTAAATTTTAATATATAGTAGATGAATTATTTAATAATTTTTCCTTTAAAACTATTCCAAAACTCTACACCATATGTTATTCTAAAATTAAATCGAAAGACTAGAGTGTCAAATTGTTAATCTCTCGATGGTGATTTTATAAATTGTCCTCTTTTTTTTTTTCTTTTTTTAACCGATTCTTTGATGTCTAACTCACTGATCCGTATCGCCGATCCAGATGGAATTTGTGGAAGGCCAGTTCCCCTTGATCAGATTTTTGAAAGGTGGGATTTGATAATTTGGTTCTCTAATGGCATTGGCACAGTGTTATCAAAGAACCCTGGGGTTGATTATTTGCAAATTGAGAGAAAATAGCATGATCCGTTTAAGAAGATAATTACAGAAAAATTAAGATATTTTTTTACAACTCATCGATTCATTCACGAGCAATGATTTCATTATCCATCTTCAAAAGGAAACATATATAATGAGATCGTATATTTGTCATACAAGAAGGTTACAATTATTAATCAACGTTGGATGTGAAATCAGGTAGTTGAAGATGTATCATTGATTGGACACAATTTCCAAAATAAAATTTCACGAATGTTGTGACATATTTCAATCTATTGGATTCCATATCCAACGGCTCAAAATAACTGTGATCTCCTTGTACCAAAAAAATAATAATCTCATACTATACAATCCTAAAGTATATTAAGACTCCCTCGATAAATATCTTTAAAACAAAGATATTATCTCAAATCCTAACTTAGACACTTGAGAGTCCTAAGTGAACCACAAAAGTGTCTTTAAATGCTGGAAAGACCTTAATAAGTCCTCGAAGTTTTTACTCTAATTAGGACCAAGAAGTAGGTCTCTCGGATCTATGATAAATATTGAATTAGGCCATAGAATTCATGACAATTAAAAGTGGTTTTTAATCTTAAAAAATATGACATTTATGGAAGAGTTATTGGATTTATTTATTTATTTTAACCAATGCTTGTTCTACCCAATCAGGTAAAGGACTTAGACTTGAAGTAATTCAAGTTGGGTGTTTCAATTAAGAAGGGAGCTCTCAATATATCTTCACACACACACATATATATATATATATATATATATATATATATATATATATATATATATATTTTACTAGTATGAAATTTTTATCTAGTAGCTAAAAGTGAGTCAATAATATCGTGTTAGACAAATATAGTCAGCATTAGCTTATGATGCTATTGTTTGTTCATTGGTAACTGTCTGATCAAGATCAAATTGCAAGACATGTAGACAAAATTCCTATAACTTTACATCTCTCATTCTCACATTCACGATTTTACTGGGCAACTTAATTAAAATTCCAAAACCATGGCAAAAGTCATGCCTCTAAATTTTTCTGTTCTATGATATATTTCATTCTTTATTATCACTCCCACCCGTATCACCATCATCATTGTCGTCGTCATCATCATCATCGTCATCATCATCGTCATCATCATCATTATTATTATTATAGGAATAGCCTCAAGGCTAGATGCTCAAGGCAGCAATACGTCACAATATAATATCTTGAATTCTATTTTTAAGAATAGGGGAACCTTTCTTGGCTGAAATACCAAATAATAATAATAATAATAATAATAATAATAATAATAATAATAATAATAATAAGAGTAATGATCTTATAGGACCTTCTCCCTTTCATGTGTGTAAAACTTCAAATGATCACTATTAACGTTGGCATGGATTTTTTAAAAAGTTATCACATGGGTACGAGACTTGATTTTTTTTATAGATATGTGTCAAATTTAATGGTGATCTTTTGGAGTTCTAGACACATGAGTGGGGGAGGATCCTATAGGATTATTTTTCTAATAATAATAATAATAATAATAATAAATAAGATAAATGATCCTATAAAACCCTCTCCCACCTATGTGTGTAAGACCCCAAAAGATCACTATTAAATTTGTCACAGATTTATAAAAAAATCAAGTCCCATACCCATGTGATAATTTTTTTAGAAATCCGTACCAACTTTAATAATAATCATTTTTAGTTTTACTCATATGAATGTAAGAAGGTCCTATAAGATCATTATTCTAATAATAATAATAATTATTATTATTATTATTATTATGGTTGTCGTTGTTGTGGTTAATTGACTCATGTGGGTTGGCTTTGAAATTCTTAATGTAATGAGTCCAAAGTGGTGAAATTTCTTGTGGTCTTCCGCCGGATACTTGAGATCCGCAGGCTTACTATTGAATTATAATGTCAATTTTTTTAGACAGCAACATTAGTGATAATAATAATATTGTTGTTATGATTAGTAGAGGCTCATATCATACTTGTATCCAAACAGCACCACCACCAAGTAAAGTGAGGAGATTTTTATGCATAAAGTGTAAGCGCAAGGATGGGACGCTCGAACCTTAAAAGCGACATAACATGAATAGAATCAAAGGTTGGAGATTAATTCGTTTTAATTAAAAGAATAAATAAAACTTTACAACGTCTCACTCCTTTGGCCTATTGTGGGATGAAATGCATGCACTCCCACACCCATACGATCACCTGCTCTGCTGCTGCACACAAATATACCGCTTTCAGCGAGAGAGAGAGAGAGAGAGAGGTGGGTGGTTTGCCATTGCATTTTAGAGAGAGAGAGGTGGGTGGTTTGCAATCGCATTTTAGAGAGAGAGAGGTGGGTGGAAAACCATTGCATTTTAGAGGGAGAGAGTGAGAGTGTTCTTGCTTTTTCCTTCTTTTTTTTTTTGAAAATTTTCACTCTTTAATCACAGACACAGATAGAGGTGGGATGGGATGGTTTTCTATTCCATTTCTTTGTTTGTGGAGAGAGAGAGAGTGTGGCCAGATAGTTTTTGAACTTTTCCCGGAAAAGTTTGTATGAGGTTGAGGTTCTAAACAATCGCACTAAGGCACACCTCAAAAATTCACTAGAAGGAGTTGTTTCAATGTCAAAAATCCCTCAAATCCGATCATCTCAATCTTGAGATAATGGAAGTGAAAAAAAAAAAAGACTTCAAATCTCGAATTTAGTGTTTTTTGTAATGCATTATCTAAATCATCGATTTTCAATATTTTCAAGTATTCGTAGATCTACTTGATCTACGCTATTTTTGAAGCTTTAGATTTTATAATTAGAGATGGAAATATATTTTCAGGCGATCGTAAAGTTTTTTGTTCTACAACATCTTTTAACATTATTTAAAGGTGCGCCTTACTGTGATTGTTTTGGGCCTCAACCTTATACAAATTACACCTTTTAATAATTAATAAAGTCTGATTTTATATAGCTGATTTATATGGGAAAGGTTTCTATACTTCCTCTACAACCAGCCGTCCAATTTTGATCAAGAGAGCTACTTACCATTTGATCTTAGATTCGATGTCTCAAAGTATTTTATTTTTATACAAATTGTATGAATATGAAATTTCGTACCAGTCATATTTTCATTGGGGCACACCTATAAAAAATATTAAAAATAAATTTCGATAAAATATAATGACCAAAATACCCCTTGAATCTTTCAAAAGTATTTTGGTCATTTTATTTTATTGGAAATATTTTTTTAACATTTTTCGCTAGTACGAGTTTAATAGAGGATTGGACATCAAAAATTTGGTGCCAAAATAGTTGATAGAAATAAATGAAAAATAAAATAATGTAGAGCCGTGACATTGTGATTGGGGCATTTTTAGCCCTCCATTCAGAATGAACGGTTGGATAAGGAGAAATATATCAAAAATAATTTATAATAAAAAAATAAAAAATAAAATAATGTAGAGACGTGACATTGTGATTGGGGCATTCTTAGCTCTCCCTTCAGAATGAACGGTTGGATAAGGAGAAATGTGTAAGTTTTACGTTGAAGGGAAAGCATAAAAAGCTTGGTCGATTTATATACAGTTGGAGGGCTGTTTCGGCACGTTTTAATCGATAAAAGTCCTCAAACTAAAAATCAGGCGGTAGTGCTGCCATTTTCATTTCAGAGGCCACGCCACATGCTATTCCAACTAGGGCTGACAATAGGTCCGGAGGGCCGGCCCGTAAAAACTAGGGTCTTCATTGCCAAAATGTGGCCCTCAAGCTGAGTTAGGCTTGGGCCACCACAGCCCGTGAGGGGCTTGGGCCACTGCTGACCTGGCTTGAGCTGGCACTAGAAGGACCAGGAGTGGGTCCGGCCTAGGGCCTGCCCATTGCCAAACCTACTCCAGTTGTCATTAACCAAAAAATGGATAGTTGCGATTTATTTTTCCAAATGTAGGGTTCATATTCAAGAGAAAAGACAATGGCTTCTTAAGATGAAGGAGCCATGCGATAATCACCATCCAGTCGATGATGATGAGTTAGAGGTCAGTTCCAATTCTTATCTTGGTGGAACCCTGTACTTGATCACCAGTTATACTATTCCCACAGGTTTTAATATAGGGTAAGCTTTCTAGGTTTTCCCTACAACATATTTCGCTTATCCAACCCTCCATTTTTTAATGGAGGGTTAAGATTGTCTCAATTATAATGTCATCTCTATATATTATTTTATTTTTAATTTTTTTTTTCTATCAACTTTTTTGACACCAAATTTTGGTCATCCATTCTTATATTAAACTCGCACTAACGAAAAATCTAAAACAAATATTTCCAATGAAATAAAATGATTAAAATACCCCTGAAAGTTTTTAAAGGATATTTTGGTCATTATTTTATCGGAAAATTATTGTTAATATTTTTTTTAGGTGCACCTCAATAAAAAGATGACATGTACCAAATTTCATATTAAAAAAACTAAAACTAAAATACTTTGAGATGTCGGATCTAAGATCAAACAGTGAGTGACTCTCTTGATAAAAAATAGACAGCTGGATGGTAGGGGGAACATAAAACGTCCAGGCTGTAGGGGAACGTAGAAACATTTCTCTTTAATATAAGCTAGATACTTGGAAAAGTACATTTTTATTCAAGGGTTGGGGAACCTTGATCAAAGCAACTCTTTTAAACAAACCAGTACATTGCTTCTCTTTGTATAGGGTACGACTTTCAATCAAATTCGTGGAAAAAATGATGAGGAATTTTTTATGGAGCGGCTCAGGTGACTAAGCTAAATTCAGTTTGGTAAGGGTAAAAGTTTGCTTACCATAGAATGAAGGATGTCATGGTATTCGAAGACTTAAAAACAATGAACACGGCTTTGCTGAGAAAATAGTAGTGGAGGCTAAGCTAGAGTGATTCACAATTATCGCAGCAAATATGGTATTTGTAAAATATGGAGTGGACCTAGATTTCCTCATCCCAGAAAGCTATTTCAAAATGCCTATGCTTTTGTGGTTTGGAAAGGAAACAATTAAGTAAAAAACCTATTTATCACTCATGCTGGATTCTTGGTTGGTGATGGTCATAAGAAAAAAAATTTGGTCTTCCAAATGGTTTGGAAATTCACCTCTGAAGTTTCAATACCCTAAGCTTTACAATAGAGCTGTGAACAAGAATACACCCATTTGTGATATGGTGAATGGTGAAGGCAAAAAGAGCTATTTAGAATATAACTCTCAATATCATAAGGGTAGATGTTGTTATTAAACACCCATTTGTATCAGTAATGGAAGCTCTCCGCTCCTATTTTTATTACCCCAAAGGCATCTTCTTTGTGAAATCCTGGTATGCTCTTCTAGCCATAGACAGATATGTAGACAACAGAAGCACAAAATTCTGGTCCATCAAAGCACCCATAAGAGTTGAGGCATTCCTTTGGCTTTTGGAACATGATCGAACACTTTCAATTGAGGAAAAGGGGGGTAAAAGTTACAAATGTTTGTACTATGCCAACATGATGCTGAAACAAACTCCCATCTTTTCCTTACTTATCGTTATGAATCGGCCATTTGGGACTAGAATAAGAATCTATCTTCTTGGCAATGGCCTTTACATAGAAGGATTCAGGATTTCTTTTATCAGAGCCTCAACTGACCATTTCCAAAAACTGGTAAACATTTGTAGAGAGTAACAGTGGCTGCGATCTGCTGGAATTTACGGAAAGAGAGGAATACAAGAATTTTTCAGGATACAGGTAGAGGGGTTCAACAAGTTATCCACTGTACCTCTGTCCATATTGTTCTATGGGCAAAAGCTTTACCAGAAGTCAGAGATACTCCTAAGGAATTCTTCTACAATAAGTTTAGTAACTTAATGTTGCGAACTTAAGGCCAAAATACTAAAAAAGTTCCACTTGGTGACCATCTCAGATGGGGTAGTATAATCTCAGTTTTGATGAAAGTGTGAGGGTGATGCAAATAAAAATTGGTTATGGAGGATTATTAGAGATAATTATGGAAACATTATATGGACATACAAGGGATCCTTGCAGATATATAATATTAACCAGGCTGAGCTACAAGCTTTGAAGGAAGGGATATTGAAGCTCACAACAGATCATAGGTGCATTATAATGGAAGGTGATTCAGCTAATGTAATCACCTAGTGTAAGGATCAATCAACCATTCCCTGAATTTGGGTTCCATTGATCAACCAAATCTCTATGTACCTGTAAGAGAAACGTGTGGTGTTTCAGCATGTTAACTGAGAAAGGAACTCAGAAGCTGATGAACTAGCAAAGTAGGCCATGCATACAACAGGAACCAATTACAACTCGAATGCTTTGTTACTCTTTAATCAACCTTTTCAATTTCTCTTGCTTTTCTTTTTTACCTCGTCATTCTTTTAATCTTTACTGACCTTTCTCTTCTTGTAAGCTTTCCATCTTTTCTTTCTTTTTCCATTTCTGTTATCTTGTAATCCTCTTCATGTTCTCAATGAAAGGCTCACTTAACGTTAAAAATAAATAAATAAATAAATCTTGAATTTGAATTTCATTATGGGAAAAGTATTTGGTATGCTAGAGGATAATTTGAATTTGATTATGGGAAAAGTATTTGATGTGCCAGAGGATGCAGTCGTTGGACTGTATCACTGAAATAAAAAGACGAAAGTCTGTTGAAGCCATTTGCAGCAAAAATGATGCGTTCGTAAAAAGAGTAACATAAGCTGCACAAATGTTAAAAAAGAAATAAATCAATTTTAAATTTCATATATTTCAGATTCACGATCACCATGGTCAATGCATAATAATTTGAATTCAAAATCTATTTCCAAGGTGAATTTTGGAGAGGAAATATATATACATAGATGAGTCGGCTCACTCATTAAGACTGAAATCTTCACTTTATATATATATATATTTGAACGTTAACTTGAGAATTATATTGTTTAATAAGTAATCATCTTGTATATGGATTAAATTCCATTTGGACAAACGAAATTTTCTGAATACCATCAGGTTTTTCTTTGGCACCCATTTGAGAATTATAATATCCAAGCTTTGTCTGCCATTATTTTGTGGAGAGCTTATCTCTTACCTCCGAACATGGCCAAACAGAGAGAGAGAGAGGGGAGCCATTCATTCCAAGTAAGCTACAGGCAGATTCCATTGTGCCGACTTTGAATTTGAGCCCCAAAAAATTCAAACGACAAAATAGGAGAAGCATAACCAACAAAGTAAAAAAATGCAGACTAAACAGACCTATCAAGCGCTTCCATCCCTTGATGCCGTTTTCATCAATTTCAGTGTCCCCACACCAATATACTTCAAACAGAATCTCTCTCTCTCTCTCTCTCTCTCTCTCTCTCTCAGTGCTCTCTTTCAGTGCCCCCACGTCAATGCACTTCAAACAAAATCTCTCTCTCAAGATTCATGCATCTCAGCTTTAGTCAGCAAGCAAGCAAGTGCAGCTCAACCAGTCCATTTCTTGTCAAAATTGGATTTTAAGTAACAAATTGCACCTCTCTCTCTCTATCTCTCTACTCTTAAAAAAAGAAATATAATGAGCACCAACTTGCAGATGCAAAATATGAATATAAAATTGGTTGCAGAAAGATCATGGGGCATGGCGTTAACAAGCACTAGTGGACCGGATCAAAGTCGCAAGCAGCACTCATGTACAACAAGAATACCAGGCCAACCACACACCCCACACTCACCAATCAAATAGAAAGCATGGCCCATTCCAACTGAAAGAGGCCATGCCCCGATCTTACGAGAGACCAACTTATGACACTATTTTTGGCTATATATAATTCAAGGTCAGATGCTATATTTTTTACATATAATTTTATGTGTGTAGAGACAAATATACTTAATCAAAAGAGGGTGTCAGCATGTATGTGTGTGGAGTTAAGGTTTCTTGATAAAAATAGGGTGTTACGTTGTGATTGGTGTTGATGATTGGTGTTTATGGACTTGCCCCCTCTTGGTTCGGGTCAAGTTACTCGACTAAGTTCAAGTGGACTTGCCTGAGTGGGCCAAAATTTCTAGATAATTTTTTTTTAAAATTAAAAGAAGGAAATTTTTAAAAATAAATAGTAATAAAAGTAAAAACCAGATGTGATTATAAAATTTAAAAGTCCAAATACGCTTAAAAAAACATAAAAAATAAATTTATTGTTAGCGACTTTGGCAGAAAAACACTCACTTTCTTTGTAAAAAAAAAGTCTAAATCATGTACAAAATTTTTATAGAATCCCACATTTTTTTAAAAATTTGTTTTTGCAAATTTTTATGCACCCCAAGTTGTACACACAACACGGGCTCACTCAGCTTCGCCCATAGGCCGAGTGGACTTGGGTCTCATAATACTGTTGATTATTGGCATAATAGAATATTCAAATTGTTTGGTTCATATATTCACCCTTCAGTTTGTTGGTAAAAGAAATTCAAAACAGACCTTGCTTGATGACTAGGTAATTGCCAAAACCTAATATATTTGGTGGGTTAGAAAAATAAGAGCTATACGCCGAAATAACACAAATAAAATTACATATAAGGAAGAACTTAAGTACATTGTGATTCTTTAATTAACTAGTGAGAGTTAACTTGGGTGAATTTTTATTTGATGGTTGGGAAAAATAACTATAAAAAAGCACCTGTCGACCCAATAGAAAAGAGAAGGCATAGAGATTTTAAATGAGCAATCCTAGTAATAAGGGTGAGGTTTTCATAAGATTGCAATGAAAGTAGGTGCACCTCCAAACTCTATAATTTTGGTGTCAAAACTTTTAGAATAGGCCGACAATTTATTTTCATCTCTAATTATAAAATTGTAAACTTCAAAAATATTTCAAATTAAACAGACTAAAGGCATGAAAATCTTAAAAATAGACGGTCTTGATAATATGTTGCAACATGTACTATTTTTAAAACTTGAAATCTTTTTTTTTCTCCATATCCATATATCTCGATGTCGAGATGATCAATTAAATGGTTTTCCAATGTCAAAATATACTTTTTCGATAAAGTTTTGAGGTGAACCTTAATTTTACAATTGACTACGTCAACCTTATATAATTTTTTCTTAATAATAAAGAGGGCAACATGCTTAAGTTGTGGTTTCATGATGCAATTGCGACTTTTTTTTATTTATTTTTTTGGGTAATTTAGTGGGGAATACAGGCGCCTACCTATTTTTTCAGATAGATTAAGGAGTTAGTTATGAAAAAGCTTTCCATGTTCCCCTTACAACATAGAAGTTCTATCCTCCCTCTACCATCCAGCCGTCCTTTTTTTATCAAGAGAGTCACTCACCGTTTGATTTTAGATCCGACGTATCAAAGTATTTTATTTTTAGTTTTTTTTAATATAATTTTTCTGAATGTGAAATTTGGTACGTGCAATCTTCTCATTGGGGTGCACCTATAAAAAATAGTAACTGTAATTTTTCGATAAAAAATAATGACCAAAATATCCCTTAAAGCTTTCAGAAGTATTTTGGTCATTTTATTTTATTGAAAATATTTTTTTTATATTTTTCACTAGTGCGAGTTTAATAGAAGAATGGATGTCCAAAATTTGGTGTCAAAAAAGTTTATAGAAACAAAATTAAAAATAAAAAAGTGTAAAAACGTGACATTGTGATTGAGACAATCTTAACCCTCCATTCAAATATGGACGGTTAAATAAAAGGGAGGATAGAACTTGTAGGGAAACATAGAAAGCTTTCCTATTATATATGCTCCTCACTTCTAACCATATTTCAGGATTGACAATCTGAGCCGGTTTCTCTAGCAATATATAATCCTTTTTTTTCGAGAAACCTCTGTCAATATATAATAGCTTCGTCGTCTCATCTCCCTCCTTTTCTCAATGCTAGATTTCCGAAAGGTGGGTGCCGTCAAAGTATATACAAATAGATCTGAAATGAAATTACAAAGGCCCCCCATCACGGGCAGATGGGTTGTCAATTTCTTTACTTTTAACCGCTTGCATCAAGAGACGAATCTTTTTTCATATGCAAAAACCAGACCTTTAATTTTTTAGGGTGTGGTTTGTACAAGGTTGTGACCTTAAATAATCCAAATAAGGTGCACCTCCAAATTTTATAAGTGTAATTTTGATGTAAAATGTTCTTAAGATGGTCTTATAATCCATTTTTATATATAATTATAATTTTCTGAACTCCAAAAATAATTCAAATAAAGTAGATCTATAAACATATAGAAATCTTGTAAATACACTGTCTAGATAACATGTTACAAGATGTACTATTTTTGATACTCAAAATCTCTATTTTTTCACATATTCATACAACATAATGTAAAAATATCAATTGGAGTGTTTCCAACATCAAAACAACTATTTCCAATAGATTTTTGAGATACACCTTAATTCTACATTTTAATGTTGCAACCTTTTATAAACATTTTCCCTGTTTTTAACAGAATGCAAAAGTATTGATCTCTCCCTCAGACACAGACAATGGAGCCCTTCATTTTCCTATGATGTGATTGCTAATAATAGCATAAGTTAAAACCTTGGGAATGGCAAACTGCTGCTTATTTTTCACCGCTGCTTTTGGTCTCATCCTAAAAAAAAATAGTAAGATCTCAAATGGGCATTGCTACTGCTTTTGGCCTCTTCTTAAAAGAAACACTAAGCTTTTCATATTTTCTTCTTTCACACATCTCAAATGCAAATGTCCAGTGAGTAGAATGAGACACCCCACTATCAAGGAATCAGGGAAAGGGTGGCTCCAATTATTCTTAGCACCCATTTGCACAGAGTATGAATATACCTAAATGTATTATAACTCATAACAAACCCAGTTGAGAGTGAATCTCGATCCGTGCTCAATTCCACAGACGCATTTGCGTTGGGTTCGAAGCCTACCTAAACTTTACAATCATGCCACCTAGATATATAATATTTCTCAAAAACCCAATGATTAAAGCATCAGTGACTCGGGCTCAGACTAGCCCAAGTCACTTGGACATGGCAGAGTGTCAGGTCCAGACAAGAGACACTGAGACTTGGGTGATTCTCACTTATCACAGCCCCTGTGTTTTCTCCAGAGACTCAGCTGAGTCAGACCACCCACTCAGCTGAGTCGTGGCTGAGTCAGGCATGAAATCCCACCAAATCTGGTCCCTAGTCCAGGCTTTTAATCACTGATTAAACCCATCAGGAAGTATCCCATAACGAGTAAAGTCTATCACCGTTTGGCAATGGTGAGATGATATTCACCTAAAAAACAAAAAAAACAGAAGATAGAGAAAAAGGACCCTATCCTCCAATTATTCACAACCATGTCTGCTAAAAGAAACAAACCCCCTTATCCCCTCCCTTATCCATCACAAAGCAACATTCAATTACTTCTGTTTCTAAATTCTGTCGCTAAGTAACAGCCAATGGAAAATGATCGTCACCAAGCAGCAAGCCATTTCGAACCATCGACCATTGCCCATATTATCCCTTTTTGTCTCATACTAGCAACTCAATAATGCAGATGCATCAGATTGAGTACTGAACTTTCTCTACCATGCTTTCTCATCCTTAATAAAGCTATCCTCCACCAAAATACCATATTGACTTCTTCCTATTGGTATTTTCTTTATCTGTATCATGAAAACCAGGTGAGGTAATCAATATCTCGTTAAACACATGTAGTCCTTTCTGCAAATCATGCCAAAAAAGGATGAAGAAATTTGTACCACTAGTTGCAAAAGCATAAAACTCAATAATGTAAGAAAATCTCTCTTAAAGCTGTCTTCCATGACAATGAAGCTTTGCATTCTCTCTAGAGGAAAGTTTCATCATTTCTCATCTATCATAAAAAAAGTCCCCTTTCTTCATTGCAAAATCCTGTCTAATCCAATCAAAAGAATCCGAAGGGAAATTATAGTTCTCAAGGATGACCACCCCAAGAACAGTTGGATTATCTGCAATAACTGCATCCAAGTGAGAGAAACAGCATCCACTTAATCCATCACAAAAGAACACTTAGATTAAAAATAACTCATGCATGAACTAGCAGGCATAGAGATAAGGCTTCAACCTAAATCCTCAATTTGGTTCACAACCACAACTCTTCCAATTGAAATCGTTCTTCCAATTTGCCAAAAAAATCCTGCGTTTTACCATGGAATATTCTAAGCCCTGACAAAACATTTATGCTGAACAAAATATTTATGCTGTAACCCATATGCATCTAAATTCAATATGTTAACATATAGATACAACATAATGCACAAATTCCAAGATGTCCAGAGGTTCATAACTTCATAATCTGAACTGACCTCCTCCAAAAAGTCTATGAAAAAAATATTAATGTAATGTGCTTCCATGAATATATGCAAACAACTTAATATATACATCTCTCATAGTCATTTGTCACCATCAGAATTTGGATCTCTTATTAGGCTTATTGTTATTCCTCCCATCCCAAGCACTAGCCCAGAAGAAGAGTGACATCCAAAGGAAAGTAGCCAAAAATATCTGCACCCCATCCTGGATTCTCTGGAGTTTCGCTTCAAGACCTGTTTCAGCATTGAAAGGAAATTAAAATAGAAATAAGTAATAAACACAATAAAAGTTAAACCAAACAATACTGAAATAATATTCAATTAAAGAAACAATATTCTGTATTATTATTCTTATATTATACTTTGATATTTGATTATTTGATTTGAATTTTGATAAAATATAAATATTAAATAAAATACAAACATTAAAATATAATTAAAAAAAAACAAACAAACCAGCTAAGGTTCGAACAGGTTTTACATGAAGAAATTTTTGTTCGGCATGTTCTATTCGATACTTATCGGTGTTTTAAAATGCGGGATGCGGCCAAAGGCGGTGAGGGGGCCGATGCGGTGATGCGGCTTGATGCGGGTGCATTGCGACGATGCGGTCAAAAAATATAAAAAATTCTAAAAAATCTAAAAAAATAGGTTAATGCATAGAAAAAAATATAAAGGTGATATATGTGACAGTAGGCATTGTAGTTTAATGATTAACTCCAAAAATATTAGCTCTCGGAGATTCTATATCCACTATCCCCTGATAAAAACTAGAAACTTGAAACTAGCTTTATAAAACATTCAACAATCAACAACCATAAGCACAAATTCACCTAAACTTTGAAGCAGTGCTCGATTTCTTCACGGCCTTTGAAACCCCCAATTTCTTGTCACAAATTCACCTAAACTTCCCCAAATCAACAACCAAAAGGTTCAAATCAAGATCCAATTATCAAACAATCCCCAAATCCAAGATCTCGATGAAAAACAATTTTCGCCTTTTTTTTTTTTGCTCGATTTGATCCCAAAAAAGCCATGAAAGTGGCTGCAAATGCTTGTTTAGGGGGTTTAATACCCCCCAACTATTTCCCCCAATTTTTTATGGTCAAAAAGACCATTTTGCCCATCCCCGAGCGGCACAATTGAAAATAACATCACGGAACAGTATGCGGCCAGATGCGCTATGCGGCTCTGATGCAGCGCATATGCACCCGCATACCTCCAAACCGCATATGCGGTCTTTTCCGATGCGGTGCCCACCGCATATTGCCTAATGCGGTCGCATATGCGGCAATGCGGCCGCATTTTAAAACGCTGATACTGATAGGAGAAGAACCCGAATCGGTATTGTCAAAAACAAGAAGAGCGGAAGCAGGAACCATTCAAGATGATACGGATCAAACTGTTCTTCTTGTGCCAAAGATCTTACCATTTCCAGAGAACTGGAGCTACATCTCCTTTCCATTTCCATTCAAGAGTTCTTAGTGTTTTCACACCCTTTTGAGACCTCGAAAAATGGACTCATTCCTTTTTTTAGGAACACATACAAATTTTGTCTCTGTACGACATGTATTTCTATTACATTAAGTAGTTAACAAAACTGAAGGAGGATCCGCAGGTCAAAAGAAGTAAATATTGGAATGAGTTTTTCTTCCCATGTATTTGTTAGCGGTATAACTCACCGCTAATCCCACTTAGCTTTTAGTAGTAAAAAAAAAAGGTATCGCTCTAGTAGGGTAAGCATTCTTTTGCTTAGCGGTTGCGATAAAAGAATAAAAAAAATAGTGAATTAATCTTCTATTGTAAAAAAATATTCTATTTACTTGAATGTAATACAAAAATATTGAATATCAGATCCCAACACATAAGATTGATACGTTCATCGAAGAAGAGGTTGAAACCAGCATCCCAGAGGAGGACGTCATGATGGTGCACTACAGGTATGGATCAGATCCCACATGTCTGATCCAACCTGTCTCACAGAGTAGAATGAATTGGGAGTCCATCCCTTTAACCATGGAGGCTGCTAGGGGCATATCCGTGTCCTCGTCCTCCTTTGATCAGGTCCGTTGAGGGAGAGAACAGGTACCCGAGTGAATAAGGTATTGAATGGTTATATTCTATAAACAGTATGTATATCATGGATAAGAAAGAAATTCACAAACTGACACAAAGGATTCAATCTTTTTTTCTATGTAAGAAGTTACGATCAGCCAGGCAGCCAGCTAAGCTAAGTCTATGTAAGGAGCACATATGAGCGGGCGGGGGGAAGACGTAGGGCTCACACTAGACTAGTACGTGAAGGACCCCCTAGCCCTAGGGCCTTTCTTCAGTTGTGGCCCACATGGTCCGGGGATAAAAGAAAGGGACGGGGGAGAAAAGAGGGAGGCCTTAGAATTCTACACTGGCATGGCGCTGCTGGATGCTTCTAAGAGGAATAGATTTCCTTAGTCTTAGTCTTGTTAGTCTTCTTTTCTTGCCCGGGCTGTTAAGTGCTTGCTGGTTACACTACCCGGAGCGAAGCGCAGCGGAGGGCTTGACTTGAAGTATTCACTTGAAATGGCATCTTAAGTTTGATTGAGGTACTAGTTCCTTTTGGTTACTCGACCAGCTTCAACCTTAGTGACTGCTCCTCTTCGGCTTCAGTTGAGTTCCACCCGACCCGAAGAGCTACTCTCCCGTGGACGAGTGAGTGAGCTACTTCTCCCGACCTTGCTCTTGCTGACCAAGCTACCCTTGCCTTCCGGGTGAGCTCCATGGGGAAAGTTTATGCCATGTATGATATATAAAAGAAAGGATATAACACATAAGAAGTTTAGTATTAGGAATGTCATCTTTATCATATGACGTGAGGATGTAATATATATGATATCCCCATAAGAGAATTGGTGTTATTACGAAATCATGGCAAATTTGGCCATGGATATTGTAATATGTGACCTATGAAAAGAATATAGGATATAATACATGAATATGTGACATAGCTAAAATAGAAATAAATAAAATATTAAAAGGTGCCATTTCAATAAGGATACTCACTTATGTTGTTATTATCTTGGGAAGAGCATATGTAAATTTGCCATCCACCCCCATGATACCAAATCCTAGAAATTGATATAGCTTGCATGTAACCATTTGGGTTACATTGTTTCACCATGACATTTACTAGTGATGTACGGTCACTATAGGATCCCTTTCCTTGGAGATTGGTTGGCAAATTCTCCACCTCCATAGGTGAGTGATTCACAATTATTTTGAAGGCAATCACGTCACTACAATAATTCTTCTTTCTAACTTGTGTGCATGGCATATTGGCATAAAGAGAAAGTCACCTCATTAAAACTCTTAGGGGTTCAGCATCATTTTCTGAATCTCTTTGGAATCCTTCGCTTTCTACTTTTAGACATGCTGCCTCTTAACCATTAATTATGGCACCTGGAGATTGACAGAAATGGCAGTAGTAATGTAGGTCCTAGAGCAATAAAACTGCTGGAGGCAGACTGCATTAATATGATCATTACATAGGTTCATTGAAGGAGATGTTTTGGATGGATGAGCTTGGAAAATCATTTGAGGCACTGGAGAGGATAATTTGAGGCGATGAATATTTGCTGCAAATGGCCAGGTTGCCATGTCTATACAAAGGATAAACCATGTATAGACTTGGAGGTTTCATTTTGGACCAGTAGGTGAGTTTAAGGACACTTGTTGACTTTGATTAGCATCACAGACTCCATGAAAGACAAAGCTAAAGCTCTCCTCTCTAGCATCAGGATCTTTGTTGGACAGAATTCACATAATGTGATTAGTTGGGCAAGCATGGTTCGCCCTTTTCCCATGAGTATACATCGAAGATTCAGACAGCTAGATCCAAGGATATCTCATGTCCACTATGTCCATAAGCCAAGGGATTTGTTGCTTGCCTCAAAATGATATATTGAGTGTGTTTGAGCGTCTGGAATCCTTTTTCCTTCATGTGTTTGAATGTGAACTTTCCGATCTGTGTGCGTATGCATGTTGGGCGTTGTGAGCGTGTGTGCGTACGCATGTACATGCACGAGAAAAGATTACATACTTCCCAAGTTCCAGATGCCCACACTTCGCCACTCTTTCAAAAACCATCTCAAGGGGATTTACTTGACCCCAAATTTAATAGATAGCCTCAAAATCACCTGACGAACAATTTTAAAAAAATTGTTTTCTTAAGCTCTCGAACCCTCGATCATTATCATCATCATCATCATAGCCTTTTCCCAATTAATCTCTCAAACCCTAGATCAGACCATCAAAATTGATGGCACATGTAACTGCATTTTCTCTCTCCACAACAAACATTTTCTAGGGATTTTTCTTCACTTTCAATTTTCACAAGCTTGCTTGTTAAGATCAAGAGAGCCTGTGTGCAAAATTTGAGTTTAACCAAGAACCCCTAAAATGGTGTTTTGATGGGTGGCAAACCATTGCGGTGCATGTATTAGTTTGGGCGACTACAATGTCACACTAGGGTATCTTTCTACAATGTCCAAGTCCTCAATTTTTACCACGTTAGGGACATTTGTTTCATCCCAAAATTTGCACGCACATTCCTTTCATCACGGCCAACAATAAAAGAGAAGTCCTTTTCCTAAACACAATTAATGTAGTATTAGATCGAATAGTAAGATGAGGAAGCCAAACATTGCTTATAAATAATTCAATCATATATCCAGTAGAAAATGCCCATATTAGGGACCACGAGGGAAAATAAAACATATAGCAGTTTAGACCTTAACATAAGCTCCCCATTTCTTCTTAGCAGTCCATCTAACATATACATAGGGAAGCCAATGAATTGGTCAATATTCTCCAGCTCATCATGGGGCATTGCAGATGGACGAGTAAGTGTATCTCCCTCCCATCTAACCAATGTTCCAAAAAAAGGCCCACCTAACGCCTAGGCGGGCCAGGGGGGCCTGGGCGCATTGCCCCAGGCCTAGGTGCACAAAGGCGGCTGCCTAGGTGCTGCACCCTGCCCAAGGTCGAAAATGCCCCGCGTTGAGGGCATCTTGTTTTTTGTTTTTTTAAAGTTATGTAAATGAAGGGGTCTAGGTTCATATCCAACCTAAACCCCATTTGAACCATTTTTAAAGAGAGAAACCTCGAAAAACTTGTATTTTGAACCCCATTTGAACCATTTTTAAAAAAAGAAACCTCGAAAAACTTGTATTTTGTGATTTTGATAGGATCGAAGGGTTTTTTAAAGTTACAAGAAATTGATCAAACATCACCCATTGAGATTAGATTTAGTTTTGGAGTTTTTTTATGAGATTAGATTTAGTTTTGGAGTTTTTTTAGGACTATTAGAGGGTTTTTTAGAATATTTTCCCATTTTTACTGTAGGTAAGGTCTATGGAGTGTATGGAGTTTGGATTATGGTATGGACTATGGAGTATGGTCTATAGGTTTAAACTTTGAACTTTGATTTTTGAATTTGAAATGTATGGAATTATGGACTAATGGACTATGGGTGGACTTTATATTATGTCTTATTAATGTGTTATATGTCTCAATATGTATTTTTTAAGTTTTCCAAAAAATCCGACTCTAAAACAGTTAGACAGTTATATATCTCATGTCGAGGAGAGGAAACTCCCTTTCCAACCGGCTAACTTGCGGTCAAATTTATCAACGAAAGGGCCCAAGTGATTACGTTTAGGCTTACCCAGTGTTTAAAAAAGCGAATCGGTAACACGTATCGGTCACACCCATACTCGTGTCAGATCAATGGATCGGATAGGAGAATCGGCCGAATCGGCAATTTTTGTCCCGAATTTTTTCCAAAAATCACTATAAATCTCTAAAATTAGTGTTCTTTTAGTTTCTAAAAGAAATTAGGAATGGTGCATTATAGACTTTCATTACATTCTAAAAATATCTTAATATTGAGATGCTGTTTTCTTTTTTGGATGTCTATATAAATATTAACTATAATATAGTATTATAATATGAAAAAAGTTTATATAAAGCCGAGGCTCCAAACAATCAAATTAGAGCACACCTCAAAAATTTCACTAGAAGAGGTTGTTTTGATGCCTAAATATCCTCAAATTGATCATCTCTACATCAAGTTGCATGGACAGGAGAAAAAAAATGGATTTCAAGTTTTGAAAATAATGCATCTTGTAATGTATTTTTGGACCGTCAATTTTCAAGATTTTCAAGTTTTCATAGATCTACTCAAGCTACACTATTATTGAAGCTTTAAATTTTATAATTAGAGATGGAAATATATTTTAAGGTTGCCACAAAGATTTCCAATATTGAAACCACATTTCTCGACACTATTTGAAGATGCGCTCTACTTTGATCGTTTAGAGCTTCGGCTCTATACAAACAGCACCATTATAATATTGCATCAAAATTATTTAAAAATATTAAAAAACACTTCCATATTATATTATAAGATTAAAAATAATAATTTCCCATATAAAGTGAAATTAGTATCACATCAAAGCATCAAATATTTATTAATTTGCTTTACTCACCCAAAATTATCACAACCTAACTAACTTCAATATTATATACTGAAATTGAAATGGTTGATTTATATTTTATAATTATTTTACTATACAAATAGAAACAAATCTAAAATGTCTTATAATATCATCTGATTCAAAAAATCACATTTACAACTATAAGGAAAAATAATACATTACATAATTTATAATACAAAAAAATTAATAAATAAAATACAAGATTTGGTTTCCAATATATACTTATTAATTATAATTTTATAATAATATTTGTCATTGAAATAAGAAAATCAAACATAGATGCCTAATGACAAGGCTATTTCAGGAATATGCTTAAGATCTCAATATTTTTTGAATTTAATCCAAAACATTTAGCATTTTTGAGGGAAGCATTAATTAATTATTAGCATTACGTTTCCTATGAAAGGTGGATCCCTAGTTCAATATCAATCCCCGTGTATCCATTATATTTTAATCATAGTACATCATTTTCCTCTTTTTTTTCATAAATTTGTTCTCGTCTCGCCACTATAGTGTAGACACCCACGAGTGGTTACCTTACCTATGCTACAAGATAATTTTCGTATGGTATAAGATAATCTAGAGCTAGATGGTGTGACACTTCGTTGAGCTAGTCAAACAAATGTGCTATGGAACAAGATAAGGAATGAGCTCGTCACTGAAACATCCCACATCAAAGAGATGTGGGAGGAAATGAGCAGATAAAACGAGGTGAGTACATGCAATTAATGAGCACGTGATGGGGGTGGTAGAGCTTCTGACAGGGCAACGTGGTGGGACCCTTTTTTAAACAATTTCACAATTCACAAAAAGTCAGAAATGAAAACCGTTTGATGCCATAAGGATCAGTGACGTGTCCGTTTTGTGATGTCATGACACCGATATGTGACATAATCATACCGGTACGCTGTGTCAAAACAGGCGAATTCCAATTTTTTAATAGATCCAGAACGGCTTAACTGATACCCGATTCCGAATTGGGCAGCGATTTTAAAACACTGGCCTTACTAGAATAGAGTGACAGACCCAAATAAGTGGGTGGCAAGGTATCAACACTACAACCCCACCTTTCAACGAAATCTACAGTGGTTTGTGCCTCAAGGACAACATATCATCTTTGTCTTGGCCATTTGGGCCTTAAAATGGTGGCCAACTCGAAACATTTGAGGAACAAGAGGAGGGAATTGACATGTTGGTCTGAGGTACCATAGAACAGGACGGTGTCATTGATGCATGGTAAGTGGAATATAACAAGGCCATCTTTTCCAGTTTTGAAGACTTCCAAAAGGCCGTGGCTGTACATCCTAGCCAACGATCTATTGGATACACGTGCAATGATTCCGCAAAGGAATAGGGAAAGAGGATCCCCTTGTCTTAGCCATCTGGGGGGAAGAAACCTTTGGGAGAGCCATTGATAAGGATGGAGAAGTATGGGTTAGAGATACAACCCCTAATCCACGACCTCCAACGACTCTCGAAGCCCATTCAGAGTAAGGTTTCGTCAAAGATGGCCCAATCGACATGGTCATAGGCCTTCTCCTGGTCTAGTTTTATTATGAGACCGAGGTTTTGGAGAGGGATTGAGAATGGATGCATTCGTGAGCCACCAAAGCTCCATCAAGGATTTAGCGATCCATTACAAAAGCTCCTTGTTTAGGTGAATAACCCAACAAAAACCTTCCATAGTCTAGCGGCTAGAATTTTCAGAAGAATTTTGCAAGAGTTGTTTATAAGGCTGATGGATCGAGGATCTTTATGCTCATCAACCCCTCTAACTTGGGAACTAGGGTGATGAATGTGGCACTCATGGCCTTGTGACCTTTCGTGAACTCTTTGAAAGAATGAGAAAATATCAATATGAAGGGATTCCCAGACTTGCTTGAAAAGGGCAATAAGAAAACCGCAGGACCTCGGGCCTAATCCTTGCCGAGATCTTTAATGGCTTGGATGATTTCGGCTTCAATAAAGGGGCATTCCAAAATTTGAAAAAACAGATCGGTGACATAGATCGGGCACCCCAAAAACCATGTTGGATTAGTGGATCAGCGATCTGGATTGGAGAATCGGTTGGATCAGCAAGATCCGGTACATAGTTGTTGGAGGTGAGAGCAGGATCGATTCAGGGAACTCTGAATCGCCATAGGGTGGAAGCTCCCTAAGATTAGGATCAACATTCATACATCGAACAAGTTAAGGAACTAGATCCTAGCATACCAGGGAGCGAGATCCCATGTCACTGGGATCAAGCTTTTGACTTGGGGGGGGGGGGGGGGGGGGGGGGGGGGGGGGGGGGGGTCTAAGCTCTGATATACAGAAAAGGAGATCAATTAATAATATAGGAAAAAATTAGGATCATGCCAATGCCCGCTTGATCTATTATCATACATGTTAAGTAGTAAGCCCATCCCAAGATGAGTGTTCTCCTATTCCTACTTCCCCAAAGCCTCTGGTAGCATGGATGAGACAGCGACGGGTTCTTTGTCCCTGCGGGGATGGAGCGACAGAAGTATTGAGAATCCAATATAAGGTCACGGCGAGATGAGCCGTTTGTTCTGACCATGGAATAGCTGGAATAAATCACAAAATGGATTTTTGTTCAAGAATGAAATCTTATTGGAACTGTCCATGTCCGGTTCATCCTTCGGAACCATATCACATCCGGGATCTGATGAAATAGGATGAATTGAGACGGTATTTTGTAAATACGTAATTATCTTGAATATAAATGTTATAGTTATATTACCCCAATTTACTACAATAATACAATTTAATAATATCATAAAGTAGCTTACAACGACAATAAAATGTAGTTTTTTAATACCATAATCCTAGTATAGCACGATTTGATATGCACCCATTTAACATACTCTAAAGAAATGAATCTATAATATCAAGGAGAGGAACAATAGTTCAATTAATAGTAGCTCCTCTCCTTGGAGGGTTTCTACAAGCATGTAGTCCGAGATCCCATTTTAGATGGAGCGAGTCCCCTATTTCTCTAAACCCAACTCCCTCTAAGATCCTTTAGAGGAATCGCGGAATCAAGTTTCTAAGGTGGGACTGTGGCCCTACCCCAAAGGTTCCCACAACTAGAATCTCGCATTAAAAAAATTTCAAGAAATCACTAGAATTTCTTAAAAATCTAGTTTTTTAGGTTTCCAAAAAAATAATAGTATTGCTTTATAATTTGTCATTATTTTATGAAAAATACATAAATATTGAGAACATGTCTCATGTCTAAGTGTTTGCTATCCATTATGGTCCAAATAAGATTTAAAATGCAACTCACTAAAATAAAATGGATCTCCCTAACTCAAATTTTTATAGTTATAACCCTCACAACGAGCTATCATGTTTTCATTAAACCAAAATGGCAATTGGGGAAAAAGCTATGACCCTTCATTTATGCTTTCTAAACACACATGCTTTTGTTATTCTAAAGTTCTATTTTTTGGACAAAGTTTTTTAAAAACAACCTCAAATTTCATACGAGTTAAATCATTTCCAAAGCATGATTACAATTACAAAAAACTCCTCTCCACTACATGAGATTTGGCAAGCAAAAAGCATATGTTGAGAAATATATAGATCTAAATTGTAATAATTAGTGTTCGAAAAATCGAACCAGCCTTGGAAACCGGCCATGGGCTGGTTCTGAGTAACCAGTAAACCGGCCTAACCGGGCAAGTCCCGACCGGTCAAAAAAATCTTAAAAAAAATACAAAATAAATATAAAAAAATATGAAAAGTATATTTAAAGTATGATCAAACAAAGCACACCCTAATGAAGTTGAAAATTAGTGAAAAACATGAATTTTAAAAAATCGATTTGTGTTTAGGGGTATTTTTTATAAATTTCAAAAAAGATAGGAGAATGTAAAAATAAGTATTCATGGCCAAAACACTTTCCAATCTTTTCGAAAAATGATAAAAACATTTAAAAATGCATTACAGACAACTCCCTAATTTTTGGGGATTTTATATAATTTTTTTGAATTTTTTTAAAAATACTCGACTGGATCACTCAAACCGGAACCAGACAATGGTCGGTTCCGATTTGAACCGGTCAATATTGCATTATTGGTAATAATTAATACGGACAAAATATAGAATTTGGAAACATAAATTTACAATCACATTTTAATGAAACTAGAAAAATAAATCAAAATAAATTTATTTTTGCAATGAGGAAAATGGATAGAGCAACTTGAAAACAAACTTTAAAATGGGCATATGGACAAAGGTGCCCTATGAACGAATATTATTTTGTCGCCTTTTTAATGTTCCATGCACTGTGCACTATTCCTACTCACGAGTGCACTGTGCACTATTCCTACTCACTGTGCACTATTCCTACTCACTGTGCACTGTGCACTATTCCTACTCACTGTGCACTGTGCCCTATGAACAAAGCATGTATAAGACGTTTAAACTCACGAGTTATGGTGTGAAGGTTAACCACCCGTCATGCTTATGCATGCGTGGTTGGCCCACTGAGTGGTTGACGTCCTTCAAGTGATTAGCTCAACAACCTTTTGAGACGCTGTAAAGTATAAAATATAGAACGGGCCACCTCCCTTCATATTAAAAAATTTAAAACTTGCAAACCTTCAAAAAGAAAGGAAAAAATTCTAATTAAAATCAAACTTTGGCCAGTTTAGGATAGAGCCGCCTGGTTCTGCTCTGACAGAACCGGCCGGTTCATTAGAGAGTTGCCCAAGCCAGCCGGTTCAACGGGTGACCCGGCCAGTTCTCGATATATGACGGGAACCAGACCAGCTGGAACGAAATCTTCTAACCCGGTGATTCTGATCCAAATCGGCAATTTTAAAAACCTTGGAGCATTCTAACCAAGAGGCTTGGTCAGAAGGGATAGTTAGAAAGGCTAGCTCAGCCATCCAAGGTTTAGGGCCGACATGACATTAAAAACAATTGCTTGAAGAAATTGATGATAGCTAACTGCACGAGATGTGGGTGATTTATGATAAAGTTTCCGGCATTGATATGGGTAATAGTGTTGTCTCTCATCAGCAGGAACCTCCTCGGAGGCTATGCTCCATTTTTTAGCACATCAATTTTCTGTGCAGCAGAATGCCACAGGTTATCTTCAAATTAATCTTTCGGGAGGCCAACTTACAAGCTCACCACCTAGAAAAAGGAGGAGCAAATCAAGGCCAAGGTGCAATGACCAATCTCTAAAGTTCTCTCTCTTCTCCTATTTCTTTGACTCTCATTCTC
The DNA here is from genome assembly GCF_054954075.1 of Amborella trichopoda. Classification (NCBI taxonomy): domain Eukaryota; kingdom Viridiplantae; phylum Streptophyta; class Magnoliopsida; order Amborellales; family Amborellaceae; genus Amborella; species Amborella trichopoda. The sequence goes on along the minus strand of NC_142340.1, from coordinate 46,637,398 downwards.
CCATCACTTAACCCTCTAATTTCTCCTTTTCATGAGACATTATTCAGCTTAGAAGACAATTTCTGCTTTCTTCCCGAGTTCCCATCCAGGCTCAAAAGCCCCAAAAAAAAAACAGAAAAAAAGGGGGAAAAAAAAAGGGGGGGGGGACATTTCTCTGCGAGGTTCTTTTTATCTCTCATGCCACCACACCTTTAACACCCTACTCTCTCTGGGTTATTTCTCCAGTACCTCTTTTCACTTTATTTTGTCTCCTTTTAACCCTCTCCTATCTTCTATTCTCTTAACCCTCTCTTCTATGTCTCCCACCCCCCCCCCCCCCCCCCCCCCCTTCTCTTATCTTCTCCCTCGCTAATAGTCACCTTTACGATCTTCTGAGATATTCTCTAAGCTACCTCTCTCATCTTCTTCCCCTAGTCTGAGAGTACATACGATTCTATAACCTCTCTCACCCTTCTCTTTTCTGCCCCAGGTACATCTCGAACGGAATGGTAACTCTAAGGAATGTTGTGTCACATGTTACCAAGGAATGTTGTGTCATAGGCTTGCTGTCCCTCACGACCTGTTGAGCAAGATCATCAACACTCAGCCCACAGGCTTACAACACTCTACTGCCTGACTCAGGATCACCACTACCCCAGTATCAGGCCCAGCAATGCTCTCCTCAAACTACCAGATCCTCAGGACGAGAGCCACTAAATTTCTCCCAACCAACACTCACTCTCTCCCTCTACCCCTAATCCCTCTCATACTTTCTATGGGAGGTAAAACTGTAATGTTGTCAGGCTTCAACTGCCCATAATTCTTCTTTCGCTGTAACAGAGTTCTCAGTAGTGACTTTTACTTAGCAATTTCTCCTCCCCCATGAGCAATTATGCTCTTTTTGCACTTTTTTAACGTAGTTTGAGCACGCAATATGTGGGATGCTGTCGGTAGATGTTTCTTCATGTAAATACTTCTTTCAATCAATTCAAAAGTTTAACATTCTCGAAAAAAAAAAGGTCGTGCTTTGTCTTGCCTTCTACAACTGGCTATTTTGTGGAAAAAGACAGTGTTTGGGTTTCTTAATTTGAGCCATTTCACTCTGAAGCGTTGGAACCTGTAAGTTTCTTCCTTATGAAAGATAGTCTGGTATTCAAACTTGAATTGGGCTCTCTCATTCTATTCAAATGCGTTAAGATTTCTCGTCCCTTCATGGATTTGAGGATGGCAACTTTCTGGGCGTGGAAATTGCCACGAATATGGGGACTCGAATTCCCTAGGGAATGTTTGAGGAGTTGCAGTTTACGTTGACATCAAAAGCCTAACCACACATTGACTAAAGGTGAGAAAGATTTCCACCAAGTGGGGATAAGATAAGCCAGGTCTGGTTCTTTAAACCAGTTAACTAAAAGCAGAAAGGTTTAGGTCCTCTGGAGATAGGCCGAGTATTGAGGAGTAAAGGGTTTATGGTCCAAGGGAGGTTTTGGAAGAGTAAAGGAGTGGGTTCTGGGGAAGTCAGCATCCCAAGCAAAGCAAATTAGATACCAGTCAACTTTAGAAAGCAAAGGGGTGAAGGAGTGGTTTGACCTAGTCAATGTTCGAAAATTCAACAGCCCTGCTGCCTAGGAAGCCAAATTACTAAACGCCTAGGCAGAACTTAAGCGGGGCACCTATGCGGCTTGCGTCTAGGTGCTACAGTCAAGGTGGCCGCTTAGGTGCCACTTCTATGCAGGTTGTTTAGGGTGGAAAATGCCCTCGGCTAGGATCAAAATTAGAAATTTTTTCCCCCCCTAAAAAAAGGCTAGGGGGGGGGGGGAAGGGTTTTGGGGGGTATTCTAAACGCCCACGAACCTAATCAATGGCTCTTAGAGAGATTAAAACTCTCTAAAAACCTCGAATCTGTGATTTATAGAAAGATCGATAAATTTGCGATTTTTTCAATTTCTTCCCAAAACAAAGGCAATAGTTCGTGGGTGGTTTTGGAGCTTCTAGTAGTCAATTTTGAGGACTTTTGGCAACCCAATAGATAAGATTTGTGCCGACGTCGATTTGATTTTGATATTTTTAAATCATTATCATATTTGACTAAGGGTTTTGATTATTTTTGCTATATGTTGTGAATGATTTGTTTTTTTCTTTTATTTTTTTTTATGATATATTTACAAGTTTGTAGTTGAAAGATTGAATTTTTTTATGATTAATTGAATATTTTCCCATTTCGATGATGAAATTGGGCATGTATCGAATTCTTTTATGAATAGTTTCCTCTTTTGTATAATGTGTCATGTTTTGATATTCTATTATTTTTCTGTTACTTTATTTAATAATTTAATTATGTTATATCTTAATTCTTACATATTATATCTTCATTTAAAACTTTGGGGGGGGGGGTTTGGTTTTTGGTGAGGGTCCCCTGTTCTTGAGAGGGAGCCTAGTCGGCCAGGCCCTCAAAACACCTAGGCACCCGCATGCGCTTTTTTAAACATTGGACCTAGTAAAAGCCGCACCTTCAAGCGGGATGTCAATAAAGTGGTGTTTGGATATGAAATCTGAGAATTGGAGCATTATTTGGGTAACTTTGGAACTAGTATTCCTCTCAAGGGACCATCTTGTGATATTGAAATCTCCACCAAGACACCATTTTGATGGGGGCTTGGCAGTAACGGCATCTAATTTGTCCCAAAAGATGGCTCCTGAATTGTCAGCATTTGGGTTGTAAACTGTTGTGAACTTCCACGGTAGGCCGTCGGATGCCTTGGTTGGGGAGATGGTAATCGAGGAAGTAGGTGGTTAGGTCCTAGATTAGCTAGATACTACCTGAGACCCCATTGGCCACAAGAGAAAGCCACTAGCAGGGCCTAGAGCCCCAGACCTTGTGGGTATCAAAGAGGGGTGGGGCAGGCGTCTTGGTTTCGATGAGGGTAAGGACAGAGGAGTATTTATAGCAAAATTCTCAGGCTGAGCTACCTTTTAGGGGTCCATCTAGGCTCTGGACATTCCAAGTGAGAAGTTTCATGAGAAGGAGTCGAGGGGTTGGGCTCGCCTGGGAAGCTTGAGGGACAACGAAGTAGTTGTCAAGGGGGCCAAGGAAGGAGGGGATTTGCCTTGTCATATCAGACATCAGAGGTGAGATTTGAAAGTTCTCTATTGCTTTCTTGCTTACTTTTCATCTAGTATGGGCGTCAGCTTTTAGGAAAGCATCGATGTCTTTTTCTTTTAAGAGTGTTAATGAAAGCAACGATGCCTACTTCATGATCTTCACTTTGAAACCCCATGACTTTGAGCACTTAAACAAGGCCACCTCGGGTCTTGTCCAAGCCTACTACAAAACTAGAACCAATCAAAGGTGATGAAGTTAAGAACGACCCTGAGCTTGGTTAGGCGAGGGGAGTGGAAGGGCTGATGCATGGAAGGGGTTCGTAGCTTGAGTCAGTTTGAGTATGATGGTAGCTCCACACCTGAGGGGAGGGATCATAGTCATGCAGTGGAGAGTTACAGTCGAAACAGGGTCAAAAGGCCTCTGGGCCAAGGGCTTGGGGGGGGAAGGGAGCAAAAGAGTAAGTGAGAGGGTGCGGGAAAAAGGGAGAGGGGATAGAATGAGTCACAAGGGTTGGGGCCAATCCATTTGTTTTACCCATACTGCTTGATTAATTTCAAGATACCGATCCAAACATAGATGATCAATATTTGGAATAGTTACAAATGTGTAAAATGTTAAATAATGCATAGGCATTATGTTAAATTTCCCCTTTTTTAATTGATTAGTAAGAATGCTAATAGGAAATCATATCATCACTAACAAATAATGCTAATAAGATTGGATTCCTATCCTGAACTATCCCAATAACAATGATGATGATGATACTAATAAGAATGCCATCACCCACCAAAACAATTAATGTCACTCCATCCTCAATCCATAGATTTAGACTTCTACAGTTATGTCCCTCTTGACACCAATATGGCCGCATCTCAGAATCACATGACCTCCGTGGCAATCATACGGTAAAATTATACCAAGCAAAATTATACCTTAGCAATATTCCCACATCAAAAGAAAAAAAAAATCATAACCGATTTTAAAGTAATTATTCACATACAGTGGAAAAAGATCTTATGAGCCCATAGGCCTATTGAACAGTAAAGACCTGATGGACCAGATTGAAGGAGAGGCTCAACGAAGGACCAGGGTTGCAACTTAGAAATTTTTTCCCTGGAAATTTTAGTATCTGATGGACCCTACATTTTGCACACATAGGTGCATAATCTAACGCTTCAAATAAAAAATATTCTCTCAAAAAATATGGGTCTATGTACAGGTTTTTCTATAATATAGCATTCTAATGATGTTAGAAAACCCACTCCCAAAACTTCGAACATAAATACTTTTTATGTATATTGCATTATTTTGAAAATAGGGGTGACCGGGTGTGAGAAAATCACATTAAGATTCAAACTTCATTTGCAAAGAGAGTATGAAACTTACCTTAATTGCTGCCAAAAAAAAAAAATCCCTTCCAAATTTCTGACTATAAAATATCTATCATTTGGGTTGCTCTTGTTTTAAAGACATGGGTTTTGGAATTAATTCTAGAAACCATCCCAGAAAGTAGGAGAGAATCATGGCCTAGAGGATCTCACTAAAATTCAAAACTCTATGTGTGTGTGTGCGTGTGTTTTTAATGAGGGGGTGTGTTTATGTATCGTATTTCAAAGTTCAACGCATTTGTCACTTACATTTCTTATTTTCTGATTAATTATGACCCAATTTACAGTCCCTTGCACCAAGTACGAAGAAAAATGGGGATGAAAAAAGTTAGGGCGCATGAAAAATTCAGAACCTGAAAATTGATCTTCATTGTTTCCAAAGAGATCCTCAGAAGACTCTGATGAAGAAGAAGTATTCTTATCATCTTCTCCAATCGATTTCACGGCCACAAGACCACCCCCAAACCATAGAGGCCTTGAACAATGAATTCTGAGATACAAGACATGGCCATGGCCATCAAGTGTAGGAGACCTTTCTCTGCAACTTTTTGTGAGCCTTCTATTTGAGCCAAGGCCACTAAAAGAAGCAAAAGTAGAAAAACAGGTACAAGAGAGAGAAAAGATTTTATCTTTTGCAGAGGGAGAGAGAGTTTCAGAGGCTACACCTCCTGGTTTGAAACAAGCGAGGGAAGCCATTGCTGTTTTTTGGTGAAAAAAACATGGGGTTTTAGTTTTATAAGGGGAGATTAGAAGCCACTCACTTGAATGGACGGTCATGATCAATCTTTCTCTCTCTAGAAACGCACGTGGCGCTTTACAACACTAACCAGCCGGCACTTTCTGCCCTAAATATCTCTCGAGAGAGTGAGACAGAGAGATTGACGTACTTGAAAAGATGGAATTTTTAAAACTAAACCTGCTCTGAATCCTTTTGGCGATGCTAAGAAAGTCGTCAATGATAGAACCCACTTGATTTCTTGAGGCATTTCGTGGCGCATCCAGAGCGAGAAACATCTCTAACATTGTCTCTAGTCCCTACTGGTACTCTAATTCTGTTTTTTCTCTCTCTAATTTAGGATTGCTTCTATTCGATATTGCTTTGCATTTTTTCACTGCGTCTTCTTTCTATTCTCTAGTGTCATTAATTCGCTAGGAAAATGGTTTTCTCTCACTAATTTAAGGGTCCTTGTATTGAATACTGGTTTGAAATGAATCTTCATTTCTTCGTTTTCACTAATTCATGAATTATGGGTAGGCTTGCTTGTTAGGAAAATGGCTCTCTCTCTTATTTAGGATTGATTTTATTGAATACTGGTATTGATTTTGGAACTCGGACGTCTTTCTATTATCTGTTTTGAATAATTCGTGAATGCTTCTTAGCAATAATTTAGGAGTGCTTTTTCTGAATAATAGTATGAAATTTTGAACTGGGTCTTCTTTCTACTCTCTGTTTTCTTTAATTCATGAATGTGGGTGGGCTTGCTTATTAGGAAAATGGTTTCCTCTCTCTGATTTAGGACTGCCTTTATTGAGTTCTGGTATGGAGCTTTCAACTGGGTCTTCTTTCTATTCTCTGTTTTGATTTAATTCATGAATCTGGGTGGGCTTGATTCTTACAAAATGGTTTTCTCTCTCTAATGTAGGCGTCATTTTGTTGCCTAATGGTATGAAATTTGAATTGGGGCTTCTCTCTATTTGCTGTTCTGGTTAATTCATGAATTTGGGTGGGCCTGCATGTTAAGAAAATAGTTCTCTCTCTCTAGTTCAGAGTTGCTTTTATTGGATACTGGCAAGAATTTTGAACTGGGTCTTCATTCTATTCTCTGTTTCAATTAAGAATGAACTTGGGTGGGCTTGCTTGTTAGATAATCAGTGTCTCTCTCTAATTTAGCGGTTGCTTTTATGGAATACTGGTATGAATTTTGAACTGCATCTTCTTTCTGTTTTCTGTTTCGATTAATGCTTGAATATGAGCTGCAAGTTTAATGAATTTCTTGGTTTTCAAATACAGTGGAGTTCATGCCAAATAGTGTGTGCGTGAACAAGGATACATGAACATTTGTCTTTTCTCAATGTAATACACGGCCTTCTTGTTCTTACTCTTGTTAGTATTTTGATTTTTCAACAGCCCCTATGGGCTTTGACAGGTGTTTTGCATATCATGGCTCAATCGCGGATCTCTTATCGCTTAGAAATATTGAAAGAACTACATTTTGTGATTTGAAGTTTTCTCTTCTTAGAACAATGTGATCTTGAAAGGCCACTTAGGAGGTCATGGTATTGAAAGAGGGGTCGACATTATTACTCAAGGTAAGGAGGCCTTCTGTCTCTGTTCTTCTCAATATGAATGGAAGGAGTGGGGATAACAAAGAATCGAAAGGAAGTGTGGCAGTTCCTAAAGAGTTTGAAGTTTTTAGAAGATTGAAACATGAAGAGGATGTAAATGTGGCTTTAGAGTATTTCAAGTTCATAACCAATTCAAAAGGGTTCAAGCACACCTCTCTTACATATCAACTGATGATAGAGAAGCTCGAATTTGCAAAGCATATGGATGGGGTCCAATATCTTTTACAACAAATGAAATTAGAAGGGGTTCCATGCTCTGAAGATATATTCATTGGTGTGATCAGAGCTTATGGGCGCCTTGGAATGGGAGAGCAAGCCTTGAAAACATTCTATCGAATGCAAGATTTCAATTGCAAACCCACCACTAAGTTATACAACCATCTTTTTGATGCATTGCTTAATGAGAACAGGTTCCAAATGATCAACCCAATTTACAGTAACATGAAGAAAGATGGAGTGGAGCCTAATGTATACACCTATAACATTCTGCTAAAAGCATTGTGCAAAAACAATCGAACTGATGCTGCTCACAAGTTACTCATTGAAATGTCAAAGAAAAGATGTTCTCCAGATGTTGTGAGTTATACGACTATAGTATCTGCTCTTTGTCGACAAGGGAAATTCCAAGAGGCAAAGGACCTTGCAAACAATTTTACTCCCTCTATCCCCATTTACAATGTATTGATAAACTCATTATGCAAGGAATTGGCTATAGAAGAAGCCATTCTTTTAATAGACGAGATGGAAAATCACTGTTTAAGCCCAAATGTTATTACTTACACTACAATCATTGATGCTCTTTGTGAGATGGGGAAACTGACGTTGGCACTTGCATTCTTTGCTCAAATGTTTGTAAGAGGTTGCGAGCCAAATATCATAACTTTTGCCTCCTTGATAAAGGGCACGTTCAGGGTTGGAATCGTTAACACAGCCCTTGATATGTGGGATAAGATGGTTCTTGGAGGATGTTTACCTAACATCATAGCATACAACACTCTGATACATGGGCTTTGTAGCAATGGGAATGTGGCGAGAGCTATTTTGGTGTTGCATGAAATGGGTGAAAATAATTGCACCCCAAATGCCACGACCTATAGTGCACTAATAGATGGGTGTTCTAAACTTGGGGACTTAGAAGGTGCCATGGACATATGGAACAATATGATTAGCCATGGTTGCTGTCCTAATGTCATTGTATATACCTGCATGGTAGAGACCCTATGTCAAAATTCCATGTTTTCAAAAGCTTGGGATCTGCTAGAGAGTATGTGGCTTGAAAAATGCCCTCCAAATACTGTAACTTATAATACTTTTATCAAAGGACTGTGCGATAATGGTAGAGTTGAATGTGCCATTAATGTGCTAAATTCAATGAATAGAGAAGGTTGTTTGCCTGATGTTAAAACCTATAATGCGTTGTTGGCTGGTCTCTATAGAGAATGCAACTTCACTAAAGCCTTGAGCCTTATGAATGAGATGCTAGACAGAGGATGTGAATTCAATTTAGTGACTTACAACACTGTAATCTATGGTCTCTCCATTGCTTGCAAAATGTCAGAGGCCCATGCAACAATGGGCAAGATGGTGGTGAGAGGTATTAAACCTGACATAATTACATATAACACTCTGATTGATGCCTATTGCAAGGATCGCAAAGTTAGCAGAGCCATACAACTTATGGGTTTTATGGCTTCAAATGGCCATTACCCTGATGTATATACTTACACAAGTTTGATATTTGGCCTTTGCAAACAGTCAAATCTAGCGGAAGCCATGGTTTGTGTTCTCAAGATGCTGAATAGGGGCCTTTACCCAAGTGTACCCACATGGAATGTTCTGGTGCAAAGAATCCTATATGGAGCTGATTTTTCTGTTGCCTCCAATATGCTAGATGTTCTGATTGGTGATAGATAGAAGCTTTGTTTTATTTTACCAGTTTCTCTCCTTCAATATTTTTTTATCAACAGATAAAGATATGTTCAGATGGTCCCTATGCACGAAATATAGTAATGGCCTTAGAGGCAGGCGTTTGAGGAAGAGAGAGATCAGTTGGCTGATGCACTATGTTACCCATGACCATTATGAAGGGGTTGTCAGACTAAGGGTTGGTCCTTTTTAGATCAGAGATGCCTCATAAGAGGTGAGAGCACTGGAGAACTGGGAATCTGCATTCATAAACTCTTGGTTCCTGGCCTTGCTGATTCCTTAAAGAATCCATCTGTTTATGTTAATCAACACTGATATGGAACTGACCTCTACACATTTTTTGTACTGTTGTGGGGTGGGTTTTTGGTACATTCTGGGGATGGAGATGAATTTTCAACTCAGAACTTCACTGGTCTTTCATCTTGACCACCACTATCATGGGCCTTAGAAATAGTCCGTCTTGTACACTCTTTCATTTCAATTCTTCAAAAAATCACCAAATCGACAATTTTTTGAGCTCCAGATAAGGCAGAAATGGATTTACAGTGATTTAGAATATGTTTCTGGTCCTAACACCCTGGAAAACCAAGCAGACACATGAGCATCCACCATCCACATTTTCTAGAGAGCCTGACCTATGTCTGAAGTCTTCTTTGTTGTTGTCCTAATATACCCATGCCTTTTACAGCGCAAATGTATTGATGAGAAACCAGCAGGATAGGATGGACGGCGCTAGCTGTTGGCTGGTACTGTTCTTATGCACATTCTTTGTCCCCCTTGAAATCTAATATCCTCTATTAAGTGGGGAAAAAAATCGTGGGATGGATAGATGGTCATAAATTTTGCAGAAACATGCAGTTTGTGTGTGTGTGAGAGAGAGAGATAGAAGTGTCCAACAATGACACCAAATGTTAATAATTTTGAAGAACCAATTAAAAAAGGAATGAAATAGATAATAGTGATAGGTAATACTGATTGTGAACCGTTCATATCAAGTGAATTGCCACCAGCAATATTTCCAACCACTTTATAAGCAACGCACTTTTAGGTAGAGATACACACCTCCCAGGTAAGGGGAACCGATTTACAAAAAGGTTACCACCAAACTAACAAGATTTTGAAATATCAAGCATGAGCAAGCTACTTTTTCTGCTTTCACAGTTCGACTTTTTCTGCTTTCACAGTTCGAGGTTCCCTCTCCTACCTGCTGACTGATTATCTCCTACCTGCTGACTGATTATCAAACGCCTCTCCATCCTCAACATCATCGGCATCATCAACGACAACCATCTTGGTCTCCATATTAAACTCTTCCATGTCATCATCATAATCATCCATTTCAATGCTCCATAAATTGGGTTGAAACTCGGGGCTCATCACCTCGTCTCGTATAATAACAATATTGCAACCCTTTGTCTTTGGCCAACAAGCTCTTGAATTCATTGATCCACTCCGCACCCAATTCAAAGTTATTCATAATAGATTTTCACTCCGCACCCAATTCAAAGTTATTCATAATAGATTTCCACTCCGCACCCAATTCAAAGTTATTCATAATAGATTTTCACTCCGCACCCAATTCAAAGTTATTCATAATAGATTTCCACTCTGCACCCAATTCAAAGTTATTCATAATAGATTTGGCATTTATCACCTCTTTATGATGCATCCCAATCATCAAGACCCCAATTGTTCAGACGTCATATCTTTCCATTCTTTTTCTTTATATAATCTGCATAAGTAGGTCACAAATAAGATCAACTGTAAAGAAATAACCGATGGTTATCAAAGCCATGAATGAAAATGATGCCTATAACCATGGCAACACATAGAAACCATTCAATTGAGTTATAAAAGAGAAGCTGTCTTTTTTTCTTTTGATGTTTACTTAGAAAAACGTAGTTATGCTATCAAGAAAAGAACTAAAAATTCATGGTTGTGTGCTGCATGGATGGCAATAGTTAAGGAGCACAAAAATTATCCGAGAAGCAATCCCATTGTGCGCTTCAAGTGGAAAGCATCATGATTTTCTCTTCTTTTCATTAAGATAAGACTTTTGAAAACACTTCTAATTCATGTGGTAAATCGGACCGGAGGATTGGATTCAGTAAGGTCGAAGAAGGGCGATACTTTAGATTTTCTTTAACCCGTCCCATACCCAGGTAAAAGGGCTGGGTTGTGTTAGGTAGACAGCCAACGTAAAATTTTGTCAAAATCATGAATCCTGAAGAAAGGCAGACCGGATTCATGTAGCCAATCTCAATTAATTGAAAAAATACTCTGATGATGATGACAACCTCACAGTTAACTAGCAAAGTCTCCATGGTGAATGAGCCACATTCTCAGGGGCTAGATATCCCTTATATTTTCATCACAAGAAGAGCAAATTCATGCTACCTTTACAAAACTGAATTCGATTTGTTAATTCTAGATGTCCCAAAACTGGTAATTTGGAAGTGGGAAACATAATTTGCAACTGTTTATTAACAAGAAATCAGTGAATGAAATGCTCAATTATAATATGTAGCACTCTTCTGTAAACAAGAAAGCTTTCTCTGCAGTCTTTCTAGAAATTAGATTGAGGTCTAATCAACCTTGACCTCTGTATGTGCAATCGCGCTTTCACATGCTCGTCTAAATCAAATCTAGCATCAAAATCAGATAAGTTAAATGGTGGGAGTGCAGTTCATGTAAAGCGCACACAAATGGGGGATCAAATTGCAACAAAATATAAAAGCACTGAACCTACAATAAGATAGCAAGGCGCAGTTAACAGGAGATGATGAATGCCAGAAGAGAACTCATGCTGGCCCAATATGCGAGTTCGATATGCTTAACAACAAATCCCACACTGTTTGAAATCTTCAATTTCTTCATGATTAAGTCATTTACCTTCTTCTTTTTTCCAATTTTATCACCAAGGCAAGCATTTCAGTGTAACAGTCAAAAGATGGAGTGCGAACAACAAAAAATAATGAGATTTTGAAGCCTGTGAAGATCAGGATACGGTTAAGGATGATATACTTGCATCAACACCAAGTCTATTTGTCTTAGAAGAAAAGTTTTTGCAGAGCAACTCTTTGCTTTCTCGAGAACAACAAAAAATAATGAGGATTTTGAAGCCTGTGAATATCAGGATACAGTTCAAGGATAATCTACTTCCATCATCACCAAGTCTATTTGACTTAGGAGAAAAGTTTTTGCAGAGCCAGTCTTTGCTTTCTCCTTGATCTTTCCAAGATAGTATTACCAGACGACTACAATGTTAGTATTTTTTTGTTTGAAAAATGCTTATATGTATTTCAAAACAACAACTATGGTTTTATTGCTCTTTCTTAAATTGTTTTGACTATGGTTTTATTGTTCTTTCTTAAATTGTTTTGTAGAAAGAGAAAGATATGGGTTTGAGTTCTACATTGAAGAGGAGATCGTTCATTGAGTTATATTTAAGAGCACGCATTCCCATACGATATACTCTAAATACAAAAGACAAAAGGGAGAGAAAGTGCATGTCCTATGCGAGGGCGTGCATTCCCATACAATATACTCTAAATACAAAAGATAAAAGGGAGAGAAAGTGCATGTGCTATGCGAGGGCGTGGGCGCAAAGGCGCTAGTAATAACAACCATCAAGTGCATGCAACTTGTAGCACCAATACACTAATTAACAAGTGCTCAATTCCAGTGAGCACCAATACACTAATTAACAAGTGCTCAATTCCAGTGAGAAAAACCAATACGCTAACCTCTTGCTCTCTACTCGATTTTCTCTCTCTCTCTCTAAATTATCAAGACTCTGGTGTCTATAAGTGCATGCAACTTGTAGCACCAATACACTAATAAACAAGTGCTCAATTCCAACGAGAAAAACCAGTAAGTTAACCTCTTGCTCTCTACTCAATTTTGTCTCTCTCTCTAAATTACCAGTAAGCTAACCTCTTGCTCTCTACTCGATTTTGTCTGTCTCTCTAAATTATCAAGACTCTGGTGTCTAGTGTGTGGATTCCAAACTCGAGTGTATAGAGCTTAAGAATATTGAAATATGCCTCTCTATTTTCCTGTATCCCCAGGACGAATTGCCCTTTTTATGCACATCAAATTCTATATCGAATGAGGGCAAATATCGTTTAGAGATAGCGCTCCTACGTGCGCGAAAACAAAAAGAGTTCCAGCTTCCTATTTTTGAAATCGTACTTTTTTTCTGCTCCCATTTCACCCAAACAATCAACTTCCAACATCCAAGAATTGTGATTGAACATTGAATTACACAGGGTACTCAAAGTTCACCACAAAGAATCCCAAAAAAAAGATAAAATGTGCGGAGGCATGATCATAGACAATTTTAGAGTTTGAACTACCCACAAATCACATGCTTAAAGGATAAGAGAATCTAAAATATTGGGAAAAGCTGAATGAATCCATAAGCAATTTGCTCAAGTGCACCTAAATTAGTGTAAAAGGACAAAAAATACAAACCCCTTACAAAATGAAGATATATACACACTTTTATTATTGGTTTCCTTGGGTCTCATCCTAATTATTTCAAAGCAGTTGTTTAAAACCTGGATCGGCGGGGTGAACCACTATTTGAAAATTTGGTCTAGATTAGCTACAGAATCGGACAGATTTTCTAGTGTGAAAATTTGGTTTAAAAAATAATAATAATTTTTGAAAAAATAGAATAAAAAAAAGAATTGTGGAAACTAGGTGATTCAACAATTCTAGATCACCCTGTACCCTAACACAAACGAGCGAGTTCAAGGAAACCAAACTGATTCCTGGTTCCAACAAGGAACTTGGTCTGTCTAGACCAATTCCTGGTCCATATCAGTGATTCCTAATCTAGACTGCCAGGTTTTAAAACGCTGTTTCAAAATGACAGAAAACTATGATCCAACTACAAGCCCATGCTCCTCAATTAATGGGAGACATTAGAGGGTACAAAGCACATTTGTTTTGGGTAATTTAGCAGGGAAGAGGTGCACAGCGCTTAGATCAAAACTTAAACCCTTCTACAAAGCACATTCTATATGTCCCTAGTGTTCAAAGAGCACAAAGACTATCCAATTTTTGGAGGATCAGATCTAAAAGTTTAGAAGCTCAAATTTCCATTTTTTTTTTTTTTTTTGTTGGAAATACTCATTTATTGATTCTAAATTTGAGCTCCATACCGAAATTTTTTTTCCTAGAGTAGGTCTTTTGCTCATGGGAGTAAATATACAATATGCTCCTGCGGGAGTAAGCCATATGCGCCCAAAAACATTTCATATGTACCAAAAAACAAGTGCATGAAGGGCAACATGTGGTTGCATACATGCATGAGACATGCATACTCATGCATAGCAGATGGTTTGCAATCTTAAAGCTCTCGATGAAAGATCACGTACACACGCTTTAAAGAAAGAAGAGAGAGAGAGAGAGAGAGAAAAAGGGAACTCAGTTTAATTAGAGTGAGAAGGGCAGTTAGTTTATTATTATTTTTGTAGTTTATAATAACACCATTTTTCCTGCAAGCTTTTTTTTCTTTTCAAGAGTGTTTATCATGAGAGCATTCTCTACATTAACTCTCTCAGGTCAAAGAGATATTAGGGGAGATTTTTTTTATTTGAGTTTTTGGGATCCAAATTAAAAAATTGGATGTTCCTTGTTCATTCTCGGAACTTTATTTTTTCCAACTACATAGAACTTGTGACTTTGCCAAAATTTAGGACCCTAAAAAGATTCCTAAGCTCCCACAGCAACATATCTTTTAATTATTTAAATATGCCCCATATATGTAAAGTTAAGAGTAAATATGCCCGATATATTTAAAAATATCAAAATTATGCTCAACATGTTCATAATTTTGAGAAATATACCTTATATATTGGAAACGTTCCTAAAAATTGCCTCTCAAGTTTTATTTCTTCGAAAGTCTGCTTTTCAGTCTTTACGAATACACCTGAAGACATCTCCTGAATCAGTTGAACATAAGCAAACCGAAAGGCTCTCTTAAGCAAACCTCATAACAAACTCTTAATCTTTAGAAATCAACAATAACTTGAGTTCAAGATCCAAGAAATGTGTATGTAATCTTGTGCGATCCTCAACAATCAATCCATAAACACAAGAATGTCAGTATCAGTAATAATCATAGTAGTAATAACACCAGCAGCAGTCACAACAACAACAAAAAAAACCAACAGCAAAGGGTGCAGAATAACAATAAGAGATAAGCTTGAGGCACATGATGGGCTCCCGAGGCAATGCGTAAAGAATGACTTTTAAGTTGATCGAAAACTTAAGAATTTCATCTTCTAAGACCGATGAACATCAAATGATCACAAAGTTATAAGCAGGTACGAATGCAGTACCTCACTACCTCCAGATTTGCAAAGAAGCTACTCACTCCAAAATTGACAATTAGACCAAACAACACAACCGGTAGATTAGAATATTGGTTCATGTACTACGGAATATTGGTTCATGTACTACGAAACTTAGTTTACTACTCTTTAAATTGCCATTCTCTCCTGCACATGGGACACTGTGGCTGAGGAGTTTGCGAATTGACCCACTTCAGGATGCAATGGAGGTGAAATGCATGGTTACATGCACCCCAAACTGCCAACATACCAACAAACGAGAGAAAATGAGTCAGTATTCTACTGTTAACTTTATATTAATCTTGTCATTAGAATCAATATTCTTATAATATTTTTTATGACCAAAGCTAACAACTTTACTAACTATTTCATGTACAATTTGTATAGTGCTAAAACACAAATTGTAAGATACTAACTAATAGCCTAATAACTATAAAATCTTAAACTTACAGTACCTCATATTAAGTTTTCTAACTAGTATTAGTAAACGTAATATGCAATTTTATGCAAGTTAAACTATTTTGTCAAGTACATATGTAGTAATATGTGTGCACAAAGAAAATTTTAGGTTTTCAAGTTTTTCAGATATTCATGAGTTCTTTGGGAAAAATGGAAAAAGAAAATTAATAAAAGTTGCCAATTAGACCCGTCTACTCAGATTGAAATGGGACTACTAATATTCAAGCATGGAGTGCTTTCTACATTCTCCACACATGTTTTATAGGGAAATTTATTGAAATGCCCATAACAGATGAATAATTTTAACAGGTTACCCGTATCTTTTCATTTAATGTCAAAATACCCATAAAAAACCATATTATCTTTAGTTGGAATAGTTATGAGAAATTGTTGAATAATTCATCTCTAATGAGTACTTTGATAAATTTCCCTATTTTATTTGTGTCTAAAGGCTCACAGCCACCGAATCTTAATTGGATGGCTGTGAGCAAGCTGAAATAATGTCACAAGCTGGTGCCAGCTATGTTTGTTAGGCCATAATTAACGTGTGACCTTAATATCACTTCCATGTGTCTGATGAAGATAAGAGAACATAGAACTATGTCTCAAGACATAAAATATGTGTGGAGACACATAGAAAGCTCATACTTCAAACATCGCCCCACATAAGTAATTCACCTCATCTATGAGGAGATGCAAGAATAATGAAATAGAAAAATTGCACTTACTAAGTGGGCAGTCATCGCCTGGAAATTTACAATCTGGACAACAGCCATCGAAAGCCATTCTACAAATCCCACAAGTTTCATCTTGAGCATCCCAAGTCCATGAAGCTATGGCATGCCACCTGAAATCTTATAACATCAATCTGGCTCATAAGAAAGAAAGACCTTCACGTGCAATCATATTGGTTTAAAGAGTTCGGAAGTCAATCAAACACTAAAAATATTTAAGAGGTTACTCCACTCCTTATCAACTCATGCGCACACATGCAGTGAACACACACACACACACATAGATAGAGAGAGAGAGAGAGAGAGAGAGAGAGAGAGAGAGAGAGAGAGAGAGAGAACATACTCTGTAAGCATGTCCAACCGGTAATTCAAGAAGGTATGGTTAAGAGGAAACAAATATGGCTGTGATACCAAGAATATAAGGGAAGAACAGGACAAACAATCCTACTACAAATGCCTGTATCTCGTAGAGCCACAGCATCAAATTGGGGGGGGGGGGGGGGGGGAAACAAAACTTGAAAAACACCAAAATATACAATAAAAGATCAGCAACATGCAAGAGAATTGATCATATGCTATTAAAATATTGCACAGGTTTGAAATGAAGAACCATCAAAACAATGAAGGATACTGAGTATTTTGACTTTCATCTCCCCCTGCACCAAATCAAATAGTCTACACTTAGTCCAAAACACCATGTCTTAAAATTCTGAGAATTAACGGACTATCAGTGACATGCCAAGAGGTAGGCCCCACATTTAATTGCTGAAATTTGGTTAAAATATCACAAAAAAAGATAAAAAAAGAGAATGGTGTTGGATATAAGACCATAACAAGAATAAGAATTCATGTATGATCCATAACAAACATATGACCAGCCTCATAAAACAAATCTACCAATGCATCATGAAGAGGAGTGAGCAATACAATAAGCCACTAAACATGCAAATTCCTTTTTCCTCTAGCAACAATAAAGAAGCATGTCATTAACATATGAAATATAACAATGAAGTCTTGATGCATGTAAGTTCCACATTTGGCCACCGACTATATCAAAGCATTTCATGAACGTATGAAACATGTTAAGTGAATGAACACCAGTTAATTATGGGCATTGCAACTAGTGAGAGAAAGGTATGAAATTTTCTTATCCAGATAATAAAAAATAAAAAAAAAATTACATAGAAAAGCATGACTTATGTTGAATCCTGGCCCCTAAAATGAATGATTAACATTCCAAATACCAACTGCACAGAAAGGACATAGTCTATCATATAAAAGAGATTCCTCAGTATGAATGCAGAGTAGTAATCCTTTGCCTTTTATTCATAATTATCTTTTTCATTAATTTTGCAAACTTTACGAAATTGTTTATGGGCCCCTGAAATGGGTATGTCATGAAAATTCAATTAGAAAAAATTCCTATTGTAATGAGCTGTATTACAATATTTCAATGTTGTGAAGTCTGGTAGGGGTAGGGATGGAGGTTGGATTTTTAAGGATTGTTCTTTAGCTGAAGCGTCCAACGCGTCGCTTGATTCTGCCTAGCCTAAACATCAAGTTTAAACCATGGTATAGTGGCTGATTTGGTCCAAGACTTGATCTAGTCTCCAAGGGCAGGGAGTATTATTAGTTTGCTCATGACATGACATTTGCTTACTTCCTGGTGAGTAGGTTTGTACCCCAATCCCTATTAAAAGTTCAGAAGCCAACCAGCAGACCTTGTGCTTCAGCTTGGGTGGAACCACAGAGCAGGATAGGGCCCTGAGTCTGTGAGGAAAATCTATCTTTGGTGGTCTCAGAAGAGTCATCCAAATCCACCAGGTTCAGGCTTCCCCTTCAAGCTTCCATCAAAACTCAGTTTGATGGTGCCTTCCGGTGGGGCAATCCAATGTGAGGATTCCGGAGTTTGATGAGGTATGAATCAGGTGATGCTTTTTCATTGGGTAAAAAAGTCCATGAATGAATATCCCTTGGTGAACTAGATCGCTGTCCTTATTCTCACAAAAAAAAAAAAAAGGACCACCTAGATCATTGTCCTTTGGGTGCTGACAAAGTTAATGGAAACAATCTCTGATTCATACAAATGACAGTCCTTTGAGTAAACAAGTAGTTGTTTTAACTTTTAAACTAAGCTAAACACCAGTGGATTTTCCATTGGTCAGGAACGAAGGTAAGATGACTTGGAGATCTCCATGGTTTTTCTCAAACTCCGGTGAATGCCCTAGTTTTTACTGACTGAGAATAAGTACAAGCCATATTGAATCCTAATCAATTGGGTGTCACAACGGCAACATGAATGATCTAAGCAGGCCTGCTACAAGTGACCATCCGCGACTTTGGAATTTGTGTATGGGGGAAGGTATGCAGTGGACTAGTTCCTGTTTCAGAAAAGAAATAGATTAGCCATTAGAGAATGCATAGCCGCTAATTGCAAAGTAGAATTCATCACCAGGAGAGAGTTGAAAGGTTGGGGGAGGACACTCTTAACAGATTGGATTCTCCTTCTGATACATAATCTTGTAGCTTATCTACTTAATGGTTTGTGTTTATAAGGCTTTGGTTGCACTCCTCATGCAACTAGACATAAGCGTCCAGCTCACTCAACTGTTGATGAGAAAAAGAAACATGACCCGAAAAACCAATCTGCTGTAGGCTTAAATTCTTACAAGTAATTGTTTTCGGAGATAACCAACCATTACAATCACTGTACTTATGAATCAACATGAAAAATCTCAAGGTAGAAAAAAAAGTAGGATACAAATACAACTTGTCTCATACAATAGTGCCGAATTTCCTTTCACAATTTTCGACAGGAATTAAAGTAACAAAATATCTATTCAAATTACAAAAATTGAAATCAATAATGACATCTTCCTAAAAATTTTTGCTGTTGGAGCACAACCTCTTAATTCAAACACTTTAATATCCACAAACGAAGTGTCAAATGCCACTGAAAAACCACCAAACATTTTTGAATTATAAGGACAAACCAGTGATTAAAAAATCAACTATCTGACTCAATGGGCAACATTTTCGAATTATAAGGACAAACCAGTGATTAAAAAATCAACTATCTGACTCAGAATCAGCTGAGTTGGATTGGAACCAGAAAGGTGGACAATTATGGGTGGAAAATCCCCAAATTCACCCAATTCTCCCCCTCTTTTTGTACCTGTAGTCCAAATGAGTTGGACTGGAAGAATCGGAATCAGACCCTTGCCGAGTCGGGGCCCATTCCAATTTTTTAAACACCGAGATGTACAAATGATTGTATAAGCAATTTCTTTTTGACAGGGGACCAGGTATTGTCAGTGGATTTTTCTTTTTCTTTTTTTTTCTTTTGATGAATAATCTATGAATGAAAGTTTTCAAGTGGGCTCCCTAAGCAAGGAAAAATGCCTTGTCTTCCTACTGCAAACGTGTTCTTTCCAGTTTCCCATTTGAGGGGTGAGTGACCATTGTAATTTTCAAGTGGCAATATAAGAAATAGGATTTCTCTTTTTTTGAACTTTTTTTGTTTTTTTTTTTAACATTAAGAAATATGATTTCTCTCTAAGCAAGATAAATACTTCATCATGTTATCCCTTTTTTTCTTTTCTTTTAGTTTTCTTTTCTTTCTTCTCTTCTGTTATTTGTGAAATTATCAATAGAAACTTAAAAAGTTCAACAATAAAATCACTAGAGAGTTTTAAATGAGCAAGTTCGTACCAGATTTTCTCAAGCAACATAAATACCTCGATTTTCCAGTGGATCCTCTTCCTCCTCCGATTATGGAAGTGTTCAGCGTCAGAAAAACCCTAATCCCAGCAATAACAGCCACTGCAAAACAATTTTATGTAAACAAAAAATAAAAATATATTAAACAGATGAAACAGTATTTAGAAACCAGGCATAAGAGAAAAAAAAAATCAAACTGATTAATCACAGAAATTGGATAAAAGGCCAAAAAAGAAGAAGAAAGAAGCAGTTCAAAGTGAACGCAGAAAGGACGGATTCAATTTTCACAAAAGGAAAGTTAATTGTTTAACTCAGATAAGAAGCAAATAAGAGGGAAAACGTGAATGCATGAATGAAATGGAGTCCATTTTCGAAAAATGAAAGCTAAGCGCACAATTCACAGAAAAAACTGTACACATAAGAAGAAGGCAGTGTACAAAAGGAAGAACTAGGGCAAAATGAGTCGGAAATCAAAATTAATGAAACAAAATTCCCAATCAAATAATGCTGAGAGAAAAAGAGAACGCGATTTCTGATTTAATTATCCATTAGTAGAGAATATATATATATATATATATATATATATATATATATATAGAGAGAGAGAGAGAGAGAGAAAGAGAGAGAACCTGAGCAGTGTAGAAGTTCTAGAATAGAGAGAGAGAGAACCTGAGCAGTGTAGAAGTTCTAGAAAAGAGAGACAGAACCTGCGCAGTGGGAAAGTTTTAAAATTGAAATTCATCAAACCATGCCCAGAAATTTCAGATTTTTTGGGGGGATGAGGATTCAAATATGGCCTAGGCTTTAAGGAAACAAAATAAAGCCTCACCTCCAACCCTCGTCCAAAATCGAAACGGAAATCTTTATGATCGGGTTAAAATCAATTTCAAACAACGACAATTTAAATTCGAAACTAAAAATGATGGTATAGATCTCTATGTACGCTTATTTTTTAAAAGGACGGTCTCCCTAATTTGTTACGATAGCCATATTTTTAGAGCTTGAAATCTTTTTTTTGTATTAACCATAATATTGAAGCCAAGATGATCGATGTAAAAGTCTCATAATGTTTAAATTATAATTTTCAGTAAGTTATAAAGTGAGGCTTGAATTATAATTTTCAGTTAGTTATAAAGTGAGGTTTTATTTATTTTGATGTCAAACAATTTTTTTTTGGATATATACATATATATATATATCCAATTAAACAATCCATTTAAGGCACATCTCCAAATTTTATCATAACATGTAATTTTGATAAAAAAAATTCTTTTTAATATTTCAAAATCTGTTTTCATATCTAATTATAAAATTTTAAACTTCAAAAATAGTTAAAATCAAGTAGATTTATAAACATATGAAAATTTTGAAAATTGACGGTCTAGATAATGTCTTGCAATATGCACTATTTTTGGCACTCAAAACCATTTTTGCTTTCATAGACATACATCTCGATGTTGAGATGAACTCTTAGATGTTTTTTCAATATTAAAATAACCTTTTTTGATGGATTTTTTAGGTGCATTTGTAATTCTACATTTTAAGGTTGCAACCTTATATAAATTTTCTTATATATATATAGGAAGATACTACAAAACGCCTCTAGGTGAAAATGAACAGTGATTTGCCTACCTTCATCATCGGCCAATCAATATATATATATATTATGTACATGCTTTGCACATGATGTTAAATATTCATTTTTTAAAAAAAAATTATATTTTTCAATCATATTACTTCTTAATTTTATTTAAATTATTTACAACTACCATTCCCATTTATATTATTTTTGGTAATTAATAAGAAATATGTACTAATATGAAAATTTCTCAATCATATTGTTTGCATGAAAAAGAAAGAATTTATTTGAATTAATTATTTCCAATAATGTGGCACAATTATGTGAATTTTAGGTAATATATTTTTATTTGCAATATTGAATTTATCTACTAATATAATTATATTTAAATTGTATTATTTGCAAAAATATTGTAAAAAGATGAATTATTATATTATGGATATGACTTTATAATTTGAAAAAATCTATTTATTAATATATTCTAATTTCAATACTTTAGTTTGTCGGAAACTCAACAAATGAATTATTTGTATTTCAGGAAATAAAAAATAGAAAAAAAAAAGAAAAAGAAAAAAGAAATAATGATAAATAAAGTAATGATCTTATGATACCCTCCCACACTCATGTGTGTAGGACCTTAAAGAATCACCATTAAATTTGGTATACATCTCTAAAAAAGTTAAGTCTCACACTCATGTGATAATTTTTTTAGATATCTGTGTCAAAATTAATGCTGATCTTTTGGAGTCCTACACACATAGATGCCAGAGGGTCTCATAAGATCATTACTTTAATTATATATGAATAGTTTTATTACATCATGGTGCACATTTTATTTATCTCACTCTTATCTATTCTCTCTTTCTCTCATATATGAGAAGTATATCATGCTAAAATTTGTCTGCATCATATTTGTAAAATAATATCACCCTTGATCTCCTCTTTATCTATATTGTCTACCTCATATTAGTAAAGAACATAAGTGATTCTACCTAACTTTGTCTTTAGCAAGAGGGCCTTTATCCTATAATTTTTCTTTCAAATGATAGAAATATACCACACTCTAAAGTTCATCTATTTCAACGTCTCATGCCCTTCATTCTCTCTAGATATACGATCTTATTTTATTTATGCGACATGTCCACTCCTTAACTCTGGCTTAATAATGTAGCATAGATATAGATAAGTAAGTTCCCACCTCAAAACTCATCGAATATTGTAATTCTATCTTCAAAAAACCATCAAATTTATTGTCTCGGCTTTGAACATTATGATTGTGAAGAAAATAAGGGTTTTAAGACCTAAAACTATTGTATATTGTAATAAAATCTTTATATTGTCCATTTTACCCTAAAAATAAGTAGTCACGGTTCCGCAAGATTTGTACTATTTTTTTAACGTCAAATTTCATAGTAGGTGTTAAAAATTGATTTTAGAGCTATCGTAGAAATTTTTTGATGCCCAATGAGCTTTCTGGACAAGGACTCAAGGTGAAGCTTTACTTTGTTTGCATAATGCCTAGGCCTTCTAAAAAAATGCAGTCTCACATGCCATTATCCAAAAATATCCCAAAATTGAACGGGTGTGGTTTGTACAAGGTGTTAAACAATCTAAGTATGCCGCATCTCTAAAATATGCTAAAAAATGTAGTTTTCACGTCAGAAATTTTTGTTATATAGCCTGGAAGTTAATTTTTTTTCCTGAATCGTAAAATTTAAACTCTAAAAATAGTGCAAATCAAGTAGATATATAAATATTTGAAAATCTTGAAAATGAACAGTTTGGATAATGTACTACAAAATATACTATTTTGAAGACTTGAAATAATTTTTCTTTTTCAATATTCATGCATATCAAGCAAAAAACAATACCCATAGAATGAGTGTAGCGGAGCTGAGAT
The DNA here is from genome assembly GCF_054954075.1 of Amborella trichopoda. Lineage (NCBI taxonomy): Eukaryota > Viridiplantae > Streptophyta > Magnoliopsida > Amborellales > Amborellaceae > Amborella > Amborella trichopoda. Next base: position 46,613,902 of record NC_142340.1, on the reverse strand, counting down.
AGATGAGTGACATGACAAGAAGGGATATAATTCGAATAGGTGATAAAATGAGAGAGAGTAGACTTAGGTAGGTTGGCCATGGGTGGCACCGACCAAGTATAGCACCTGTTAAGAGGTACGATTTCGATCAAGTGGAATGACTGAAAAAGGCAAGGGGTATGGCAAAAAGAAAGTGGTTGGAAGTAGTCCGAAAAGATATAGGGATATATGGCCTCACTGAGGATATAGCATTTAATAGAGTAAAATGAAGAACCATAATTCATATAACCGACCCTAATTAATTGAAAAAAAATATTAAAATGATGATGATGATTCATGCATCTCGAAGTCAATATCATCAGTTAGAGGGTCTTGCAATGTCAGAGGGTTTTTGAGGTACACCCTACATAAGATAAAATTAGCACTTTATATGAACTTTTTTAAAATTACACAGGCACCATCCAGTCTTTGGAGGCATTATCCAAGTATTAAGAATTTATTTTTTTTTCCTTTTTAAAACAAACACCTAATGATTCTTAAGTGGATTTCAAAATTGAAGATAAAAAAAATCATTCCAATCAGCTACTTTGTTTAATGTAGTTAATGTATAGCCTATACTCCTGCGTGAACATGCTACATGTGCACTTAGAAAAAAAAGAGAGCAAAGAAAGGTAACATCCATGTCTCGAATGAATGGTGAAGATGACATTTAACATAGTGGTTAGATTTTCACTTTTACATTTATTTATATAAGTAAATGGTACATTTCTAGTTCCAAGTTAGGTTCTAATACAAGGGAAAGCTTTCTATGTTCCCCTTATAATATAGAAGTTTATCCAGCCGTTCATTTTTTATCAAGAGAGCCACTCACCGTTTGATCTTAGATCTGACATCTTATAGTATTTTATTTTTAGTTTTTTTAATACAAATTTTTTAACATTAAATTTGGTTTCCATCTTCTCATTGGGGCGCACCTATAAAAAATATTAACAATAATTTTTCGATAAAATATAATAACCAAAATACCCCTTGAATCTTTCAATAGTATTTTGGTCATTTTATTTTATTGAAAATATTTTTTATATATTTTTCGTTAGTGTGAGTTTAATATAGGAATGGACGTCCAAAATTTGGTGTCAAAACAGTTTATAGAAAAAAATTAAAACTAAAATAGTGTAGAGACATTACATTGTGATTGGTGCAATCTTAGCCCTCCATTCAAAAATGGACGGTTGGATAAAGGGGAATATAGAACTTCTATGTTGTAGGGGGAGCATAGAAAGCTTTCCCCTAATACAAAGTATGTAAGGGGAAAGGGAACGGATTTTAGTCACCTTTATATTTCACATTAAAATGACCTAAATTAGGCATCAGATTAAAGATGTGCAGGCTCGAAGTAGGGCAGTTAAAAGGCTGGTTTCCCTGGTCCAAGCCCAACCTAACAATAATTAGGATAAGCTCGGCCCTGAAAATTTAGTTTCAGGTTTGCCCTGGGCGTGTCCTGAATTCATAATAATAAGGCTGGAGCCTAACCCAGACCAGAAAAAAGAAATGGTTAGACTGATATTTGGCTCGGCTCGAAAGTCTAACTTGGGCCACTTAACAATCCTAGTTCGAGCTCATTATTTTCCACTCATTCAATGAATATTTTCTCTCCATCCACTCTAAGGGTGCGCTTGCTTTTTGAAATATATATTATGGAAAGTTTAATGTTTTTAAATCTTTTGGAAAGTTGAATGTTTTATTCTAGAAGATTTTAAATAGGTTATGGGTATTGTGTTTGATAACATATGCATATTAACCATATAAATATAAATATAAAACATATATAACATAAGGAAAACACTACACAATGCCTATTGGCGAAAATAAACAATGATTTTGCCTATGCTCATCGCCGTCAAAAGTTCATCGTACGGGCGCAATTGTCCGGTAGTATTTCATTTTTCTTTATTTTTTTCTACAAATCGGAATGATCTAAAATTTGAAGCATGTGTTCGTAAAAATATATGTGAATCTAATAATAGTATAAAAAAAATATTTTGTAAAACATAAATTGATCAAAATACCCCCGTAAATTTTACGGGGGTATTTTGGTTAATTTATATTTTAAGAAATATTTTTTTCATATTTTTATTAGATGTGTCTCACTAAGATGTACACACGATCCAAATTTCAGATCATTTCGATTTATAGAAAAAAATTGAAACACTACCGGACAATCGTGACCGTACGATGAACTTTGGATAGTGATGAGCATAGGCGAAATCACTGTTCATTTTCACCTATAGACACTAAGAAGACTTTTCCATAATATAATATAATAAATAATATAATATATTTTATTAATATATATTTGTATCATATATAACATATAATATAATATTTATTATAATATAATATAAGATATTTATATAATATATAATATAATAATATAATAATATAAATATTACATACAATATAAATATATATTATATATAATATATAATATTATAATATTATAATCTAAATATTATATATAATATAATAAAAATAATTCAATCGTCTTGCTTTAATGATTTTTGGTGGGAATTATACCACATCGAAGGATGAGCGTTGCTCTGTTATCTATAAATATATGTGTAATAAATGTTGCATTGTGCATGTGGAAAAGTGATGGGGCTGACATGTGAGGTAAGTTACCATGTGTGGAGGATTTTTAGTTGCCATAACTCGTGATTCACTATTGAGAATTGTCCGGTTCTCTCTGGACACGGACGATACCAGCTCGAGTTGCAGACGATTCCCTAGTCGAACCAGGCGAGTCCGGCTCGACTCGGCGAGTTTTCGAACCCTGGTTCGACGAACTAAAGATCATAAGCTTTGCTCGGACATAATGAATATTTTACTCCTCCAACACATTTTTATGAGACGGCCGATTCAATTGTAGAAATGCACCTCTCTCCATAATCCTTAATCCATTTGGATTTTGATCTTACTTTTTTTGAATATATAATCTTTAGTATAGGGAGAATTAGTATGTAAATGCATATAACTTGTACATATTTGATGTGATTGGTAATTTGATTTTGATGAGATGATATCCGACAACAATGTCACTTACTAATTAAAACAGTATAACATGTTGAGATACAACTCGGCCTATGATATTTTATCCTTTTTGCTTCTTACCAAAATTGAATTGTCATATTAAATTTCAAGAACTCAAATTACAAAATTCTATTTTTTTTAAATATGATTATGATGCTAAGTATAACCCCAAAAATTTGAGAAATTTGCCAATATGCACTTAGGATACTAACTATTTAACATTTTACCTATTTGTTTTGATTTAATATCAATTTTTAATTTTGAGTTGGAATAGTAAAAAAAAGGATAAAATATTTAATAGTTGTAAAATAAAGTGTATTTCGATAAAATTCTTTCAAAAGTTGTAAAATGAAGTGTATTTCGATAAAATTCTTCTAAAATTTTATATTGATGATAATATGAATAGTGTACTCATGCGGGAGCACACCGTGTACGCTGTGAGTCTAAACTCCCTGAGATAGGATGATCATATAAAGTTCCATTCATTTATGTTTACAGAGACTCTCTCTGCTCCTCAGACAAAATGAGGCATTGAGCTTTTCTTTTTCTTTTTTGTTTGGTAATAATTTATTTTCCTTTAACAATTTAATTAGTTAATAATTTTCTCTTTTCCAAGAGTCCCTGCTTAATGGTCTTTATTTGTTCACTGGTTTGAATTATCTTTTTTGGTGTTATTTGTTTGGATTCAGAAAGCCAAATTCAACACTTCAATTTTGTTCGTTTCTCTTTATTCAGAAAGATAAGTTAAAATTTAGGGTTTTGCATTTTGTTATCGTCTCTCTCAATTCAGCAACGGTGGCTTTTTTTCCACGTGCCTTTGTTTTCTAATTATACCTGATTTTCGTTATATTTAAGAGTCCATTTTTTTTTTTCATCTTCTCCTATTTAGATAGATTCTCTTTGGGATTCAGTGGGTTCAATAGGTTGGTGCTTTTTTTTTTTTCTTTCGGGTTTGGTTTTTCAGATCATTTATAGGCAGATTCCTAATTGATATGAGATTTTTCATTGAAGAAATGCTTGTGACTTCTCGTTGGAAATCAGTAGAATGATTAGTTTCATGACTCAGTTTCTCTTCCTTTTTACTGTAAGTAGATTATAGGCCATCAAGAGTGCTGAATTCTGAATATTCTTGATTTGTTTTGAATTTTTCAGAGGATTTTTCATTGAAAAATGTGAATGATTGAGTTATTGCAAAAATACTGATGAGGAAGGTTGGGAAATATGAGGTGGGGCGCACCATTGGTGAGGGGACTTTTGCAAAGGTGAAGTTTGCTCAGAACACAGAGACAGGGGAGAACGTAGCCATGAAAGTTATGGCTAAATCCACCATTCTCAGGCACAAGATGGTGGATCAGGTTTGCTCTCTCTTTAAATGTTTTTATGTTTATTCCCATTCTCCACCATTTTTTTTACTTAGTGATGATGTGCTTCTTAAGAATATAATATTTGAGGTTCTGAACGCTAGGAAGCTGATCGGATACTTATATCATTGCATTGTATGGATGATTTGGAAAGTCCTTCGATTGAAATTTGGATGATGTATGCTTAGTTTTGTGCTTGTTTTGTTTAATTTTTCTTTTAAGTGGTTGGGTCTTCAACGGTTTAGAGTAACGAGCAGGTAAATTTGTCAACTGCATGCTAATAAAGAAATTGAAGTTGGTTAGTGCAAATTGGAACTTGTTAACATGGCTCCAAAGTTGACAAATCACATGCCTCTTCTTCTTCAAAGAGGGAAATTATATACCACTTGATTTTATATACCACTTGATTTGTATGTTTTTATTTGAGTTGTTCCTTCTCCCTTCTCACTTCCCCCTTTCATGTTTAGCTATCAGAATAACTAGAGAATGACCAAAATACTTATTTGTTATCAAATTCCATTTTAATTAATCGTGGTCATGTGTGTCTTCTAGCACTATGGTTGATCATGGAGTTTTTTTTTTTTGAAAAAAAACTATTTAGCTTGCATTCAGTTGGTTTTTGAATATGGGAGACTTTGTATTAGAAGCTCATACTATGGGGTTTAGCCTTTCTGGCTTCCTGGTTTATGCATGAGAGATGAAGCACTGCAGTTTGAGTTCCATCCTCCACTTTATCAACTCAAATAACAAAAATATGTTATGAAAGATAATTTAGGACCGTTTGTGTACTCCTGTTATCCATGAGAGTCAGAAAAGCTCATTTCGGTTTAGCTGCAATGGCAGAAGCTCAAATTGAAAAAAAAATCACCCATATCATTGCTCTTCTCCATATGCAAAATTGGATGGGATGTGGGAATTAATAGTCTGCATTCTAGACCGGTTCATCAGGTCTTTCACTAGAAAAGTCAGGATGCTAGTCTTAAAAATTTAAACTGAGAACATCCCACTCAAACGTCCTCTTAATTAGAGGAGTTCCTGAAGTAAATGGATAACTCAAGGCCATATTTGTGTAACATGAGTTTTATTCATAACATCAAATAGGCTATAGATAGATAATGCGGTTTTACGTTAACAGAAGCTTTGGGAACTAAACTTACTGATAGATTGTAATTTAATCATGTTGGGTAATCACGGAGAAGTGGCTTGCGTTTATTGCCTTGGCAGGCATTTGACATGCGGCTTGTGCCTGTGACATTAACTAAATATGGTAATATGACTTTATAGCATTTGCACTTCTTCCAATAAATTAGAGGTGGCCCAAGGATTATAAAATCAGTCAGAAAAGCAGTCATATGGATATCTCATTGTGGTCCACATTGGAATATGGCAGGGTTTAGAAGCACCATATGATTTGGGAGCAGTAGTCAATTGTCTAAAGGAGCCAGTCTGGTGGCCCCATATGAATAAAAAATGGTGATTGTTTAAATGCTGCTATTCTTCTGGTAAATTTATTCTTTTCATATAGCAACATTGTAGGAATGTTTGCATGGGTCTGAAAGGACAAATAGAATTTCATTATTGGGCAGCCTTGAATGCTTCACCTTTTGCTTCTCAGTTTTATTTTGGCGGGTTTTGATATGGATTTGGATTCTGATGCATATTCAGCTTTCCCAAGGAATGACTACATATGAACATTCATATTGTTATATTATATTTGTGGAAATCACCATAGGACATACACAACCATTTTCCTTGATGGTTGTCGTTTATGTCTTTTAATATATTAGGGATTTCTCTGCCATGCTGTTCAAATGTTGTCTAATTACATTCCTACTCTCTGCCCAGATTAAGAGAGAAATATCCATAATGAAGCTTGTTAGGCATCCAAACATAATCAGGCTGCGTGAGGTATGACAACCTTATTTCTCCTTGAATACGTGGCTTATTTATTGAAGCAATATTCAATCAGATCTTACTTGTAGTGTGTAGGAATTTTAATTGTATTGAATTTTTTCAGGAAAATATTATCATCTTGATGGAAAAATGATAAGTTTATTATTTGATTTTTCAGGTTCTTGCCAGCCGAACAAAGATATATATTATTTTGGAGTTCATCACTGGAGGGGAACTGTTTGATAAAATAGTGAGTCTTCATCTATGATATGAATTAGCTCATATATCTATACTGTTTTCTTTTTTTTTTCCAATAATTTTTTGGAATCTTATGTAGAGGAACTGCTTGTGATTACTTTTCATGGCACTAAGGCAGTAACTGTGACTCACCAAAATCAGTCAATATTATGATTTTGTGGTCTGATTTGATTAATATTGGAGGCTGTGCATACTTTGTTATGCAATGTCACGTTGTGTGGAGTCATAAGTTTTTCTGGATAAACATCTTTTTCTTTTGAGACAAATTACATCTGGACTAAGAATCATGTGGGTCTTCAATAACATGTGATGTCATTTGTATGTTTCATTTAGAAAATTAGCGATCATCTCAAGCTTCTTGCTTTCAGAGTGGTTGAGACTGGCATATACACTGGTCTTTGCCCCCTGCTTTGGACTGTAAATGAGATATTTTTCTCATTCAGTATGAATATCTTTGTCCTGCATGCTGGGTAGGGAGGTGAAGACATTTAAATTACAAGCTAAAATGTTATTTGGTTTGGTTATTTTGGTATGATCTGAAGTCTGGACTTCTGTAGTTTAACTGACATCAATGAAGCTGTTAAGTCACTTTGTTGATGTACTTCTTGTTGAAAGTTTTATTCGCCTATGTGAAGGTGATCGAGAGGTTTTGGTTGGTGCCAGTACTTTTCTAATAGAAATGGTTCTTTAATATCCTTCCTATTGCTTCCTTTCCTCCACTCATGGTTGGATGCCTTCCCTCCCTATTTGTATTTTTCACAACATAATGTTTGGCTATTGTACTTGTTGTCACCTTTTCTTCAATTATATGAATACAGGTTGATCAATGTAAGCTTAGTGAAAGGGAGTCTCGGCGTTATTTTCAACAGCTTATTGATGCGGTCGATTACTGCCACAGTAAAGGAGTCTTCCACAGAGATTTGAAGGTATTTTTGCAGTTGCAGTTATGTCTATTTCTCCTTTAGGTACCTTATGATTCATTCCTCTGATGGTCTGGGTTGTGTGTATAGCCCGAAAATCTTCTTCTTGATGCTCAAGGAAATTTGAAGATTTCTGATTTTGGCCTTAGTGCATTACCTCAGCAAGTAAGAAGTCTTATCTTGTCTCTGTTAAGAGTGCGTTCAGCTATAATTACGACCATGCCATTTTTTATTTATTTTTTGTTGTGTTCATGTGCAGGGGGTTGACCTCCTTCACACAACCTGTGGTACGCCAAATTATGTTGCTCCTGAGGTATTGTTTTCCACTTATATTCCCTAACCACCCAAAGCAAAGTTTTTTTGAAGCCCATTTCTCAGATGGTAATCCTCAACCATTTTCAAAGCTAACAGCAGGGTTGGGGACTGCAATTTACCTAGTGCCCATCACTAGCTAATCCAACCTAATTAATTGGAGACTAGAACTAAATCCTAATGTCTTAACGACGCCCTCCTTATGGATGAGCAACTGCCAATTATGATATTGGAAAGAAGTCCCACTGGTTTTTTTCCCCTTGTCATTATTGGCAGGTTATCCATCCCGCTCATGTATTTGGAAGCCGGATAGTAGGCAGCAGGAAGAGCCCCTATTATTCATGATCATATCTCACAATTAAATACAGGCAATATCTTGATAGTGTTATTGTTTGTGCAGAGCTAGAAGAATATCATTTAACTTGTAGTGTACCATTTTATTTTGTTATCAGAATGACTTTACTGAAGGTTAATCCTGTTTAGTTTCACTGAGGTGTGTTCTTATGACTTTGTAATGGAATCTATGTGATTTGCTGTGCATTTAATGCATTCTTTTATGGAAGCTTGGGTGATATGCACAAAAAACAGCTTGTCTTCCACATTTATTCTGAACCTTGAACCAAAGGAGCTTAATATACAAAAACTTCTCTACAAGCTTTCATTCTTGTGCAAGTTGTAGAAATAGAGCTTTGACATTGTGATTGAGAGTATGTGCCCACGCATATATATTTATATATATATAATGTACCCGAATATTTTATCCAAAGTCCACAGCATAATACAACATCCAGTCCTGCTTTTTCTCCAGCCCAAATCCCATATAAATCAGCCTCCTCTTCTACCAAGTCAGTATATCTTGACAATGCTTATATTGCTGATATTATTATTGATGAAAAACATGTTCATATCAACCCAAATAAATTAGCTCCCCTATATCTTCAAAACCATTTAAGTCCTCTTAATGGCATCAAGACTAGAGAATGGTATGAGTTTGTTTTAATGGAAACAGGTTTAGTTTCAATTGTCCATTTTTTTTTGAAATTCAGAAGGAGCATTTTTAAGACCGAAAGGTATAACATTCCATTCAAATTGGCCGAATGGTACATTAAATGCTGTTTTGTATTTATCTTCCTCTTTAATTTGTATTTGCCAGAATCCTAACTTCATATCAAATTTAGAAAAGATGACTGCATTTGCAAGTCTGTCTAATAAATCTTTTTTATTCGAAATTGGATATCTAATCCATTGTAAAACTTTATTAAGAGGTTTATAAAGGCTGAGCAACTCCAAGGAGATTGACTAGGTCTTATAAGTTTTTTCTATACTAAATCTTCTATTTCTGTTTTACATGTTTGTAATAATTCAGTGTTCATTTGAATTGGTCGAGCTTTTGTAGGGATTTTCTTTTCATCAAAATCAGGCTCAGATGGTAATCCAATAATATGTTGTTTCCGATTCCAAAATGCATTAGGTAATTCATTACAAATTTCTTTTCAATTAAATTTTTAAGTGTTTGTATTTTGTGAATTACTTCAGAGGTTTGTAATTTTTCACTTATGATTTTATGTTTTATTTCTGTTTGTAAAGAGAATAGAAACTTCTCTTTTTGTTTGATCAAAAAAATATTTTACATGAAATAAATTGACCAAAATATCCCTGAAAAGTTTCAAGGGTATTTTGGTCAAATTTTCTTTACGAAATATTTTTTTTATATTTTTATTAGGTGCTCCTCACTAAGATGTACATGCTCCAAATTTCAGATCATCTCGATTTGTAGAAAGAAAAAAAAAATGAAACAGTACTGGACAATCGTGATCGTGCGATGAACTTTCGACGATGATGAGGATAGACGAAATCACTGTTCATTTTTGCCTATAGGCGTTGGGAAGACTTTTCCATATATATATATCGCAGCGAGCGTACCCAGTAGTTTTATTCGTGCCGTCTTCTTCACTTCTAAAATGCGGGCTTTGACAAGACTTGGCTACCACTGGCTGCTTTGCTTGTTGGTGAACGAACAAAACCTAGAAGACGGTCGTCTCAACAGAAGGAGGACCTGCAACGGTAGAGACGGCAGATACTAAGGAGCCTCTTCTTGTTCCTACCCGTCTGTTATGAGTCCGGGAAGCCCCTTAAATAAATAGAGAAGGGCGGCAAGCAAGGCTTCCGCAAGAGCCTCCCCCCTCTTCTCGGTCAAGATAGATGGGAAGGAGATGAACATAAATAGTCAGCCTCCTTATTTATGTATGTTCACCTTTGTTTCAGGGCGGGGCTGGGCTGCCCTTATATATATATATATAGAGAAAAGATCTTGTCAGCCCATGGGCTGATGGAATAGTGTAAGCCAACATCCTAGATTGAATTTAGGCTGATCAGACGGTCATGATCGTATTTCGTATTTTAATTTTAATTTTTTTACAAATTGAAATCATATGAAATTTGGGACATCCATTCTTCGCATCAAGGCACATCTAATAAAAATATTAAAAAAATTATTCACAAAAATTAAATTGATCAAAATACCCTTGAAAGTTTCAGGGGTTGGTTCATTTAAGTTTTTTGAATTATGTTTTTAATATTTTTATTTGATTTGCCTATTTTTTAAGAATAGACGCTCAAAATTCCAAGTGATTTGGATTTGTAGAAAAAAATTAAAATTTATTTTGAGTAAGGTTAACTATTTTCTGTAATTAGGAAAATAACAGTTTGAAAATTTGACAGAAAATTTTCAGATTTGGAAATCAAATACTGTAGCTGAAATTCAAATACAAAATACAATCATAACCTTTAGATCGACCCATATTTGACCTAGGCCATTGAGAGTTTACTATAGCCGTTAGTTAGCGGGCTGACCTCAGACTCTCCCATATATATATATAGGGATAATCTAAACTTCACAACCCCTCAAATTACAAAGGTTAAAGATAGAGAGAGTTGTGAAGGGTGGATTTATTAATTTTATAGTCTATATTAAAAAAAAAATACTTTTTGTCATATCTTCATCATTAAGTAAGAGCACTTTTGTAAATATTACTACGAGACAAAGGGTACTTTTATCATCTTTATAAATGGTAAAGTTGAAATTTTTACTAAAAGACAATGGCACTTTACAAATAAAATTCCAAGACACTAACTTCCAAAATGCCATTGAACTTTTGTAAAAATTTCAAATTTTCCCTTGCTTAAGGGTTAAGTTACCTATTAAAATATTTTTTTAAACAAAAAGTAATCATCTTTTTGATAAATACACTCATCACAACCCCTTCTAACTTTCACTTTTGTATTTTGAGGGGTTGTTAACTCTAGACAAACCCCTATATATATATATATTTTAGGTATGTGTTCTTAAAAAATATCTTAATCTAGTAAAAATATCAAAAAAATAATTTACAAGAAATAAATTGATCAAAATACCCCTGAAATGTTTCCGGGGTATTTTGATCAATTTATTTTTTGCGAATTATGTTTTAAATATTTTTATTAGGTGTGCCTTGATGAGAAGAATGGAGGCCTAAAATTTCAAGGTATGTAGATTTGTATAAAAAAAAACTAAAATTCAAACACGAAATGAAGTTGTGACTATCAGATCGGCCCAGATTCAATCTGGGACGTTGAGCTCATATGTTCATACGAGCTAATAGGCTAATCTCAGTATTTTTCTATATATATATATATATATATATATAGAGAGAGAGAGAGAGAGAGAGAGAAAGAGAGAGAGAGTATTGTTTGAATCTTGAATCTCTTTGTTTATAATCGTTACTTCACAATGATCGCATGCACAAAGCTTAAATATTGTTTGAATCTTGAACGTCTTGGTTTATGATTATAGCTTCACAAGGCTTAAATATATTTCTTGTTAATCTGCTCATCACTTACGTGATCTATACATGCAAACATGGTATAAGTTATTGCTATTCATATCAAAACATTATATATTGGTTTTGGTATATGTTTATCAGCTCATGGAATACGGTTAGACTGCACATGTCATTTGGGTTTTGTGTCTTGTCTGTTTTCTAAACAAAGTCAATCACAGGTACTCAGCCACAATGGTTACAATGGTGCTGCTGCAGATGTTTGGTCATGTGGGGTCATCCTTTATGTTTTAATGGCGGGATATCGTCCATTTGATGAGACTGATCTTGCAAACTTGTATAGAAAGGTAATTTCCTTCTAATCTAGGAGATTGGTTAATGGTGAGATTCACTATATCATTATATTTTTCTTTGCCCAAGCTTTGTCATATGATGAAGAAACTGCTTATTCTTTTTTACACTGTTATTAAAGTAAACTTGATGTGCATTTTATTATTGGTTATGGAATACTTGTTTCTGAGGCTATGTTTTGCACCTTTTTGAGGCTATGTTTCTCACCCAGGATCTTAGCATGTTTGATGTAGATTCCTCATCTGTTTTAACTTGGGAAAAAATTTGCACAGCGGTCTACTATGATCAGTATTCAAAAAATTAAAACTTGAGTTAGGCCCATACTGAGAGAAATCGGCTCATTGTGTCAACTCCCCAATTTTTTACATTTTTGCATAGGGAAAACCTACGATAGGTAATTTATGAGAAATAGAGAGAAAAATCTTTTAGATGTTTTAAACTTGAATTTGAAGTTTGGAATCCTAGAAAATGAGAGTCAGACAAGTCAAATGAGTTTTTCATCCACTTGAAACTCGGTTAAGTTGATGAAAATCTTGGTCCTTATATCACCATTTTAGTTTTTTAGCTTGGAAGCCAAGTTTTTCTGCGTGTTTGTCAAGGTGAAGGTTAGATAAGTAAAATGCAGGGAAACAACTGCAATGATGTTCTCATTTATCCGTGTACCTGGCCTTCTAGAAAAAGAAAAGTTCAACTGAGTCCCTAAATCGGACAGATGAATACAATGTTGTAGTCAATGACAAAGAATGCACCAAATCTAATGGCTCCTACAGTTTAATCTTAAACTAGGGATCTTGTATACAGATCTATGCATAAGTCACAAAGAAATGAAAATGAAAATACGAAGTTATTTCATATTCTAAATAACAAGCAACACACTCAATTTCAGTCATAATTCTAATCAATGATTTACACTGAGTTAGAAGTGAATTTCAACAGGGTTAATCTAATGAACAAATTGTAAGGGGTTGTTGATTCAGCACTATTTAATTTCAATTATGGCTGCATAGTTGGGATGTAAGGGGTGCTTAAATACAAATCAACCTTAATTATGGAAATGAGGTTGAAATTTCTTAATTTCGGTTATGTAGTTGATATCTCTTGCAAACTTCATTCACCTTCTTTTATCTCAAGTAGGGGTGGCCGGGGGCTAGCCCGAACCTGGGCATGGCCCAATTTTTTCATAAGCTCATAAAATCAACATTTTCTTACATCTATAAAAGGCCCAACCTGGCCTGGCCCGATTTTTTAGGTTCAGGCCTCGTAGGCAAGATTTTGGCCCAGGTTCGGGCCCGTCTTACATGTTGTTGTGATGGATTTGGGCCTGGTTTTACCCGGCCCGCTAATAGCCCTAATCTCAAGATAGAAGGTCATTATCATGCACAAACCACCTGTTGATGGCAGCTTTCCTTGTTATGTGCGCGGTTAATCTTTTTCTTTTTTTTTGGTATCTTTCCAAATCCAAATATGGAAGAAATGAAAAAGTGCATCGTGTATCTTATGTTAAATGTTGGGTAATTTAATCATGCTGTTGATCTTTTTTGCAGATCAATGTTGCAGATTTTTCTTGTCCATCTTGGTTCTCTGCTGGAGCTAGGTCCTTGATACATAGAATTTTGGATCCAGATCCTGAAAGTGTTAGTACTTATACCCCAATTCTTTATCTGTGTGTGTCCTTCATTGCTTGTTTCTCTGTGTTTGTAAGCTTTAAGAAAACCAGATTGTTGGATGAACATGCAGATTTATGAGCCCTTCTCCAAGATAGATGCATATCTGTCTTTTTCTTTTCCTTTTTACCTTTCCTTTTATAACCTCAACTACAGTTATAGTTCTAGCCGATGGTGCAGGGATACTTCAAATGGGTTCTGTATCATACTTAAGCACATGTGAAATTGCAATAAAATGATGTTATATCTGTGATGATGTAGTTACCATGCATCACAGGTTATAGCTTGGATGTTTGGTAGATTGAGAACTAAGTTAGGAAATGTATGTTCACACCTTTCTGGCTGCTTTTGGCACTTCATAGCTTGCGTTCTGTAATTGCTATCTTATTATTATTATTGTTATTATTTTTGGTTACAGCGGATAACTATTCAAGCAATCAGAAATGATCCATGGTTCAGGAAAAATTATGTTCCAGTTAGGCATGGCGGCGAATATGAGGATGTTAATTTGGATGATGTGCATGCTGTTTTCAATGATATCGAGGTATTTAGCTACTTATCTTTAGTTTTCTGTACTAGTTATAGTCAAGATCCAAAGAAGCTAGCATTCTGTAAGAGTATAAGTGTGAGGCTGCAGTGGTGTCACTTGGCTGCAGACTGTCATAGCTAAACACTACTGAGGCATACTTGTGGAACCTCCTAAGAGGGCACAATATACTAGTTCGACTTGTTTCTGCATTATGCCATCGAATGGTTTTCCGTAAACCAATTTGAAATGTGGAATCTGCATTCTACGTCTGTTCTGCATATAGTGTTGTTTTATACCAGTCCCATGTCAAGTTTGCTTGTGCTGATCAGGACTTGAGGTTTTGGCAGGATCAATACGTTAGTGAACAGAAGGAAGATAATGACATGGGCCCATTGATTATGAATGCTTTTGAGATGATTACTCTCTCTCAAGGATTGAACCTTTCAGCCCTATTTGATAGGCGACAGGTACAACTTATGAATCTAGCCAACTTAAGAATTTACCATGTCTGCTTTTGTGTGCACCCCTCCTCTTTAATTCCTTTACACAACGTGGAAATTTATTTCTTCACTCATTTATATCAACTATAAATGGAGTTGAAGCTTCTTTGCTCATTTGTGAAAGACTCAGTATTGGCAATACTTTCTATATCTGTAGTAATTTGTCAATTGATTGCTTGGTAATGGTTTTATTTCTTCAACATCAACTATAAAGCTTTTTTGCACATTTGTGAAAGGCATTGGCATTACTCACTATATCTGTAGTAATCTGTCAACTGGCTGCAGTCCTCAACACTTTAACCAGTCATGCTGAAGCCTGAATCCTAACTTGGCAAGTTTTCTTGTTATTTGCATGAGTTCCAAATACTTTGTAAGAGTACTTTGTGTCTTTGACTTTTTCTTTTCTAAAGTTATTTGATGAGGCAACCTAACATTTATTTTCCCAACCTCCTACATAAGAGACGTACAGAATTACTGTTTCTATAAATGACCTTGTAATAGGATTGTTTTCTTTTATGACATTTGTGTTAATCATTAAAACTTAAGAGGAATCATTATCTTAATTGCTGCTATTATTTTTTATTATTTATTTTATGAAAAGCTAGCTCAGATTGATACTTAATGTGTTAGTTTCCCATAATATTGCATGCATTTCTGTTTCTAGCAACTTTAACACTTGTAATTGACAAATATTTTTCCTTTCTTAGCCTGCTTAGTATTTTCCTTTTTCTTGGCATATGCTTAACGTTTACTGTTTCTTTGCGCCTCCTCATTACAGCACATCTCAACCTTCCATCTTAATGTACAGTTTAACTCAAAACAATGTGAAGGATTACTACATTTCTATGAAGCCTGATATGTTTCTATGTACTTGCTCGTCTTTGATTGATTGCACTATTACTTTTACGAGTTTCTTGGAAGGGCATATGAGTGTTGGCTTATGCCTGTTGTTGTGACATTATTCTGTTTGGTCTTGGAAGGCCCTAGGAATAATTTTACTGAATAGACGACTTCTTTGTTGTCTTCTTTCTTTGGTGATTCTAAGACACTGTCCATGACAGGATTATGTTAAACGACAAACACGGTTCGTTTCTCGAAAACCTGCAAAAGTAATCATATCAACTATGGAAGCTGTTGCGGAATATATGGGTCTTAAAGTCCACTCTCGTAATTACAAGGTATTTTTCATATAGAGAGTGCTCTCTAATCCCATATTGTTCCTTCTACAACAATAGGGTATCCTAGCTCTTTCTAGGTATTGCCCATACACCTTCCTCCATCTTTAAAATTAAGAAACCTCTCTTCTATTTTGAAGATCAATATTGTTTTAATATTTCTTACTTATCTCTCACTCTCTCTATGGAAGCATAAGATCTTTTTATTGAAAATCATTAATTTACAGAACTAAAACAATAACAATACATAGAAAATATTAAAAAGGGTGAAAAGTTAAAATATGCAAAATTTTGAATTTTATCATCCATCTTATTTCCAAAATATGCATTAGTATAAAGAAAAAATAGTTTGCTGTGTCCCTACTTGTGAAGAGGCACATCTGAGAGATTGAGCTTTCCTAGAGGTGGTGATACGAGATATATGCCTGAATTTATCTTTTTGTGTGGTAGTGCATGAAAAAAATGGCTTACCCCATTCTATGATGATGTGTGAAGGGAATGAGAATAAGAAAGTAAAACAAGCTTGCTGGAACGGCTGTCCGAACTTTTTATAGATAATCAACACGTATTATTTGATAATAATTCCTTAGAAAAACTACTGGTGTTTTTTACTTTGGTTTGTGTTATTTGTTCTCTGTCTTGAATTTGTTTTATATGATGGGGCTGCTTGGTGTTAGCTCTGTTCCTCATTCTTCATCCATACATGACCTAACTTTCATAACAAAGAAAAAGGTAGTTAATACATATTCACCTTTTAACACCTCTCTTTGTATTGATAGCTTGCTTCACATGGTTTGCAGATGAGACTTGAAGGAATATCTGCAAATAACACTGGACAGTTTGCAGTTGCACTTGAGGTAGCATACCATTGTGAAATGCTAAAATTTCATTATATTCAAGGTGCCTGATTGAATCAATCTGGATGGTTATCAAAAATTGAGAACCTAATTACTTTTATATGTGCAGGTTTTTGAAGTGGCACCCTCCCTCTTCATGGTGGATGTTCGAAAGGCTGCTGGTGACACTCTTGAGTATCATAAGGTTTGCCTTGCCTGTCCTTGAAACCTCCATTACTATTCATCTTCTGAGTTTTTGTGTGCTAGATGCTTACCTTTTTTTTTAAAAGAAAATTTCTTTTCATGCTCAAGCCTTCAAACTTGGTTGTTTTCTATTCTTAATCCACCGAACAATTACAAGAATAACCAATGTTGATCTAACAAGCAAGAACTCCACTCAAAACATTTAATGTCCGATACATTGGTTAATGGGCAAGCTTTTTGTGTTTCAAAAAATAATGTTTCAAAAAGTAAATATTCTCCAAAAAGAAAGAAAGAGAGAAAAGTAATGTTTTAAGATTGAATAAAGACATGTCCAATTTTTAGAGGGTGAGATCAAAGCAGTAGCGAAGTCAAAATTCAAACTTTCTCTTTTGAAAATATTCATTTAGTGATTTTTAGGTGGTTCCCAACATTTCAGATTGACAAGACCCTCCCAAGTAGGTCTTCTGCCCCAAGGAGTAGGTGTATAATAAATGCTTCAACAGGAGCATGGTATATGTGCTCTATAATTTTTGTATCTTAGTTATAGCGATCTGATTTTTTATTAGATGGCTGGGAGTTAGCTGACAATAATGCCACATTAATTATGGTTTGACTGAAACAATTGACACTAGTCAGTATATTGTTCTTCGCTCACTCTAGCTGTCTAATTAAGATCATACAGTCATTAATTTCTAGTCCCTTATGATGAGACACAAAGATTTGACATTACACTTGTTGACTGGCTAAATGTTGGTAAAATCTATTCTTGCAGTTCTATAAGAACTTCTGTAGCAAGATTGAGCACATCATATGGAAGCCATCGGACTCAACAACAAAATCTGGTTCTCTTAGAACAAGTTGCTGATTTGTTTTGTGATGCAAAACTATACATTACTGTAGGGGGACGGAGAGGGTTTGGTTGGTTGAGATTGTATGGAATATATAATCAATCTATTGATCATATTTATGTATAGCATTTTCTCAAGCTTGTGATTGCATTTCCTTTTGTATTTAAAGCTCGAGGTAAGGTGTACAGGCCCCAGCCTAGAAATAATACATTGTTGTAAGTGTTGTATTTTATAGGGTTCTTGTGTCTTTTTTTTTACCCTTCCATCTTAGTGACCTATCTGCCTTTTTGTATTTCTAGTGGTTCTCACTTGAAATCATTTTATTTTGAATTAATGTCTCATATTGTTTCCCTCATGCCCTAAATGTGTTGCGTGGATTATGTGTGAGCGAATTTCATGAAACCCTTACAATTAGAAACACACTCATGAGAGAGAGAGAGAGAGAGAGAGAGAGAGAGAGAACATATTTTTATCAATTTGCTCGAATGGACTGCAGGGATCTTGGATAACATTTCACCTAAAAGAGATTGCATGAGATCTCAGTATCTAATGTGTTATTAGATTCAGACTAGAGGAGAGAACACTTAAATTCCATGCAAAACTGGGAATTGCTATTCTCACACATGTTTTTGTTATCCCTGCCAAAATAGACGCCACTCTGACCCATGTTTTTATCATATAAAAGTATACATTGAGTATTTATTTGGTACTGTATGCTATGAGATCATTTATTTTTGGTACAAGAAGGTCACAATCATTTTTAGCCATTGGATATGATATCCATTACATTGAAGTATCATAACATTCGAGAAATTTTATTTTGGACATTGTGTTCAGTCAATGACATATCTTCAACCACCTAATTTTACATTTAATGGTCAATAATGATTGTCATCCTCCTTGTATGAAAAATAAGTGGTCTCATTGTAATTTATATATGGTTTTTATGAGGCCATGTAGAAATGAGTCACCTCTTAAAAGTATGTTTTTGAGATGATTTTTTGACTTAATTTTTAAGGACATGTGATCGTTAACATGGATATCATGAATATGAAAAAATAAATGAATTTTGAAAATTAAAAATAGTAATTCTATTAAGAAAACATTTGGACCGTTAGTTTCAATTGTTTTTAGATAGATTAGTTTCAATTGTTTTTAGATAGACCACCTATTTGTATCCATCTTTAAGATAGATGTTTTATTCTTTGGGATCGCATATTGTGGAAATGCAGTCCAGCATGCATCAAACAATTATCCTAATTTATAGTTAGTATAAGAGTCATAATAATCTTACTTACTCCAAAAAAATAAGAGTCATAATAATCTTCAACTGTAGTATAAGAAATTAGTTGTTTGGCGGCTGACTATTAGCTGTGCTTGAAATTAAAAAAGGTTTTTCTCAAATTTTGTGACAAACCCCTAGCCATCTGATTTCACATCAGATAGGTAGTAGTGATTGTGACCTCGTGCTAAAGATAAATGATCTTGTAGTATACGACTTTCATTTTCTTTTTTGTTTTTTTGGGTAAGTTAGTGGGGGAGATGGCCCCCTACCTGTTTTTCATCAATGGTAATAGAAAAATAGAACAACTCATAAACTTACAACCCTACAATAGGGCATTTGCACAACATCATGAAGTGCTGAGAGGGAAATACAATCAGGCGGTCTAATGTGCCAAATGGTAGCATCAAAAAAAAACCATGGCCTTTTTAGCGAGAGTATGGCCACCATATTGGCATCACGGTAGATATGTGTGATGTGTCACACACGTCCAGTAAGTCTATGTCTGCAGTTGGTAGCAACAATGTGAAGATGTCATGGGGCTCTGCCATCTAACTCAATGGGGAGATCCACTCCAGCTTGCAAAGCATGAAACTTGGCATAATTATTGGATGCAATCTCAAGGGGTTGTACAAATTCAGCAAATCCATCTTCTCCTCTAATGACCCCACCCCCTCGTGTCCTGGTTTTTAAAGAGAAACTCCATTAACATTGAGTTTGAAATGGCCTGGATGAGGGAAGGACCATGTAATCAAAATAGAGGGTTTGGTTTTTTCATGCCGCCTATTTGATACGAAGATTATCTACTATGTCATTTTCAGATATGTGAAAGGTCTAAGCCTTAACATCTACCATCTCTGTAACATGCAGAGTAATCATCCTGACTAGTTATTCTCTCTTGGAAACCTTCCCCTGAAAACCCGATGATTGCGTTCCTCCCAAAGCATCCAAATAGTGGTGTAAAAAAGGGAATGCCACATGTTAAGGAGTCCCACTGATTTAAACTTGTAAGAAATCCAAGTCTTCAATATAGATGTGCAATGGGTTGGATTGAGCCATGAAAATTTTTTCCACACCTCCATGAAAGGGATCTCCAAATACCTTGTGAGAAAGAACAATAAAATAATAGGTAGCAAATATTATCATTGTTAGATTGGCAGAAGGGACATACTTGTGCCGTGATAATTCCTCTCCGTTGTAATATAGAAGAAGTGGGAAGTCGTTGATGGAGAGCTAACCAAGAAAACCATTTTGCTCTAGGATGGCAATGCGAAGTCTATATAACGCTGAAAGTCGGTTGTGGAGTGCCCTGTCATCAAATATGATCCCATGCATCTTTAACTAAAAAGAAACCATTGGCAGAATAGATCCAAACTAAGAAGTCTCTTTGGGGATATAGAGGGAGTGTGAAGGTTGCAATCTCATTCCAAGCTCGAATGAGAGTGACAGATGTAGGAGTGGGAAGGTTCCATTCTTGAGAAGAGACCTGCAAATAGTCTGCCACTTTTGGCTTGGCAAGAACACCTAGATCTCTATTTATCTGATCTCCATAAGATTCCCCCATAGATTGCTCAGAAAGCCACGGGTCTGCCCAAAAATCCACCAAATGACCATCCCTGACAATCTTCAAATGTTATCACCATAAAAAAAAACATAGGTGCCAATTTTTGGCAAACGCCTTTCTGTTCCCACCCATGGGTTGAACAGAAACAGTTTATGATCGCATGCCAAAAGAACATTCTTTAATGAAATCAATGATTTGGAAAAACTTCAATCTTTTGTATAATTGGATTCATATGATAACATAATTAAAATGCAAGAGAAAAATCATCACCGGTCGGGAGGGCCATGCCTCCACCTATTATTCATCGATGTTGGGTTTATTTTAATATGAATGGGATCATTTTCACGAAAATAATTAATTAATTGATTTTTTTTATTTTATCTATTATTTGGAAATTAAAATATGATTGTATGGAAACTATGATGGAAGCCTTATCAAACTAAGTAACTCAATGAATATTGCAAATGTTTTACATCGATCAACTCCGCTTGAATAAGTGTATATTATAATAAATTATGTACAAGTGTTCAAAGATCCGCAAGAACTGTACTAATTTTCGAGTTTCAAATTTTATTGTCAGTATTAGAAATTGATTGTAGAGCCATTATGGAGATTTTCATTGCTAAAAATGCTTTCTGGATGAAAATTTAAGTGAGGCTTTATTTTGTTTTCATAAAGCCTAGGACGGGTATAAACCTGATCTATCTATAAGGGAAAAGTTTATATAGAGCCGAGGCTCTAAACAATCAAATAAGAGCCTACCTCAAAAATTTCACTAGAAGATGTTGTTTTGATAGTCAAATATCATCAAATTGATAATCTCGACATCAAGATACATCGACATGAGAAAAAAGTGGATTTCAAGTTTTGGAAATAGTGTATTTTATAACGTTTTTTTGGACCATCAATTTTCAAGATTTTCAACTTTTTATAGATTTGTTTATCTACACTACTTTTGAAGCATTAAAATTTATAAATAAAGATGAAAATATATTTTAAGGCTATCACAAAGATTTCTAGTATTGAAACCACAGTTCTCGACACTATCTGAAGGTCGGCTCTAATTTGATTGTTTAGAGCCTAGGCTCTATACAAACCACATCTTTTATATAAAAGGAAAAGTTTATATAGAGCCCAGGCTCTAAACAATCAAATTTGAGCCTACCTCAAAAATTTTACTAGAAGAGGTTGTTTTGATGCCCAAATATCTTCAAATTGATTATCTCGACCTCAAGATACATGGACATGAGAAAAAAATGGATCATAAGTTTTGGAAATAGTGTATTTTATGAAGCATTGTTGGACCATCAATTTTCAAGTTTACATAGATGTTGATCTACACAATTTTTGAAGCTTTAAAATTTATAAATAAATATAAAAATATATTTTAAGGCTATCACAAAGATTTCCAATATTGATGCCACATTTCTCGATACTATTTGAAGGTAGGCTCTAATTTGATTGTTTAGAGCGTAGGCCCTATACAAACCGCACCCTTATATAAATGGGAAAGTATAAAAAGAGGTTTACTTTTTGGGCAAGCTTTCTATGCTTCCCCTACAACATAACTTATATACTTCTCCTTATCCAACCCTCCATTCTGAATGGAGGGTTAAGATTGCCCCAATCACAATGTCACGTCTTTACACTAATTTATTTTTAGTTTTTTTTTATAAACTATTTTGACACCAAATTTTAGAAGCCCAATCATCTATCAAACTCGTACTAGAGAAAAATATAAAAAAAATTATTTTAAATGAAATAAAATGATCAAATACCCTTAGAATATTCAAAAGGTATTTTGGTCATTATATTTTATCGAAAAATTATTTTTAATATTTTTTATAGGTGGAACCCAATGAGAAGAAGGAACATACCAAATTTCATATGCATACAATTTGTATAAAAAATAGTAAAAATAAAACATCGGATCTAAGATCAAACAGTGAGTGGCTCCCTTGATCAAAATTAGACGGCTGGATGGTAGGTGAAGCATAAATCTTCTATGCTGTAGAGGAAGTATAGAGACTTTTCCCTTACTTTTTTAGTACAAATATGGTTATAATTAATGTCATTGTAATCGGGCGACTATTGAACCTGCTCTTGTCAAAATTAGTTGTTTAATCGTATTTTAAAAGTGTTAATAAAAACATGAATAATGGTTCAAGAGTATAAAAAATATATGACATAAAAAGAGTCGTTGAATTTTTCTTGGTTGATTTAACATGTCAAAACAGACAAATCGAATTTACTAAAATCAGTCAAATATTAATTTTGAGCCGTTTCTAATCAATCGTTTGGTTCTTCATTTAGACAACATCACCTTTGTAGACAATCCCATTTTACATTATTTACCACTTCCATTTTCTCTCTCTCCAATCTCTCTTTGATAGTTCTCTATCCATGTCTCTCTCTAGATTCATATCCTATGTGCGTTCTAATATTTACTCTTGAGACCATGCATGTATGCATGTGTCAAGGTTAGGGGACAATGGGCTATTTTTATATGAATATATTTAGTAAATTATGAAATGAACGGCTTGAGATACACAAGTATCGAAAACACTTGTGTGGTTTGGTGCTTTGAACGAGTTGGTAAGAGTTAACCAATTCCCAATAATTTTTTTTTAACTTTTCACACCCATGGTAAAAAGGTTAAAAACCAATATCCCCTCCCTCTCTCTTCGTTCTATAAATAAAGAAATTTATCAAAATATGTCTATTTTTAATAAAAACAAAGTTTATATAGAGCCGAGGCTCTAAACACTCAATTTAAATCGCTCCTCAAAATTTTTATTAGAAGATGTTGTTTTGATGCCTAAATATCCCCAAATTGATCATCTCAATATTAAGATGCATGGACATGAGAAAAAAACGGATTTAAGTTTTGGAAATTGTGCATCTTGTAATGTATTTTTGGACCATCAATTTTCAAGATTTTCAAGTTTTTATAGATTTACTTAATCTGAACTATTTTTTAAGCTTTTAAATTTATAATTTGAAATGAAAGTATATTTTAAGGCTATCACAACGATTTCGAGTATTGAAACCACATTTCTCGATACTATTTGAAAGTGTGCTTTACTTTGATTGTTTAAAGCCTTGGCTCTATACAAACCGCACCCTTTTAATGATTGATTTTTTTTTCAACTATTCCAACTCATAAGTATTTAATAGGTATTTTAAAATTAAATAAAAAATATCAATGAAATGTTAAATAGTTCATCAATTAGGTATACTTTGATAAATTTCTCGGGATGAAAAAAGCTTGTTCTTCGAGTTTGTTAGAAACGAAATTTTCGTTATTCATATGGATGCGAAATTGGGAGGCTAAGAATATGTCACTGATTACTCACAAAGTCCAAAATAAAATATCTCGAATATTATAACAGACTTCAAACTTTTAGATTTCACATCCAATGGCTAAAAATAATTGTGAGTACTAAAAATAAATGATTACATAGTATATAATATTTGATAAAGCTGGACCTCAAAATTTTGTCAGCAAATACGGTTTTGGTATCGAAAAATTGCAATGATGTTTCAAAAATCTAATTTTGCCCTTGACAATAAAACTAGATAATTCAAAATGCATTTTCAAAGTACTATTATTAGAGTCATTTTTTTATAATTCAAATTGCATTTTCAAAATACTATTATTAGAGTCATTTTTTTATAATTCAAAATGCATTTTCAAAATACTATTATTAGAGTCATTATTAGAGATTAAGATGATCCATTTCTATACTTTGTGGATATGCTTGATGCCTAGCTTGATGAACCCGCGGCCCTACAAGTCAATTCCCTATGGGAACTCAAATTCCCCATGAACTAGACCTGACCTTTTTGTTTTGACCCTTCATTAATTTTCTACAAAGAAATATCAAATTCTAAGACCCCATGTGCAAGAAACGACACATTTGCCCCCCTGTGCACTTTTCCAAGAGTAAATAGGACAATAATTTAATCAACAAAACCAAATACTTCAAAATTACCAAAGTATCCATGAGTTTTTCTCAAATTATGTTGTGATATTTTAGAGGACTAATTGTAACAAAAAAAAAAAAAAAGTATGCAAAAAGACATTTATTTTTGAAAAAAAGTTTATAAGGTTTCAATATTAAAATATAAAATTAATTGATGTCTAGATGAACAACTCTTTCCAATAGATTTTTTTAAAAAAAAACTTTTAATTGATCATCTAGACATCGAGATATATGAATATATATATAAAAAAAAGGAGAAGATTTTGAGTCTCAAAAGTAGTGTATCTTGCAATACATTATTTAAATTATAAGTTTTCAAGAGTTTCATGTTTATAGATCTACTTGATTTGAACAAATTCTGAAATTCAAAATTTTATAATTAGAGATAAAAATAGATTTTCACGTTATCTTACTAATTTTTTACATTAAAATTACATGTCATGATAAAAATTTGAGGTGTTTTAATTTGATTGTTTAAGGTTGTAGCTTTATACAAACCACACTTTTTAATTTTAGAACGAGGAGGTCACAATTACTTTTATATATCATTTTTTAAATCGAATGATTATAAATATGTCATTAAATAGACTCAAAATTAAAAAAAAAAAAAAAAAAAAATCGAACTTTATGGTGCATCCAAAGTCACACGAATTCCTAATAACAATAGTAAATGGTCTAGGGCAGTACAATCCCTTACCGAACTAGGGCAATATGGTCATCATCTATATGAGAATATTTTGGATATTATAAACAAAGTTTAGGGACAATCAAATGGGAAATTTCCATAATAGGAATTTCAACCTGTTATTAAAGCAGGTGCAGGATGATGTCCCATGAGCAGGCTACAACCCACTTCACTGTCTCTTTCTCTCACATCACATCTCTCTCTCTCTCTCTAACTTTGTTTCGTCTGTTTCTCTCTCAAGTTTCTCGCTCCAATCAAACCTTCTTCCACAAGACAATTTCACAGATCTCTCTTTTGTACTTGAATTTTCATCAATCTTCACTCAATCTAACTTGTAAACATCACAATGCCTTCATCAAGAAACTTGTGCCCATTTGGGTTGATGAGATTTACAGTGCTTGTTCTCATCTTTTCCTACTTTTTGGCCCCTACAAAACCAGGTAACTCTCTCTCTCTCTCTCTCTCTCTAAGGTATCAGCCCTCAATAATTCCTGCTGGACCATAAATCATTTGAGTTTCATTGGTTTCTATTAATGTTCAGCACTTTTCAGTGACCCGTTTCTGTCTGTGTAGAGAGAGAGAGAGTTAGAGAGGTATCTGTAGAGAGAGAGTGACGTATGTGTGCGTGCACAGATAGAGAGAGAAAGAGAGATGTATGTAGAGAGAGAGAGAGAGATGTATGTGTCTCTATAGAGGGTTGTATGTAGAGAAAGTGAGATGTGTATGTAGAGAAAGTGAGATGTGTATCTAGAGAGAGAGGGAGAGGTGCATGTAGAGAGTGAAATGTATGTGTGTCTAGAGAGAGAGAAAGATGGGTATGGGGTGGTAATAATAGAAGAGATGATTTGAATTATTGAGCCTTGTTCGTTGTTGTGATTTGGCAGATGGGTCTCTCTCTTCTTACTCAGGAGATGAATTTAGAGAGAGAAAACCAGTTATTGGATCAAGACCTCCAGCTTGCATCAACAGGTGCTTGAGTTGCAGACCTTGCATGGCCGTTCTTGTTGTTCCTCCTCATCACAAGGAAAGCTTCCAGTTACATGACGACATAGACGCTAACAATTACTATCTTCTTTCTTGGAAGTGCAGGTGTGGAAATAGAGTATTTCAGCCTTGATTTTTTAACTAGTTTTGTGATTTCCTTTTTCTTTTTTTTAATATATATATGGTACAAGTATGAGATGGGTGTGATCCAAAAGTAGGAAAGTTTTCAGAGATGATTTGATCGTGACTGTGGATCTGAGAAGGACATGAAAGTATGTATAGAAATTTCAGGCTCTCTCTCTCTCTCTCTCTCTCTCTCTCTGGTTTTTAAGGCTTGTTATTGAAAGGAAAATGTGATCCTCTCTCTCTCATTAATAAGGTTTGTTAATGAAAGAAATCATGATCCTCTCTCTCTCTCTCTGGTTTTTTATATGCATGTAGCTCTCTCTCTCTCTCTAATAGGGTTTGCAAATGAAAGCAAACCATTCAAACAAAATTAAATGAAAATGGCATCTTCTCTCTCTTTCTTCTCTCTTCTCTCTTCTCTCTCCTATATATGGAAACCCCTTTCTCGTCATCTCCCTCGCATTATAATCTTTCTTACGACCTTTATGCCCAAAAAAGAAAAGTAAAACAGAACAAAAAAAAAGAAAAAAGAATGCAGTTGCTAGTCCTCAAGAAAAATAAAAGTAAAGCCTTGCTTTAATTTTTTTTTTTTTTTTTTTTTCACAACTGTAATGTATTGACCGAGTTTTGAGTTGCTTGATTTTGAAGGTTTTTGGATGTCCATTGTGAGATGGCGAGTTCTGAGATGAGTATTTACTTTTTTTTTTTTTTTTTTCTTAAAGGGCCTAAGAGCGTTACAAAGTTCCAAAATTTTTTTCATAAAGTTTTATTTTAGTCAATGAAATAATTGCTACTACTCAATGTCACATTCAACGGTCAAGATTAACGTGACCGTCTTATATTAAAGGTAAATGATTTCAATCTATACTTTTTCATATAATAATAGTAATTAGCTTATCTACCATAAAAATTATAATAACTTAAAAATGTTGAATAAAATAAAAAATGTAATTTTTCAATTGAACATTTAAAACTTTATTTTTGATCTAGTTGTCTTAAAAACACAAAAAATATACTACATTGTACTGGAACACTTTAAAGCAGTTGATACGGGAAGAAACCAACAAATCTATGCCAAAAGGAGGCCCAAGTACACATATTCCATTACTTAAACCTGCATACAAATACAACATTATAATCAGTGTTTTAAAAGCCCGACAGGATGTATCATTCACCCACATATTAGATAGGACATTTTGGATTGGATTGAGATGGGTCTGATCCAAAAAGTATTTAAAAATAAATAAAATAAAATAAACGTTACAATAGAGATTTATCAGGTAGGTATTTAAGAGGATCTAAAAAAAGCATCAGAGACGCTTTAAGAAAGAAAAAGCAAAAATGAAAGGGGAGTTTTAAGCAGGAACCAGGCCAAGACTCATTCCATTATTGAACCAGTTCAGTCCTAACCGATTCCATTGAAATCAGCGAGGCAGATATAAAGAGCATTTTCTCATTTCAAAGAGAGAGAGAGAGAGAGAGCAGTTTCTCCCATTTTAGAAAGGTAGAGAGATCATATCCTACCAAAAATAAAGAATGGTCAACATTTGGGGGGGAGCGAAGTATCGTAGTTATGCTTTTGCAGCATACAATAATTCATTGAAATTTGAATTTCTTTTGAGGAATTCATACAAAATAACTATTAATATTCCTGTTACTTAAGGCATAACACTCCTTCCACTGACCTTCTCCAAAATTTAAAAAAAATACAACTTCAAGGATAAATAGTATCCTTTCAAATACCATTTATTATCCACAATACCCTACAATAACCCATACTCATACAATGATCCATCCCCCACCCAATATTGAATGTTTTCAATGATCCTCTCTCACTATCTTTCCTCTCTCTCTCTCTCTCTAACCCATATTGATTACAACACTGATCCATCCCCAACTCTCTTTCTAACCCATATTCACTGGCTACAATGATTCATTCCCAAATTTCTCTCTCTAACCCAGTGTTTGCGATAACGGCCAGTTCAATTGGTTAATGTTTGACAATTTACAACGCTACATCCTATGATCAATTCCTATTAAGGGTAGGGGCCCTCTCCCCATTAAGTCATGCAAAAAAAAAAAAAAAAAAAATTCGGAACTAACCGGTTGGATCAGAATCGAACACTAGCAATTCTAGTTTTAGCGGTTCTGGTGATCCAGTTGGTACTTCAAGCAAAAAATAAATAAATAAATAAATAAATAAAAATATATATATATATATATAAAATCTCAAAAAATAAGAGATTTGTTTGTAATGCTTTTTTTATCATTTTGGCCACGAATGCTTATTTTAACATTTTCTCATATTTTTTTAAAATTTCAAAACTACTACCTTTGGGCACAAATATATTTTTTAAAATTTTTTTTTCGTTAATTTTCAGGATATATTTTGTTTAATCATGCTTTAAATACACTTTTTATATTTTAAAATTTTTTATTTTTTATTTTTTTTACACTTTTTTGACAAGCTAAGACTTGTTCCGGGACGGGCCGATTCGATTTTTTCGAATACTGCTCTAACCTACCCTTTAAATAATTTCCTTCCAGGAAGTGACCGTAATGCTCTTTCTCTGTAAATTAGACTATTACAGTCCCAGACCTGTTTTGAAGATGGGCCATTGGTCAACAATGAGTCAGGGCAAGGTACACAAACATGAGGTCATGGCTCGCAGCTGACGAATTAAAAAAGAAGAATATTGTTTCTGTGCTTGTTACTGTTGAGACAAGGAAAAAGACTTTGTGAGTAGAATTTTAGGTCACGTCCAATCAGTACTTTCGCTACTGTAAATCAAAATTTGGAACCTCCATTTGTGCTGGTTATCCCAAATCTGTACCGTATATGCATAAAAAGGGCTTGTATACTGAGAAGGTTTCTATATTATCCGTACAATACAGAAGATCTATGTTTTCTCGGCCATCTAATTTTGATCATTGAATCGCCCAGTGTTTGATCTAGATTGAACGTTTTAAAGTTAGTTTATTTATATAGATTGTATGAATGTGAAATTTGGTAGGTGCCATATTCTCATTCGAGCGCATCTAAAAAAAATATTAATTCTTTTTTGTCAATAAGATATAATAACCAATATATCTTTTGAAATTTTTAGAAGTATTTTAATCATTTGATTTTATTGAGAATATTAATTTTATATTTTTTGTAAGTGTGACTTTAATAGAAGATTGGGCACTCAAAATTTTGTGGAAAAATAGTTTGTTAAAAAAAGATTAAAAATAAAACCGGGTAGAGATGTGACATTGTGATTGGAGCCATCTTAACCATCCATTCAAAATGAACGGTTAGATAGAAGGAAGTATATAAGTTTTATGGTGTAGAAAAAACATAGAAAGCTTCCCCGTGTACTGTAATACTGTTTACTTTTGAAATATAGAGAGAAAGATCAGTATCTCCTCATTGATACGTAGAACCCACCAATCAATTAGAGAGAGATCATTATTCAGTCATGCACAAATTCGAGAAATGATGAGGGGCAGTAAGAGAGAGATCATTATATTCTTAGAAAGAGATTATTGTATCGTCATAATCAATTAGAGAGAGCATAATCTAAATCCCCATAATCAGTGAAGACAAGAAGAACACATCTGACAATCAAAATCCAGACCACCATTCCTAACATGTCAGATGAACTAACCCTAAATTCTGAATCCGAAAAGAAAGAAAAAAACCTGGAATTGAAGGAATGAAAGCTATGAAAATGGCGGAATAGCACTGAATTATGATCGATTCGTGTATCCATTGTTCTGAAGAGATGAATATAAGATTAGTCTGAGAAAGAATGGAGATTGCATACCTTATGAACAAGCACAAAGATGGCCATGTCCTGTAAACTAGGGTTTTGGAGATAGTCTCTTGAGGAGGAGAGCTTTGAACGCCAGTGAAGTTGCAGAGGAGAGGGAGCTAGAGCATCAATACGATGAACTTTGCATGGGCTTGTAGGCTTCATTCATTAATATGCAGACCATTGCAATACTAGGTCCCATGCCCGAATCCAACCGCTGAATTGCGCAAAACAGTAAATTGTCGGATGGGTGGGGGAGAGAGGGAGATGGGTTTTTGTTTGAAGTTTGAACTTAACGGGAAAGAGAGAGAGAGAAAAAGAGAGAGAGAGAGAGAGGTGTTTTTGTTCGAAGTGAAATTGGATTTGTGGCTGCCAAAATACATTTCTTTAGGCGGTAGGGTCACTCTTTTGCGTGCTTGCCTTGTAAATCTACCCATTAATCTTATGTCTCTCCTCCTTATACCAGTTTCTATCATGAAAAAAATTGAAAAAATGATGCGTAACTTTTTGTGGGGTACTTTTGGATCTGAATGTAAGTTTCATCTTTTTAAATGGGATCGGGTTTGTACTTTTAAGAGTAAAGGGGGTCTCGGAATTTGAAAGCTTAAATTTATGAATGAGGTTTTGTTGTGCAAATACTTGTGGCGAAGTTTCCATTGCCATGACCATCTCTGGTTTAAAACTTTATCTTCAAAGTATGGCATGGATATGCATGATTTATAGTTGGGTGGGGGTTGTTCTTTTGACACCTTTCTTTGAAAGCCTATTGTGAGATGTCGACCTTTGGTTGCCAGCCACTTTCGTTGGGTGGTAGGCTGTAGAAGTTCTATCTCTTTCTGGCATAAAAAATGGCTCGGTGAGGTTCCCCTTAAGCTCTCTTTCCCAGATTTTGTTTGAAAAAACAACACTTCCTAAAGAAAAGATTGCCAGCATTGTCGATCTGAGAGAAGCTCGCCCCTCTTGGAATTTGTCATTTCCTTATGACAGGCTCAATGGTAATGATTTTCAGCAATGGTTACAATTACTGGAGTTATTGGATTCGGTATATATCTCACAAGATTCTGATGATCAACTTGTCTGGGAATTTGAATCTGATGATAACTTTTTTGTTAAATCTTGTTGTAAATTCCTCTTTCATGACAAGTGGAGATAGTCGTTACCTGATGTGGCAAAGATTTAGAAATGGCATATCCCTCACAAGGTTCAAGTTTTCTTATGGTTGGCTGGTCAGAACAAAATCCTGAGTGTCCATAATCTTATCAAGAGGGGAAACATGCTTCCTAATATTTGTCTTATGTGCAAACTTAATGAAGAAACTAGGAACCATATTTTCCTTCAATGTTATGTGGCATCAACTATTTGGTATGGTTTTTTCAACCTACTTGGAATCTATGCTTCTCTTCTTAGGTTGGTTTTGGACATTATTACTTAGTTATCCTTTTCTCATCTCCTCTTTGAAAATTCTTTGATCAGGTGTATTGCTTGAGGAGCAGTTGTTTGGGAAATTTGAAAGGAAAGGAATAGGCGTACTTTTGATGGTATTAGCCTTCCTTTTGACCGGTTGTTAGACAATATAAAGCATTCACTTGGCAATGGTATTTGGTCACAAAAGAAGGCCTTTCTAAAACGGACGTCTTCATTAATTTGTAAAATTTGTTTCTCAAGGGTAAAGGAAGATGCGCCCGCGTTGCTTCTGGCCTCTACCAGAGACAGGTCGTTTCAAACTAAATTTCGATGGTAGCTCTCTCAATAATCCAGGTTTGGCTGGCATAGGAGGTGTTTTACACAATGAGCTCGGTGAGACCATTTTTTCTTACGCGGATCCTATTGGGGTTGCTACGGCTAATCATGGGGAGGTTGCTTCTTTACTACAAGGTTTGAAGCTCATTATCTCCAAAAATCTGGCTCATTGTTGTATCTGCGAAGGTGACTCCCTAAATGTTATTAATTGGTGTAATAAGAAATCGCGTATCCCATGACTACTTCGGTCTCTTTGGTTGGAAATCATGGATTTAGCTGGCCCCTTCGATGTTTCCTTCACTCATGTTTATCGTGAAGCCAACGATATAGCAGACTCCCTCGCTAAAGGAGGCGCTTCGTTGCCTTCTCTTTCTGTGTCTTCTGATGTAAATTCCTTTGTTTAAGTTATTGAATAAAGCTTCGAACATTTGTCAAAAAAAACTAAACTAATGCAGATTTCGATTTGGGTCGTGCTCGAAAACCTCTCACTCTCTCTCTCAAGACTACAAAGCATACGAAAGTGGATATGATTTTCACTCTCTCCAACAATGTAGGAAAAATCGAACAGGAACAGTTAACCAGGGGCCCAAAACTGGCCGGTTCAACTGTTCCATCCGAGTAAGTCCCAGGCAGTTAAAAAAAATGTTAAAAAATATAAAAAAATTTAATAAAACGTAAAAAATATATTTAAAAAATTATTAAACAAAGCACATCCAAATTAAGTTGAAAATTAATGAAAAAATAGATTTTAAAATCTATTTTTAAATAATCGATTTTGAAGCGCATTGTGCAGTCTTTATTGGATTTGTTTTCTACAACCTCTTAAGGTCGTCATGTCTCACGTCTTGATATTTTTATCAATTTAAAGTCACTTGCTTCATCCTTCTCCTATATTGGCCATCCTCTTTTGATATGGAATCTGCCCCTTGAAGGATCCCACAAACTGAACTTTGATGAGAGCTCATTAAGGAACTTGGGTCTGGCAGGTTTTGATAGTTTGCTCCGAAACCATGAAAGAATGGTATTCTTTTCCTATGCTGGACCCTGTGCCAATACTTCAACTAACTAAGTTGAATTTTGGTCTCTCTTGCATGGATTGGAAATTATTAATGGTAGAGGCTTTAGGGGATATTCTTATTGGGGTTGACTCCCTTCCTAGTCTCTTTATGACATTTGGCTGAAAATTCATGATCTTTGTGCTTCCCCGGGGCGACGATTCTCTTTCCTTCATATCTTTCATGGAGCCAATGATGCCGCCGACAATATGGCTAAGCATGGAGTGGCTTTATCTTCTTTACTTACTTCTAGTTCTTTAATTATTCCCTTGTAATCTGATGTTGTTTAAGCACTCATTCAATAAAAGCCTGTAACATTGTCAAAAAACAAGAATCGATTTGCTCCAAAGGTATTTTTGAATTTTTTTTACAAAAAGAGAAATATATAAAAATGAGTATTAATGATCAAAACAATTTTCAATATTTTTTATAATGATGAAAAATATTAAAAAATATATTAAAAACAATATATTTTATTTTTTTGATTTTTTTTTTTTAAAAAAAAAAAAAAAAACCCGACCGATCACTAAAACCGACCGAAACCAAAAGTGACCAGAGATCGGTTCCAATTTAACTGATCGCGGTTACCGGTTAAAACGCCCAATATTTCCTTGAATGCTCTCCAATACTTATCATATACTCTTTCTCTCTACACTAGATAGTCTACAAAATGGAAGCTGTTTTATACCCTACAATAATGGAAATCATAATGACCCCCTCTCCCCTTCTTAAATGAAAGTTTAAAATTGGGACAATTGCTCTCTCTCGCTTGCTAGGTTACACAGTGTTACTAAAACGGATCCTTGAGACCTCTCTCTCTCTCTCTCTCTAGAATGTATATAATCCCTATCCATCCTTGTGTATGTGAGAAAATCGGTAAATTATGGGAACACAACATCTGTAACCCCAAAATCGAGTGTACCAAACTACCGTTTCAAAAAATCGAGTGTAACAAACTTTGAAGAGCCATATAAATCAGCAGCTTAGCTGGCTTGTGATGATAGTTGTCTATATAGAGTAAACATTATCATTTGGCTTGTGATGATAGTTGTCTATATAGAGTAAACATCATCATCAAACTTTTGTTTTTCAACTAATTGGAGTCGATTATACGAATCGTGATTTGCTATTTCATAATTCATAATAAATTTCGGTAAAATTTTAAGTTCAATGTTTACATAACACAACTCATTTACTTACGGCTTATTTACCCCACATCTCCACTCCTTTCACGTGTTTCTTATCATCCACCCCTCAAGTAGTGTGTTGGATAGTGCGCATGGTTATTGTTCATTACAGTGAGGGTTCGAATAACCCTATGTTGTGACAGGTCTCAACTTTCTCTGAAAAAATTCAGTGTCTATTAATTGTATGAATACACGGGCTTGTTTTTTATAGACAAATTATAAATGAAAAAATATAAAAATAAATTACAGTTTCCTATATTATACCCAAACTTACCATAAATACAAGATGTTACATCTGCCTTTTTTATATATACATATTACAATAAATAAACTCCTTTCACACTCCCCTTCAAACTCAAGATGTTACGAGAGAGAGCAACTAGAGTTTAAACATTAATTGCGGAAACGGGCAGTCGGATCTTCAGGTGTATAATATGACCAGTAGATGCAGTGGTTGCCATGTTCAAATTGCTTTATCAACAAGCACAGAAAGCATCGGTGGATCAACAAGCCTCAAGAACAGATGGCGTCAGGAACTGAGGGCCATATCAGAATAAAGCTCAATCAATCAGACAAAAATGCCAACGAGAAAGGAAAGCTTTCTATGCTCCCCCTACAACATAGAAGTTCTATCTTCCCCCTACTATCTAGCCGTCTATTTTTTATCAAGAGAGTCGCTCACTGTTTGATCTTAGATCTGACATCTCAAAGTATTTTATTTTTAGTTTTTTTAATACAAATTTTCTAAATATAAAAATTGGTACGTGTCATCTTCTCATTGGGGCGCACCTATAAAAAAAATATTAATAATAAATTTTTTATAAAATATAATGACCAAAATACCCCTTAAATTGTTCAAGGGTATTTTGGTTATTTTATTTTATTGAAAATATTTTTGTTTATATTTTTCGTTAATGCTAGTTTAATATAGGAATGGACTTCCAAAATTTGGTGTAAAAATAGTTTATAGAAAAAAAAATTAAAAATAAAATAGTGTAGAGACGTGACATTGTGATTGGGACAATTTTAAACCTCCATTAAAAAATAGACAGTTGGATAAAGGGGAGGATGGTTGTAAAAGGAACATACAAAACTTTCCCAAGAGAAAACATATCAAAGAGTTGAAAGCGACTCGACAAAGAGACAGATTTGAGAATCAAAACACGACTCGACAGAGAGTCAAAACACAACTCAACAGAAGTTGTACCAACTGGGTGAGCAACTAACTTGTCTTAAAAATTGGTGACAATGCTTCAGAGACGAGGAATTGACACAGCTAAAGTAAATCTCGCTCTAATACCATCTAAAGAATCGCAAATTTCTCTGAAGAGACTCAATGTCCATTAATTTTATGAATATACAGACTTGTCTTTTATATACAATTACAGATAAAAAAATATAAAAATAAATCACAGTTTCTTATACTATACCCAAACTTACCATAAATACAATATATCGTATCTACTCTTCCTAAAATACAGATTACAGTATATATTTTCTTTTCACGTATATAACCATTCCCTTCGCTAAGGGCCCTATTTTAAAGATCGTGGGTTCGAATCCTAATTTTCTTAAGAAAAGAAAATTAATTGGTTCGTGCTTGACGATTTGCAATGCTACATCCTAAGCTCAATTCGAATGACAGTGGCCCTCTCCCCACTGACTCACCCAAAAAAAAACAAAACCTCATTTACCTAGGGATGATACGAGTTGTCTATACAGAATGAGAAACAAAATAGACCGTCCCATTTTAGTGAGATTTAGAGAGAGAGAGAGACGATTACCAATCTCTATAAATCAAATTCAGGGCTTAAATGGAGCGACTGACGTCACAGACAAAATTTGCTCTAAATGGCTGATGATTCCCTTACAGTTCAGACAGAGAGAGAGAGAGAGAGAGAGGCCTCTAATGGAATGATGTTTGAGCTGTGATTGAAAATCCAAGTTTTAGAAGAATTCCATTATAGCCAAGAAGTAAGTAAATCGACATATTCAATTGGAAATTGACTTTAATTCAGCTGAATTCCCCATGGGAGTTTTATTAAGAGTCTACAAAGTAGAAACCATTGTAGTTTTTTTCTTTCTTTTGGTAATTAAATAGGAATGACGAGCCCCTACTCGTTTTTTAAAATCATTAGTAGTTTTTAAATACGTTAGGTGAAAATATAAACTTAGACCGTAGCAGGGCACAAATGATGCTACCACCACGACCCCCAACCACATTGTCAATTGTGCTCTGGAGCATGAGCCAGAGCTTGGAAACACAAGCGCATGCACTCCTATCACGACTGGTGTCACCCTTCTGAGTATCTTGAAGAGGCACTGATCCGGAAGGTTGTTGAGAGAAGGTTTCCTTTGAAAGTTGGCCTCGTCTTCCCATAAAACAAAGGGATTCGTGACACGAGATCTCTTTCGTGGAGGGCAATAGACATCCAAGTTGGGAGCAAGAGAGAGAAACAGGCTCGAGTCCATGAGGCCCGAAGAGTATAGAGGCCCTCCATGGCGGTCATCCCCTTAAAGAGAAAAGACCATTCCGAAAACAGAGAAATTTTCAAGGCAATAGCTAATCAAAAAAATCAGGTGTGAACAGCACAAGATGAATGTGTTGATTCAATTCCTCTATGGCTAGATTCTTCATTTCAAGATCTTGCTTAAGTTATTGAAGAGAAATATTATCATATACATTTACAGAGTCTGAAGTCAAAATTCCCAAATCATCACATCAATACCTGAAATCATATGAGAACGCATCAAACAACTGGATCCACAAAGAAGCTGAAGGAAATAAGCTCACCGAGCAAACAGGACGAGAAAACCATCGGTAAATATATTGGATCATAAACTACACTCTCCCCATTTTACATCATAAAAATCTATCCCTCGCATTTAGTATCAAATAGGATGACAAGTTAGATCATGCCAAAAATGAAAACAAGCAGCTAGTCCAGAAAAAAAAATCCACCCTTTCTATTTTTCAGGAGAGATCATATATAGAATAGGTTTATCATTAATTAGTGCAAATAAGTTGAGGCTTTCTCGAGAATCACAAAGAAGGAGCAGCCCTTTCTGAGGTTTTCAGCAATTGAAGGAACTTTCATGAGAATCCATCAGAGAAAGAAAGAAATATACAAGGAAATCCAATTTCACCTAAAAATCATTAAGAAAAAGAGGGATATCCATCTACTTGAATTGAAACCCTAATTCACCAAAGCAAAGATACAAAAAACATGTACAGGCTCTAATCTACCATAATAACATAAGATAAACAACTGTTGTTGCTATTTCTTGATAAATATCATTAAATCCAAACCCTTAAAAAAGCGAATAGTGGATCAAGATTTCAGAAACACTAGTTCGTAGAAACTTTCATATGCTGAAGTTTTCGACTTCACAAGTCTATCGTTGATCCAATGAAATCAAATATGACCGATATCTCACAATTAAAAAAAAAATGGGATCTATATACTTAGTAGAACAACCAAGTACCAAACACCTACACTTGGAACAAGGCCACAACTCAATTAGAAATCAGCATATAATTTCTGAATATGGATGAAGATCTTCAAATAAGATAAATTGAGGGATCCAAGAAAAATCTAAAAACCCCATCGGGTACCAAAGACTTGAGACTTAGAAACAAGGAAGTCTGTTGTTGCTCAAAACAGAAGCTAGGCGGGATTAAGTCCAGATAAGAGGAGGCCGATACCCCCATTTCCTTTAGGAACCTTATTGTATGAAGGCATAGAGGTCTGCCTGATAAGAGGAAGTAGAATCATTTGATAAACTAGACCACTCAATAAACCAAACCAAATAAAATGCCCCCCACACTCATAACGAAATCTAGGCAGAACAATGTTCATGATGGGTCCATATTTGTAGGCCAAAAGGCCCAAAACTAACCAAAATGCCACAATATTGTATAGAACACTAGAGTTGTGCTTTGGAATATGTTAACTATGAAATAGAAAAGATCCAATGGATGTTATTTGAAAAGGCAATGGGGTTCACTCTTGGGTTCAAGGCTCTTAAATGACAGGATAGTTTAGGTCCTTAATTTCATGTTATTAATCTACTCATGTGTGAGCATATTGGTATCTCGCAATTCCTGAGCAAACGAAAATTACAAAACGATGTCCGCCCATATGCATGCAGCCTTAAAACTACAAAAAAGGTATCAATTAGCTATTCAACCCTAAATATCATATGTTATTCTACTTTGGTGGGTCACGTTCAAGTATGCACATCACATAAAAAAACACTTAGTCACAGGTAAATATGCAAAAAATGAAATGGAATACCCTTTTCACACTGGAAATTTATCTCTAGCAAAACAAGAATGCGCCTTGTTGATATAAACACGAAAACCTTCATATGAAGACTTTATTCTATGGATATATATGTAACAACGGTTACTCATATTTGAAGTTGGTTACCTGTATGCTGTTGTTGCATTCATATCATCATCAGATGAAGCATAGGAAATCCACCAACAAATGGCTAACAAAAACCGCACATTCTTAAATTTTCAAAATTAGCCATTCCTATGTAGAATAGCAAATGGTTAAAAAGAATTTCCAAAAGGGATAGAAGAAGGTTGTCCCTTTCTTTCTTGAATGCTAAGCAACCACTTTTAGAAGTGGAGATGCCCTTGTTTCTGTTTCCTGGAGAAATCTTGTTGACCTATCTTTATGGTAACTTATGAGAACTTTCTGCCATTTATCTCAAATTTAATGGTTCGGTGGTGATGTTGTTGCATCAATCCATGCTAAGTTACCCAATGTTAACCTTTCTCAAAAAAAAATCTATGCTAAAGTTACCCATTTATCCTCCTCCCAAGTCTTCTGATATATTGAAATCAAGTGCTTCTCACATTGGCTTTCTCCACGAAACGATTGTTTCCTACGACAACCTTCTTGTCATGATCGCGATTTGTTTTCATCATAGAAGCTAAATTCTAAGGTAAGTAAACAAATTGAGACCTCGGCTTTTAGTGATAGACAATGTCGCAATAGGAACCAACAAAAATATTATAATAGCAAGGCAATTTTCATTACTCAGTTGCCCTCTCCAACTCCCGCTTTTTTTATTAACGTTTCTCGTTTTCTCTTGGACCCTAAGCGAACCTTGACCCCTTTCTTAGACCGGGTTTCAATGGCCTTCACGGGCAATGGCAAATCAAACATAATTGAGAGCTCTTGAATCGAGCAAGAGCTAGCTCTCTGCATTTTATTTGCAATTACACGAGCCTTATCCTGCATCCCTAAGTGTACAAGATGATTCCTTATTAACTCACATGTAGAAGTATAAGGAGGCACTCCTTCATCTATCATTGTCTCAAAGTGTGAACACGCATCTTCGATTCTCCCTCTCTTGCACAACCCATGTATCATGACTGCATAAGTAGTCACCGCAGGATAAAACCCTCTCTCTTCCATACCATTCCAAACTTTTACAGCTCTATCGAACCTTCCCACCAATATCAACATTTTGAGAAGCATATTATAAGTATGTTTGTCTGGCTTGCACAAGTCTCTATCCATCCTATTGAGAAGTCTAAGAGCCTTATTGACTTCCCGAACATTGCAGTGTATAGCTAGAATGGTGTTATAGCTCCACAAATCAGGACTTAAACCCTTCTCAATCATTTCATCCAAAAGCCCATACGCATCATCAACCCTCTCATTCTTACACAAAACTTTGATCAGTGAATTGTATGTGTACACATTCGGCACTAAGTTATGCCTCCTCATACTATCAAATACTCGAATGGCTGAATTAACATCATCTGCCTCACTGTAAGCATTAACAAATGTACTGTAACTAAAAGCATCAGGCACAAGGCCATAAGAACCCATTTCACGAAATAGCTTGTGTGCGTAATCAACCTTTCCAGATTTACACAGAGACCCAAGTAAAGTATTGTAGGCTACAATATCTAAAGGGACTTTTTCTTTGACCATTTCATGAAAAAGACTCTCAGCTTCAACCCAATTGCCAATTTCACCCCACCCATTTATAAGAATACTGTAAGATTTTGAGCTCACTGCAAACTCGAACTTTGCTTTTTCAAAGAATTTATGAGCATAATCCACAAGGCGGTGTTTACAAAGAGTGTAAATTAACTGATCAAGATCATCAATAGATGGTTTGATCCCAAATTCTTCCATTCTACGAAATGCTCGAATAGCATCAGTTGGTAAGTTAGCCCTAGCGTAACTCCTGAACATAACCCAGAAAAGCTCTCTTTTGATCTCAAAACCATCATTTTTCATACCGAAAACCAGGTCCCAAATCATAGGAAAGTGTCGATTGCTACCTAAAATGTCCACCAAAATTCGATAACTCTGCTCACTGTGTTTAAAGTCAGGGCGTTTATAGGCCCATATAAAGAACCTATGAGAAGAATTTCCAAGATCTTTACACCTTTTCAGTACTTGCTCCACTAAATCAGTTGTTAATTCTCCATTAAACCGCTCGAGTGAAGGTTCCATATCATGATTAGGGCTTCGATAATCGCTTAATATCCGACAGATCTCATTCACATTATCACTTAACTGAGACGAACTAACGCTAAATTCTGAATCCGAGAGGGAAGAAAATGGCCTAGAATTGGAGGAATGAAAGTTATAAAAATGGCAGAATAGCCCTGAATTATAATCGATTCGTGTATCCATAATTCTGAATAGCCCTGAATTATAATCGATTCGTCTATCCATAATTCTGACGACATGAATATGAGAATAATCTGAGAAAGAATGGCGATTGCGTACCTTGTGAACAAGCACGGCCATGGCATGTAAACTAGGGTTTTGGATCTTGAAGAGGAGAGCTTTGAACGTCATTGAGGTTGGGGCTTAATCCAACCCGAAGCTAAATTGTCCGATGGGTGCGAGAAAGAGGGAGAGGGGTTTTCGTTTGAACTGAAAAAGAGAGGGCTTTGCGCTTGAACCAAAACAACGCAAATTTTCGCATGAACGAAAAACAGTGCAAATTTCAATTTGGGATATATTCTTCACAGAGAAATGATCCTATGGGACCCTCTCCCACCCATATGTTTTCTATAAAATGGGACTCTCTCCCACCTTTATGTCTTTAAAAATAAAATAAAATAAAAAAATATTCATCATTAAAAATAAAATAAAATAAAAAAATATTCATCATTAAAATTGATATGGATCTCTAAAAAAATCAAATTTCACAATTTTGTAATAACTTTTTTTAAAGATATTTATCTACTTTAATGATAACCCTTTAAAATCCTAAACACATAATTGAAAGGAAGTCTTATAGCATCATTACTCATTTTTCAAAACCTATATATATATATATATATCCTGGGCATAAAAAAAGTTCGATTTTGGACATGTTCTCCGAAGCCCCTCTCTCTCTATATACTAGCCATACGAAAATAGATACCGTTTCACTCTCTTTATCATAAAGACTCTCTCTCTTAAATAGAATGTTGTTTTACGCCCTGTTAATGTTTTAAGAAAAACATATCGGAGCGAGTGGATCGTCCACCCTCAATCCCAATTCGGATCGGTTAGGTTTGGAGATCCGGATTGTTCTCTAATCATCTTGATTGGTAATCCAAAATTTAAAAATAAATAAAAATTAAAATAAAGGTTTACATGACGTGGATGTAGACCACATAAAATACTAAATAAGCTTAAAGAAAAGAAAACCAATTGGGATGAGGATTTTATGTGGGAAACGGGACCCATACCATTATAAAACCGGCTCTAATTGATTCCATATCTAAATCCACAAATTGGATAAAAAACCGTAAGGTTTTAAACCACTGTGCCCTACAATCTTCGAAAACATAAAGACCCTCTCCCTCTATCTTAAATCCAAATATAAAATTGGGACATATGCTCTATCTCTCTTATTCCATTAGAAAGTTACCAAAAATGGATAATGGTTTCTCAATCCACAATCCTTGAAATCATAAAGACCTCTATCTCTAATAAGAATGATAATAATGATCTAGAAAGATATGATTACGATCAGGATTAACATGATAATAATAAATATGATGTATTCATGATATATTATAATCTCTTTGTATGATTCTCTTTCATATCTATACATATTTGTTGTAATCACATTTTTCATTGAGTCAATCAAAAAGGGGTATATAAATATTATAAATAAAACCCACATCCCTCTCTATGAGTGTGGAGAATTTTACACAAATATTGTTGTTTTAATATTTTCATGGTATCCATAAATATATCATATTTATCTTATCATGTTAATCATGATCATGATCTTATCTTTCTAGATCATTACCATTCTCTAAATCATTGTCATCATTCTTATTACTCTCTAATATGAATCAGAACAACACCCTCTTTGTCTCACTCTCTCCCTCTCAACTGCTAATTTAGAATTGGGACCCTTGAGAGTGAGTAAATCTCACTCAATTAGAAATTGACTTTATTTTTGCTAAATCTCCGATTATAATTTGCTTAGAAGTGTCTAAAAAGTACAAAGTAGAAATGGTTGTAGGTTTTGTTTCATTCAATAATTTTGTCTTGGTTTTTTCACTCAACTTGGTGTCTCCATGATCGTGCCCGGTATTGCCATCCACTTGGCTTTGCCGCATCTTCTTAAGGTAGGTAACGCAATTTGGAAAATTATTAGAGGTGTGATTGTGCAGAAAGCATGGAAATAAAGAAACACGATAATCTTTGAGGGGTGTGTTTGTCATAGAGGGTTCTTAACAATATCAAGCATTCGTTTTGATGTTGATTGGCAGTAACGAAAAAAGCGTGGGGTGTGTTTGAGTTAGA
Source organism: Amborella trichopoda (assembly GCF_054954075.1). Classification (NCBI taxonomy): domain Eukaryota; kingdom Viridiplantae; phylum Streptophyta; class Magnoliopsida; order Amborellales; family Amborellaceae; genus Amborella; species Amborella trichopoda. The sequence goes on along the minus strand of NC_142340.1, from coordinate 46,570,960 downwards.
TATTTCTCTTAATCTAAGAAATCTTTATAGAATGCAATTCATCAAGAGTCGACCTAGATCTGCTTGGGTTCTACTTAGAAAATCTTTATAGAATGCAATTCATCAGGAGTCGGCCTAGATCTGTTTGGGTTTTGCTTGATATGTGTAGGTTCAAACTAAATTTTGATGGGAATTTTAATCATGTGGAATTATTTGATCTTTTTAATGGTTTGAAGATCTTTATTAGCAGAAATTTGGAAAATTACTGTGAGATTGAAAGAGATTCTTTGAATATTATAAGATGGTGTAGGAAAGAACAAAGAGTGTCATAGGAACTCAAATCTTTATGCTTTAGCGGAGCCATTGTCAGTTTTTTTCCTTTGGATTTATAAAGAGCCTAATAGTTTGGCTGATTCTTTGGCTGAGGACGGCGCTTCTCTACCTTCCCTTGTGGTTGCAGATGATGTCTTTACATTTGTTAAAAACCAAAAAGGGTAGTCCTTAACACCAACAAGTGGCCTATGCGTATGTATGTGCGCATGCATGCGTCTAGAAAGCGGATTTTAGAATTAAGAATATAAAGAGATAAAAAAAACTCTGCCGTGGCCCGGTTCCAATCATATGGATAAAGCAAGATGATTGTATTAGGCTGACAGATAGCATAAAACTTAGTCATATTTTTCATAGATCATGAATGAAAATGAGCAAAAAGAGAAAATAATATTAATGTGCCAAACCCCAAATAATTAAAATAAAAAATTTATTTTATGCTGACTGAACCGCATTTATACATATCTGACTTTGAAAGTATAAAACATCCATCTTAAAGATAAATACAAATAAATGTTCCATCTAAAAATAATAAAAACTAAATGTCCAAATATTTCCTTAATAGAAATATTATTTTTAATTTTTAAAATTTTATTTATTTTTTCATGAACTCCATATCACGTCTTTAAAAATTAAGTATTAAAATTCATTTAAAAAACAGATTTATTAAGAAGCCCGCATCTCTACATATGCAGGCCTGGCCCATAGAAACCGGGTCCATTAAAATAAGTCTTGAATAATGATAGATAATAGAAAAATGTGCTAGAACTCTTCGAGAGAGAGGAAACGGTATGCTTGCTGCACCCTCTGATCAGAAGAAAATGAGAGAATGAGAATCGTGCGTCGACACCAACCCAAAGGAGAAAACGATGCACTCTCAATGATAGATAGAGAGAGAGAGAGAGAGAGAGGAAAAGAGCCCGGGCTTACTTGGTTAGCCCTGGACGATTGGCAAGGCTCCGTCCCATGCTTAGGGGCCCCAAAAAAAAAAGCAAAATTTTTAAAAAGCTATAAAAAAAAAAAAAACAGAGAAAGAGAGATCGTTGCACTCTCGATAAATAAGCGAAAGTATAAGACAAGGGGACAATTAACAAACACAAAGAAGAAGTACCATTGAAATTCACTATTATTTCATTCATATATAACGTGGTGGAGTACAGTTCTCGTAGTGGCAGCCTGTTAAAAACTAGGACTTGGGCAAAAAACAAAGCCACCCTCTAAAACCAAAGGGAGTTTTGTAAAAATGGCAGATTCAATTAGAAACTTGCTGCCATAGGCCCATGAATTTCACCAGACACCAAATGAACTGCCCCCAAAACACAGGACACACAAACCCCACTTCCCTCCTTTCCTCAGATAAAGAGAGAGAGAAGAGTAGAGTGAGAAACACCTACAAAGCTACAGCCACACCAACATGGCCAAATATGAGGCTTGGCTAAAACACCCACCAAACAAGTGAAGGTGATGAGAACCAGGACCCTATAAAAAAACCACTACCAGTGACCCGAAAAGACGACACCAAAACCAAAGAGAGAGAACCCCGGAACCAGGAGGAGAGAGAGAGTAACAAACCGTTCTCAAGGGACTCGGACCAGCCAAAAGTGGTGAAAACCACAACTGTGGAAACAGGTTTCTCCCTCTAGAAAAGAATGGAGACCTGCAAAAAAGGCTGAATACAAGAGACCTTGGAAAACAACCCCTCCTGGTTTTCTACATAGAGAAAGCCCATTGCAAAGGACAGAAACAAATGGGCCCAAAAACAAACAGAAACCTTAAATCCTAAACCCTAGAATCATATCCAGATTCAAACTGTATTCCGTCGAAATCCACTTAGGGCTGAACCCAATACCGGTTCGACTCGATTGCTTAAGAGTGGTGGATCAGAAGAGGATATCACACCTCCAAAGCTGCTCGCCAAGGAGCTCCACAGCTCCATTGCTCACCATTTTGCAGTTTTGAAGGTTCAGGCCCACAAGTGAGCCAGCAAAGTTGCCAAGAAGGGGGAGGCTCTTATCCGTAATGCCCAAGCAGGCAGAGAGTGAAAGTATTTGCAGCCTGAGCCCCTTTGCTCGAGAGAGATAAGCCAATCCATTGTCGGTGATCGTGCACCTTGAAATGTCCAAATCCTTGAGACAAACACAGAAGGAAGAGACAGCCATCAAGCCACTGTCTGTTACCTTTCCGCAACCTTCGAAACTAAGAAGCTCAAGGCTCTCGCCATGGAGCTTGGCCAAGGCCATAACTGAGCGGTCGGTCAGGTTGATGCAGCCACTAAGATTGGCCTTCAACAGCAAGGCCTCACGACTCTCAAGCAAAGCTACAAACCCATCATCCGTCACACCACAAAGGCCACTCAGGTCTAAGTTTTGCAATTGAGGACAAGCTTTTCCAAGGATGTCCAAGCAACCATTGCCAAAACCTGAGCAATGTCGAACACTAAGGGACTTCAGAGAGTTGCATGTGGACAATGGGGCCAAACCCACAAGAGAGTCACGGATACCCATGCATTTCACCAGAGAGAGAGAATTGAGATTCCCCCTACAGTTAAAAAGAGAAGCCAAGAGCCCCATCTGTGTGATCTTATTGCATTCCTCCAACTGAAGGCTCTTGAGCAAAACAGCAGATTGGGTGAAGGCTTCAAGCCCTTTGTCAGAGAGGGAGGAACACCTTCGAAGGCACAACTGCTTCAGGTTTGGGCAGCCACGGCCTATGGCTTCGAGACCCAAGTCTGTGATCCCCATGCACAAGGCAATGGAGCAAAGCTTCAGCTTCTGCAATCCAAGAGCATTTCCAAGAGCCCAGAAACCCCTCTCGCTTACGTTATGAAGGCCCACAAGGCCCAAATCCTCGATTTCCTTTCCATAGTGTCCAATCAATGCAAGAGAAACATCAGTGATATTCAAAGACTGAAGCTTGATCTTTGAGACATGAGTGGCCAATGACACGAGAGAAGCCACTCCTTGATCTCCAATTAGAGGACAACCATGAATAGACACCGACCTCAAGTTTGGGCAGCTCTGAGCTATGGCCTTCAAAGCCCCATTCCCAATTTTCTCACATGATTCTAGATTCATGGTTGTCAAGCTCGGGCACTTCTTTGCGACAGCGATCAAACCCTTGTCAGTGATCCTTGGGCACTGGCAAAGGTCAAGCTTCTCCAATTGGGGGCAGCCATCAGCGATCTCAGAGAGCCCTTCATCACTGACAAAGGGTGTGTTCCACAACGAGAGAGCTTTGAGAGCAGGGCACCCATGAGCAATGGCCGATAGGCCAAGATCGGTGACCCCACGAGTGGGGTTGCTTCCTCCTACCAAAAGCTTTCCCAGACCTCCACGGCCACCTGTTCCCACTGCAATGGCTGCAAGCCTAACATCAGTGGCCTTATTTCCCCTCAAGCTCCTCGAAAGATAACCATTGGAATCACCATTCTCTTCAATTTCAAAAGAGGCAACATCCTCTTGGTTAGCCAAAGCATCAGAGCATGTAAGCTTAGAATCAGCAACTACTTCCACCCTCTTGATGGTGCTCTGAAGCATGAGCCAGTGCTTGGAAACACAGGCGCATGCACTCCTATCACGACTGGTATTAACCCTTCTGAGTATCTCAAAGAGGCACTCATCGGGAAGATTGTCGAGAGAAGGTTTCCTTTGAAAGTTGGTATTGTTTTCCCATAAAACAAAGGGAGCCGTGACACGAGATCTCTTTCGTGGAGGGCAATAGACATCCAAGTTAGGAGCAAGAGAGAGAAAGAGGCTCGAATCCATGAGGCCCGAAGAGTATAGAGGCCCTCCATGGCGGTCATCCCCTGAAATTTCAGAACAGTATATGATTAGCCCACCAATTGTAACATGCGCATTTTTAATTAAATGCTTATCCCCACCGATTGAACCATATACATTTCAAATCATTTACGCCCAAATGAAACATTTGAAGCTTAAACACAAAAGACCATTCTGGAAAGAGAGAAAAATTTTCAAAGCAATAGCTAACCAAAAAAATCATGTGCAAACTGCACGTGATGAATTATTGATTCAATTCCTCTATGGCTAGATTCTTCATTTCAAGATCGAGAGAAATATTATCATATTATCATATACATTTACAGAGTCTCAAGTCAAAAATCCCAAATCATCACATAAATATCTGAAATCATATGAGAACGTATCAAACAACTGGATCCACAAAGAAACTGAAGGAAATAAGCTCACAGAGCAAACAGGAAGAGAAAACCATCAGTAAATATTTCGGATCATAAACCACAAAACAGAAGCCACGGAAACCAGAGATTTTTATTAGTTTTCACATTCTTCCCCATTTTACATCATAAAAAACTATCCCTGGTATTCAGTATCAAATAAGATGACAAGTTAGATTATGCCAAAAATGAAAACAAGCAGCCGCCCCAAAAAACAAGATCCACCCTTTCTATTTTTCAGGAGAGATCACATGTAAAAGAGGCTTTTCATTAATTAGGGCAACTAAAGTGAGGCTTTCTCGAGAAATCACACAGAAATAACAGCCGTTTCTGAGGTTTTCAGCAATTGAAGGAGCTTTCATGAGAATCCATCAGAGAAAGAAAGAAATATACAAGGGAAAATTCCAATTTCATCTAGAAATCCTTAAGAAAAAGAGGGATATCCATCTACTTGAATTAAAACCCTAATTCACCAAAGCAAACAAACAAAAAACATGTCCAAGCTCTAATCCACCATAACAATATAAAACAAACAATTGCTATTTCTTGATAAATATCATTAAATCCAAACGCTAATTTCCAAGAAAAACCAGAAGCCAAAGAAAACACCACTTTGCAGAAAGACTAAGGTGAAAAACAACAATTCCCTAAAAAACCAGCAGATAAAGAGATAGAAACCTAATTCATCATAGAAAGATCACCAAACAACAAAAAATCAGCTCTAATTCACCACAAATAACCATCTATTTCATCCAGATAGTTCATCCAAACGCTAATACCCCACAAACATCGCATCCTAGCCCAACCAGAAAACCAAAACTACACCTTAACCCATGAATCAAACCAGATCCCCAAAAATAAAACCCTAAACAGAGAAAGAGACCAGCAAGTGATCAAAACACCCATGAAAACCATCAAGAACCGAGACTTACCACTGTACTTGACAAGAGTAGACATGGATGGGGTCCAAGTAACCTCAGGGAGCCGGGAGAAACAGAAACCTCAAGAACCAGGGCCAAAAAAACCAGAGCAAAGACCAGATTCGAGGTGGCAACTGAATGCATCACAGAGATCAACAGGAGCGAGTAATCATCATACGAAGAATATGAAGTTCTAGAGAGAGAAAGGGGTTTGTAAGAGAGGAAGAGAGAGAGAAAGAGAAAGAGAGGAGAGATTTGGAAATGGGAATGAAAGGCTGAGAGAGCCTTTACTTTATGAAACGGGAAGATACATTCATCTCTCCCAAAAACGCCGACCCCATTCATTGTAATCTTCCGCATGCAATGAATACCGCCTTTAAAGTTTAAACCCACCAAACCTCTCCCAATACCGGAAACCGGAAACGGCTTTTTTCTCTCTCTAGCTCGCACTACTTGCTATTAATTCTCTTTTGTAGAAGCAAGTAGCCTTTGTTAAAGGCTCTCTCTCTCTACATCTCTCCTCTCTCTCTCTCTAGACTCTATTACTACATATGCCTCTTGGAAGGGGGAAAACTTAGATTATTAACATCACTTTTATTACCACATAATCAAAGTTAATCAAAGGTGTTTTCCTCTCTCTCTCTCTAAACACTCTTTATCCCTCCCTCTTTCTCTCTCCTCTTTCTATCTCTACCTCTGTCCTAACGCGGGAGGGGAAGATTTGAAGATGTTATTAATTTCTCTTAAAATCTTATTACATGCCAATAAAAGCTTCAACAAATGCTATCTTAGTTAGAAATAAGATTATGAGAGCCGACGAGCTTATACTGTGGAGGATAGTTACCAAGATAGGACGGAAGTAGTACTCTGACCAATCGGACCATCGATCGGTACCTTAATCAGTATGATTAGGTAAAAAAATAGATTTAGTTATAAATCAGTCAAAATTAATATTTGGTTGGTTAGACTAATCAATTTCAATTTCAATTTTTATATATGTTATATTTTAACTATTATATCAAACTTTTTTTTTCTTAAATATGATTCAATCGATTCGACCAACGGTGAATCGGTTTTGATTAGACCAAACTCTTCACTGTTTCGATGGCCTGTTCAATCACAATAACACTGTTAAAAAATAAGCCTGGGATCCAGATCAAAAGAGAGGGTGCTCTAGACAGCTTAAAATGTCACGATATATATTTTTCTAACTTCTTTTGTGCATATCTATTTGGAAAATGTTTATATAGAGCGGAAGGCTATCAACAATCAAATTAAAATGGACCTCAAAAGTTTCAATAGAAGAGGTTGTTTTGATGCTAAAATATCTTCAAATGGATCATCTCCACTTCAATATGCATGGGTATAAGAAAAAAATAGATTTCAAATTTTGTAAATAGTGCATCTTGTAATACTGTCAATTTTCAAGATTTTCCAGTTTTCATAGATGTATTGGTTCTATACTATTTTTTAAGCTTGAAATTTTATGATTAAAGATGAAAATATATTTTAAAGCTTACTTTTCCCTATCAAGGTGCAATTTGTATAGAGCCCAGGCTCTAAATAATCAAATTAGAGCCTATCTTCAAATAATATTGAGAAATATGGTTTCACTATTGGAAATCTTTGTGATAACCTTAAAATATATTTTTATCTTTATTTATAAAGTTTAAAGATTAAAAAATAGTGCAGATCGATAGATCTACAAAAAATCGAAAACTAACAGTCCAAACATGTGTTATAAAATACACTACTTTCAAAACTTGAAATCTTTTTTTTCTCATGTCATCTTGAGGTCGAGATGATCAATTTGAAGATATTGAGGCATCAAAACAACCTCTTTTAATGAAATTTTTTGAGGTAGGCTCTAATTTGATGGTTTAGAGCCCAGGCTCTATATAAACTTTTCAATTCCAGTGTTGAAGGCATTTTTGACACCATTTGAAGGTAAGCTTTAATTCGATTGTTTAGAGCCTACGCTCTATACAAACTACCCTATCTATTTTTTATATTTTCATTTGGAGAACTTAAATAAGGGCAGTAATTATAGGGCTTGTATGCTATGCTCCTAGTGGAGCACATTGTACATCTATCCTCTCGATCAGGGGACCGTTGTAAAATTTCAAGGACCAGTTAAGAATAAAACTAAATCATCGTTTCCAAAAGGAAAAACAATTTGAATTTTAAGCTTTCTAGCTGTTAGTTCTCACCTTCAAAAAATTGGACGATCTCTGTTCAATCTTTATCGTTTTCATATGCATAAAGAGTCCAATTAGGATTTTTTTTTTTATTAAGTTTACTATATAGGTTGAAGAGGTTACATCCTCAAAATTTGGGGTTGTCAAATTAATCCTAGTTTAGGTTTTACTCGAGGGAGTAAATTTTGGCTCATTTTTTAAATTTTTTTTTAAAATTGATCGTCTACATCATACTCCTCCCCAAAAAAATAGATTGCGTACTATGAGACTATTTATCATTTCTACAAGGAGTCCACCATCACACCTAGCCCTTAGTTGTTAAATTTAATGGCTTAGGTGTGTTGCAAAGTTCAAGAAAGTTTTTTTTGAAATATTGAGTCTAGTCAATGACACATTTATAACAATTGAATTTAAATACTAAAAATAAATGATCTCTTTGTATACTTTTCTAAAAAAAATAATACTAATATCCCTTAAATTTTTAGAATAAAAAATCCATCCCTCATACCTTGTAAAAACCCGATAGTTCTAGGAGTGAGATAAAAGTCTACTGAGATATCTCACAGTTTTCCCAATATATCTCACAATTTTTTCATAATTTAAAATTCATCCCCCATCTCGAATAGTGTAAGCGAACATCAAGATCTCTATCATTTTTAGAGCTTTATATTTCACAATCCAAGAAAATGATATTGATTTCTATCATTTTCTAATAAAATTAGATTTCTGTCTTGAGGTAGGCTCTAATTTGATAAAAGATCTCTATCATTTTCTAATAAAATTTTGAAGTAGAGATTTACATTTTAATTGTATTCTATTTGGAGTGATTGAAAAAGGAAAAAATATTGATTTCTTAGCAACTGGAGAGAAAATATTATCTTATCTCCGTGAAATTGAATTTAATACAATATATACATTACCACTTAACCACGTTATATTTAATGGAAAATGGTTTAATAGCTCATTAGTCACTATAAGTTGCAATTCAAGCGTTGGAAAACCTTCGAATCGATCAATCTCAGCTTCAACATTATGGTTGTGAAAAAAAATTAGGATTTCACAGTACAAAAATAGTGTATATTGTAAAAAATTATCCAGACCATCCACTTTGCCTAAATTTAAGTATTTACAAATTTACAAGATCCATGTTATTTTGAGTTTCAAATTTTTTTTTCAGTAATGAAAATTGATTTTAAAGCATCATGGGGATTTCTGATGCCAAAGATGCTTTGTGAAGAAGGATCCAAGGTGATGCTTTATTTTGTATTTACAACGCCTAGGCCTTATAAAAACTTCATTCATTTTTAATTACAATAAAATCTTCCATTACATTAAGCAACAGATATGGGGTTAGCCAGCAAGGAGTGGGTCCCCCCCTTTGCTTATGCTTAGAAATTACAGGTTACACGCGGGTCCCATAAAAAGTATTTTTTTACGAAGAGGGCGAGCGAGAATTTTAGAGAGAGAAAGGGTAAAAAGAGAGAGAGAAATTGCGGCTTACGCGTGGGCCCCACAAAAATAGGTTCGATTTGAAAAAGGGTCTTAGAGGGAGAAAGAGAAAGAAGTCTAGAGAGAGAGATTGACCATATTATAGTGAGAGAAAATTGATAGAGAGAGAAGAGAGAGTATTGTGAATAGAGAGAGAGAGCAACATGCATGCATCCGCGTGGCGGGAAAGTGTCTCTCTCTTATCGAGGAGGAGGAGGGCCACTTGAAATATTTTAGGTACCCACTTGGAAGGCAAGCAGCTCACTTTCTCTCTCTAAAAAATAAAGAAGCCCACTTGAAATTATTCAAATGTTGAAAGGGGTACGGCGGTTCATGTATGTAACCATTTAACCATTTTCAAACTCCAAGTCTATGGGTTTGGCCCTGCTCAACCTCACCTCAGGACATCTACTTCAATTTTCTCGGGTCTCTTTCTCTCTCTCTCTTCTCTATGCATACCTCTTTCTATCTCTCTCATACTCTCTCTCTCTATGTTTCCAAAATTGGAACGGTTAACCGGTCATGAAGTTAGGAGCTGTTCGAACCAGAACCGGACCAACAAGAACGGTTAACTAGACTAATTGATCAAGTAGATTTTTTTAAAAAAAATAAATCAAAATCGCAAAAAAAATCTTAAAAACAAATAGAAAAACTTAGATTAAGTATACACCATCGTATTACATGTATTTATTTTATAAAAAAATTTGATACAAGTTTTTATATAATTTAATATTTGAATATCATGAAAATATGCAAAACTATTTATAATTTCACATAAATTCAATGGGTGAAGTTACAAAGTCCAACTAATAATGGATGATGCAACAATATATGCTTCTATATTGTTTTAATGTTGATGTTGAAAAATGTTGTTTTAATGTTGAAAAAGCCCTTTAATACGGTTTAAAATTGGATTTGAGAGCGTATTTTTTTTGTAGCACAATGTTCTCAGCTTTTCGAAGGGCTGTGAGTCAAGGTAGTAAAAGAGAGCACCTCATTTACTTAGTAACTTGGTTATCAAATGCAGGGTGTGGGTCAAGGTGTTAAGTACTGCTTCAAAAGGGCAGAAATTTCTAATTTTCAAAAATCCTCATTTCAATCCGCCAAGAACTCTTTGTTTTTTGACTTTTGATTCAATAATAGATAATTTATAGAAACTTTACATAATATAACATCAATATTTGATTGAAAAAACAAAAAAAAATACAAAATGGAAGAAAAAAAAGCTGCAAAATCTTGATCTATGAAAATAACGAGCCTGTGTCAAATAACAACCACTATTTGATGCATTATAACACACGAAAACAACAGTAAACCAGACCGGTTAGGAAAACCGACCGGTTTTGAAGAAAAACCGTCGTTTCGACATTGAACCGGCCGGTTTTGGTCTCGATTTTTTTTTGGAGAGTTTCGTCTTACCATGTATACCGCAAAACCGGCCCTTATCGGAATCGCCACCCCACTAGTAGCGATCTAACCAACCGTCTTTGTGAACACTGCTCTCTCTTCAATACATCCCTCTCCCTCTCTCTCAAACTTCTTCTCTCATGAATGAATCGGGTGGTACTAGTGGCTCTCATTTGGTACATTGAACAGTGGTTTATTTAAAGGGTGCGGTTTGTATAGAGCCTAAGTTCTAAACAATCAAATTAGAGCCTACCCGCAAATAGTATCGAGAAATGTGGTTTCAATATAGAAAATCTTTGTGATAGTCTTCAAATATATTTTCATCTTTATTTATAAAGTTTAAAGCTTAAAAAATAGTGTAGATCGACAGATCTAGAAAAACTTGAAAATCTTGAAAATTGACGGTTACATTACAAAATACACTATCTCCAAAACTTGAAATCCATTTTTTCCTCATGTTCATGCATCTTGATGTCGAGATGATCAATTTGAGGATACTTATGAAAAAAACAACCTCTTTTAATAAAAGTTTTTAGGTAGGCTCTAATTAAATGGTTTAGAGCTTTGACTCTATATAAACTTTTGGAAAAATATCTCATTATCCCCTATTTTTAACTTCTATATCCAATGAGACCCAAGAATTAAAAATATTACTTGTAAGTAAAAGATCTCCATCTTTTCTATGTTATAACTCCCTGGACCTCTTTGATTATAAATTTTTTATCCAAACAAACACTAAATGATACCCTATTCAAACTCCATCTCTCTCTCTAAAACTTTATGTCTCTCTCTTCGCTTCTCGGTGAGTTTACCAGCCAAGGGGTTTAGCTTGAGCTCGAACACGAACACACTTTCTTATGTGCGAGAGAGAGATGGTGTTTTAGAGAGAGACGATGTGAGAGAGAGGGATAGAGTTTGGATTTGAGAGAGAGATAGAGTTTTGAGAGATAGAGATGATGATGTGAGAGAGAGATAGAGTTTTAGAGAGAAAGAGAGAGAGAGAGTAATTTCATAAGTTGTTAAAATCAATAATACATGTTCCAAAGGGTTTAGGGGGTTGGAAGATATAAAGAATAGAGTCTATTTGCTTACAAGTAATATTTTCAATTTTTGGGTTTGATGAGATATAGAAGTTAAAAATATGGGATAATAGGATATTTTCCCTAAACTTTTCCCTTATGTAAAAGGAAAATGGTTTCATAGAGCTGCAGCTCTATCAAAATAAGTAAAATCTCATTCTAGAATTGATCGGAAATTGTAATTCAAGCATTAAAAAACTTTTATATTGATCATTTCGACCATTATGGTTGTAAAAAAAATTAGGATTTTGAGCTCGAAAAATAGTGTATACTACAAAAAAATATCTTAGACAGTCTATTCCATTTTAAAAATAAACATTGACATATCCGCAAGATCTATGCTATTTTTTTAGTTTTACATTTTATTGTCAATGTCAAAATTTGATTTTTAAAGCCATCATATAGATTTATATTGCCCAAAGCGCTCTCCTGACACAAATTTGAGGTAAGGCATTATTTTGTTTTCATAAAGACCAAGACTTATAGAAACTTTTCTAGCTTTTTTCCCTCCATAGGTAACTACAAGTCAAGTGCTTTGAAAATTCGCCCATCAAAGTCATTTGCTTCCCCTTGGTAAACAAATCTCTCTCTCTCTCTCTCTCTCTCTCTCTTTCTTTGCTTCCCCTTGGTAAACAAATCTCTCTCTCTCATAATTAAATATCTGGTTTTTCTCCCTATAATGTTAACTTAAACTTTGGATTCTCCCTAAAGTAATATGCTTTGGTAAATAAATCTCTCTCTCTCTCTGATTGCATCTCCTTTGATAAATCTCTCTCTCTCTCACTACTCACTTGAATTACATTCTAATTTTCTCCGTCTACAAGTAATCAGAGTTGAGAGTCAAGGGCCACCCTCGAATGTAATGATCGGATTCCGCAAGAAGTCGAACTGTATCCGAAAACCCAATCTAATTTTTCAGACCAACCCAAGAGCCCCGGCCCGCCCTTCTCTCTCATTTTTACATTGGGCACTCCAATAAATTTCTCTCCGGCTAGTACTAATGCAAACTGCTCTATCTCTCTCTCTCTACAGATATTTTTGACTCTCTACATAATGAAATACTCAATAGAAAACATAAATACTCAATGATGCCTCTCTAAAGTAAACCCATCATTTTCTACCATCTCTCTAGAGACTCTAAAATGTCATATGGTGCACTTGGAGAGAGAAATTATAAAAGACATTGATGTCAATTTAAGATACATTGAACGTGAAAACCATGGCTCATTTTATTTTTTTAACTACACGTTGTTTGACTTATAAAAGGCAGAATGATCATTCTTGGAAAAACCCGGATCGCCCTTTTGATATTTCAAGAAAGATTGTCATGTAATCCTTGGAGGAAACTGGATCCTATTTGGCATTTCAAAAAATATAGGTAGTATTTCTTTCTATCTTCCATGCCAGCCCTTTGTTCGTATCGTCTAGTACTTAAGCAATAGGAGTTCTGTTCTCGACTTTTTGGGGCATGTGCTAGGTCAACCTGGCCTTAGCCCCGACAGTACTGGCCTCAGCTTGGTTGAGCCCGACTTAAATTGGGCAAAACCCGGCTTGGATCGTTGTGGGTTTGGCCTTACTTGTGTGTTGTGTGCAGAAGCTTTAAACTCAATGGGTTTGTTTTTGGCAAATAAAGTAGTGTGAAACACATACTACAAGAATACAAAGACTTGTGTGTTTTACCCATAAGGATTACATCTATGAGCGTGACAAATTAAAATCCATTATACCAACAAAAGTTACATAGATTTTATGACATGGAGTTACCTCTTCAATCGTCGACAAAATCTAGTTGAGAAAAACTCTTTTAGACATGCCCAACCAAACGGCACCACTGCCGATCTCTCATCTCAATTCCATAACTAGACCACACTACTGTCTAGAAAGATACCATAACTAGACCACTGTCTAGAAGAGACATTTGACAACAACCAAGATTTTCTCTCACTGAAATGGGAAACCATATAAAATCTCCGTGAGAATCGCTTTTTAGCAAGAAACAAACATCTTCATCTTCAAAGTCTACACCATCACAATGTTTGTATCCATGGGAAGCTTTCTTCTCTCTACGAAGGGACCTTGCATCTTATGCACTTCTTTCTATGAAGGGACCTTGCATCTTATGCGCAGGAGGCCCTGCTTTTTTTTTCTCTAGAGGAATCCATTTTTCTCATATGGTAACCCAAATATGATTTATCATATATATATATATATATAAAAGATTGGAATCCATACTAAATAGAAAAGTTTATATACATGTTATATTTATCTCAAAACTAAGAGATATACCCAAGAGTCCTAATTTTTTTAGATTTATTTTTTTTTTATAAAAATTATCGATATTAATCCCACATAATATGAGATTTCATTATGTGAGTGATATTGGATAGAACCAAATCCAACATTATGGACCATATTTTTGTGGCTCAAAGCTTAGTTTTTTAGAGCTGACCAACCGGGAGTAGACGGTCCACCAGGCCCATTTCCACCCCTATTCTTTAGAAGTATAAAGGCACTTTAATGTCAACTAAATTCAATCACCTCTTTTATTGAAATGGTATATAGAAGTATCATATTTGGAAAACTTATTTTTGGGGGTTTGCATTTTTTACACTCCTTTTTGTATTGTACGTCTTTATAGCATAAGATTCAAGCTTATCCTTTATTGTGCCCAATTTCAACTCTAGTGCAATTGTGTATTCTCCTCTCAAACTCAATTATCTCTCATGGTCATTTGTCTTGAAACTCTTTCCATCTGAGTTTTCCCTGATGTCTCAAAAACCCCAGGGTCAAATTCCAACTCACCTGGTCTTATTTGGGCAATTCTCGAGTAAGTTCCGGCAATACTTAACGGAATTTTTTTTTAAAAAAATAAAATAAAAGAATCTGATTAGTTCTCGGCTTTTTCGAACTTGTATTTCCCCTGCCAAGCCGACGCAGCGATTCCGAGTTGATCCAATAAATTTTTGAACCATTGGTTCGTTCTCATGGTTGATTTGCCCTCTCTCTCACAACTCTCTCGTTGTTTTTTTGAGCTCCCTCTCTCTCTTACCCCATCCCCACTCGGCTCTCAAAAAAAAGAGAGGGGGGGGGGTGGTTTTACTTAGTGATTTATGTGTGAACTTAAATTGTTTTTTTAAAACACGAAAAGTTCCATTTATAGATAGAAATTATAAAGAATGTAGGTCAATTTCTTTCTTTTTTTGTAAAAGAGTTGTCTTTGGATCAGAGGATATTCTCGAACCAAATTTTAAATTTTTGGTAGTTTTTTCGTCAGCAGGTCACCACCCTAAATCTCGGGGCACTGCCGTACTAATGGAAAAAAAAATTAAAATTCAGACCGAGGCTAAAAGGTAATTTTGAAAAGAATAAAAAAAAGGCAGACCTTTGTAATTTCTGCCTGTAAAGAGTGCATTTCTCACTTAAGATTGAGTTAGAAGGTGAAAGAGAGAGAGAAAGAAAGGTTATAGAGAGAGAGAGAGAGAGAGAGAGAGAGGGGGAGTCGAAGGTTGTCTAATTGGAAGACACAACGAGAGACATTCATTGATGATGAATTCACACAAATCACGAGTCCCATGTTCATGTGCTGTGTTCTGTTGGCCAATGGAGAATTGAATGGATGAGAATGAGATCCCAACATACAACATGTATGTGGTCCACTTCATCCCACTAACATTTGCTATCTAATCTTTCATTTCTGTGGAGGAGAGAGAAAGAGAGGTACTCATCGAGCTGTTAGAGAGAGAAAGGTGGCCGGTAGAGAGAGAAAGAGGGAGCTCAAACTTCCCATTCCTACCCATCTAACCTTTCAATTGTGTGGAAGAGAGAGAGAAAGAGGGAGCTCAAAGTTGCCATTCGAACCCATCTAATCTTTCCATTGTGTGGAGGGGAAGAGAGAGATAGAGAGTGATTGGCACTCATGCTAGAGAGAGAAAGATGACACTCATAGAGACAGGTAGAGAGAGAGAGAGAGAGGTAACACTGGTGAAGCCGCTAGTGCCATCACCGAGGCCTCTAGAGTGTGAGTGGTGCCAAACAAGAACCCAAGTAAAACGGGAAATAAAAGGCCCTCAGTCACAGTATTAATGCGAGAGAGAAATGGTCATGGTGATAATACCGTCGTTATCATCATAGTTTTTTTTTTAATTAATTAGGGTCCGCTATATGAATCTTATAGTCGGCCATTCATAATTCATTTATGTTGGCTCTCTACCTAACATAACCCAACCTTTTTATCCGGACGGGTTAAAGAGAATTTTAAAGTCATTACCTCTTTTACATAAGAATAAAATCAAAGGAAGCTTTTGATATTTCAAGTGATCATAAAATTTTGACCGCATGTATTATGCTTTTCCTGGATCATACTACGTAAATGTATTCCTCGGGTAGAATATTAACTTGGGAAGATTTTTTTTATATTTAAAATTTTGGGAAAAACCTAAAAATTATTAGATGATTATATTGGGAAAAAAAAAACAAAATTTTTTTGAGCCTTTTAACACCTAGATTTCACCCTTTAACAATAGGATTGGGGTGCCAACAGGGATTGCAATTTGAGGCAATTTTGTTTTTTCAAGCCAAGAGGGATTGCAATTTGAAAAAAAATTTATTGAGTATAACACTTGATTGAAGAGGCTACATCCTCAAAGATTGGGGTGCCAAAAAAAATTACGTTTTATCCGAGGGAGTAAATGGACTGTATGCTCTTCAGGAGTATGAAACATTTTGGCTAAAGAATTCAAGTAAAGAAGTAACGAGCATGTATTATTTTTCAGTTTGTTGTAGCTACTAACGTCGATGCGTGCTGTAATTGAAATTACGGCTTCTTTGATCAATTCTTATTTCAGAAGAAGTTCTATAATAAAGCTTAAATAGGCATTGCAGAATCTCTTTTCTCACTCTAATTTGGATCAAAGAAAGAAATTGATGAGCAGAGGCACATCATTCAAGGGGCCCTAAGAGAGTTAATATGGAAAATCTTAAATAGTATACAACGATACCATTTACTTTTGGTATAAGGTGCCACAATTAATCTTGATCATTAGATATGAAATTGAGTGACTACATTTATTTCATTGACCAAGCTCAATGTTCAAAAGAAATTTTCTCGAACATTATGACATACTCCAGCTATTAGATTTTAATTCGGATCGTTATAAGTACTTTGTGATCTCTTTATTTTAAAGATAAATGGTTTCATTGTATACAATCTTCAATAATAATACCATAAAAATGAGTGAGAGTGAGTAATATATGAATGATGAGAAATAAATATTCCAAATTTAGCATAAATGAGATAGTGCAATTTTCATTTATATGAATGAAACAAAGGGAGCACCCACAAAAATCCACAAACTCCTCTTGTGCGCGAAAAAGATTGGCAAGCTGCAATACCAAACCCGAGAATATTTTGCTAATAGCTATGAAAAGTTCTAATTAAATTCTCTTGCTTATTTTCCAAAAAGAGTTTTACCGTACCCTGCGACACTCCGAGCTGTAGGGTTGGCAATGGACCGGGGGTCCCTTCCTTGAAAGATTGCTGGTTGGGCTAGCTCGAGGATCAGGTCACCATAGCTAAAGGGCCAGGCTAGGTCTAAGGCAACGATAGGGCCCGTCCAAATTATTATTATTATTATTATATCTAGCCTGGTCAGGCCAGGGCTCTTTTGGTCTGATCTGGGATAGGCCGTGCTAGAGATACACCCTACAGGGACCCATAACATGTCTGCTTTAGGCCTAACCGACAGCTGCCTCATTAAACTTTTGAATTTTCAGCTAAAGGTGATTGCGACTTTTTATCAAACCCATTACCTAGTCTCATCAGATACCGTCTTTATTTTAAATCATCTCATAAAAAGCATTATTTTACAATTTGGAATCACCAAATGTGAGTTATGGTCTTGAGAGAGAGTGTGTTTTAGGTATGGAGAGAGACTCTTAGCTCCAATGGAGAGAGAGATTTAGTTTTTACCCCATGGAAGCATCTTAAACTCCAAAAGCTTCCCAAAGGATTATTAAATGTAAAGCAATTCAGAAGTGGTAGTCTATCCAAGCAATTATTTTTCAGCTGCTTTACTAATAGCGTGGGACACGCTTAAGTCGTGGTATAATTTAGGCCATTCATACTCAAAGTCATTAAAGAATCATAAAAAAAGAAGCCCTAAAAAGTGAAAGCGATTTGACATCCATATTCCTCCAATTTTAAGGCAAGGGAATGAATTTATGATCTGAATATTTCAAAGTTCGTACAATGCTTGAATATTTTACTAAGGGGAAATTTATTAAGGGAAAGGTTTTGATGTTCAATTTAGATCAAGTGAGCCACTATCCATTTGATTTAGATCTGACTTTTCAGAGTAATTTATTTTTAATTTTGTTTCTATAATTTATATGAATATAAAATTTGACATATGTTATTATCTTAATGGGACACACCTAATAAAAATATTAATTTTTTTTATAAAATATAATGATCAAAATACCCCTTGAAACTTTAAGAAATATTTTGATTATTTTATTTTATTGATAATATTTTTTTTGTATTTTTTTATAGGTGTAAGTTCAATAGAGGAGTGGACACCCAAAATTTTGTGTCAAAATATTAACTAAAAAAAAATATTAATATTAAAATAATGTAGAGACATGACATTGTGATTTGGGCCATCTCAACCGTCCTTTCAGAATGAACTGTTAGATAGGGGGAAGTATATAAGTTTTATGTAGTAGGGGAAGTGTAGAAAGCTTGCCTATTTATTAAAGGTAAATGTTTATATAGAGCTGAGGTTCTAAACAATCAAATTTGAACCTATCTCAAACATTTCACCAGAAGAGGTTGTTTTGATGTCCAAATATCTTCAAATTGATCATCTCGACATCAAGATGCATGGATATGAGAAAAAAAAAGGTTTCAAGTTTTGGAAATAGCGTATTTTGTAACACTTTTTTTTACCGTCAATTTTCAAGATTTTTAAGTTTTCATATATCTATCTATCGATCTACACCATTTTTTAAGCTTTAAACTTTATAAATAAATATGAAAAAATATTTTAAGGCTATCACAAAGATTTCTAGTAGTGAAACCACATTTCTCGATACTATTTGAAGGTAGGCTCTCATTTGATTGTTTAGAGCCAAAGCTCTAAACAAACCGCACCATTTATTAAAAGGATTGTCTATAAAACGATCATTTATCTTTTGTACATGAAGGTCACAATCATTTTTGGATCTTAAATTTTGAAATGGGAGGGTGTAAGAGTGTCATTGAATGAATACAAAGTTTCAAAAAAAAAAATCTCAGACTTCATGACTGACACCAAGCCATCCAAGACATCTAATGAGTAAGAATGATTGTGACATCAATGTACAAAAGATAAATGGTCTTCTATGTAGACAATCCCATTTATTAAAAAGTGTGGTTTGTATAAGGTCGAGGCCCTAAACAATCAAAGTAAGATACACCTTCAAATAGTATTGAAAGATGTTGTTTCAATATTTGAAAACCTTTGTGATGTCGTGTAAATTTATCTTCATGTCTAATTATAAAATTTAAAGTTTAAAAAAGAGTGTACATCGAGCAGATCTATGAACACTTAAAATACTTGAAAATTGATTGTTAAAAAATACATTATAAGATGCACTATTTTCAAGATTTGAAATCCATTTTTTTCGTGCCTATACATCTTGAGTTGGATATGATTAATTTAAAATTTTTTTGAGAATTGAAATAGTTTCTTTTAGTGAATATTTGAATTGCGCCTTAATTTGATTGTTTAGGGCCTCTAGAAGATTTACTATTTAACATTCACCAATTCCCTGTCATAGTTTTGTGTTAGTTTTAGTGAGACCATCAAGCATAGCATAAAGGCTCATGAATTTATAGAGGAGCGAATTTATATTTCACTTCTTCACTATAAACGAATTCATTTTTAAGAAAACCACTTATGCAAGACATCAATACCCTGAAACATTTAGCAATATCTCATAAATGATTTACTGAGATATTGATGTTCAAAAATCCCTGTATTTCATAGAGGGACTTCAGAATGATATTCTTTCACCAAGCTGACTCGGTAAGACATTAGCCCTCGCTCGTATGATCTCTAGATAATATTAGTATTTGAGCCAAGGAGATTATCTATTTTGATTTAGAGACACATTTGAACACTACCCTTTTTAACCAATTCATAGCTCATTTTGATTGCTATTTTAAAATTAGGAAAAAAATAGATGAAATATTAAATAATGCATCTCATGAATATTTATTAAAAGCAAAAAATGTAAAAATATTTATAAGTGAAGTTCTACAGTACTTTACTTATGGTTCATCATTGTCTAAAGTTCATAAAACACGATATATCTACTAGTGTTTGAATTTTAATAATTTTTACCAATCATATTGGCCTCAAAATTTTGAAGGTATGTAAACCTCATGAGGCGCACATGAACAAAATATTAAAAATAATTCAAATAATAAAATAACTAAGTTATCCATATAGATATATTACAGGCATTTTGTATCATTTTATTTTAAATATTTTTTCTTGTGTGAGTTTGTTAGATGCGCACATGTTCCAAATTTCAGATATATTGGATACGTACAAAAGTATTACAATTTAAATACTATTAGATGATCACTACCGTTTGATGGATTTTAAATAGTGATGAGTCATAAGTGAAATACTACAAAAATTCACTCATGTCTATTTATAGATGTTATCTTTTATTTAAAGGATGTAGTTTATATAAGACATGCGCTTTATGAAAACAAAGTAAAGCCCCACCCTTGAATCCACTTCAGGAAAGCACTTTGGGTATCAAAAATCTCCATGATGGCTCTAAGCCAATATTTTTGCAGTTTATGAAAACAAAGTAAAACCCCACCTTGAATCTACGTTCGGAAAGCACTTTGGGCATTGAAAATCTCCATGATGGCTCGTATTTCAATACCGACTATGAAAATTGAAGCCCAAAAAATGGTTTAATTATTGCTTATATGTGAATATTTATTTTTAGGGCGAAATGGGCGGTTTAGATACTGTGTTACAATATTTTTAGGATTTGAGATATCTTCTTTTTTCAAAACCACGTGACCAAGGCCGAGATGATTGATTGGAAAGTTTTTTAATATCAAAATTGTAATTTTCAACGTGTTTTGAAGTGAGGCTTTACTTATTTGAAAATAAAAAGATTGCAACCACATAAAATATTTTATTTTATTAAATTATCCCTTGATATAAGACCCTCACAAAAAATATACTAAGAAAAAGAAAAGTTGGCATTTGACGAAGAGGGCAGGTGCAATGATCTCTGTAATTCAGCCCAGATTTTTAGTGAAATGTTTGAACCATGATTAGAAGTTGAATGGACAGGTGGATGAGTCAATAATAGGGTCTTGACTATTGAGACGCGTTTGCGCTCACACTTGATGAAGCCTCATTTAGAGAGAGAAACATTAGTCCAAAGCCTACATGCATGCATCTTATTTAGAGAGAGGAAGATTACATCATTTAGAGAGAGATGGAATATCATTGTTGGACATGCATGCATCTTATTTAGAGAGAGAAAGATTACATAATTTACAGGGAGATGAAACATCAATTTAGAGAGAGAGATTAGTAGTCCAATGTGGACCTGCATTCATGTTATCTAGAGAGAGATTACTGCAAAATGGACATGCATGCATCTTTAGAGAGAGGTATGGACATGTGAAATGTATGCATAGAAGCTAACAAAAAAAAATGTATGAGGTTTCGTGTACGGAAACGAGTTTCCTGAATCATGGAAACTGGGAGATGAAAATCTCAATCCAACCACAAATCTTCCTACTTCTACTTTACTAAATGAAGAGAGAGAGAGAGAGGAAAACACTAAAAAAGAAAGAGAGAGAGAGAGGAAAACACTAAAAAGGAAAGAGAGAGAGAGGAAAACACTAAAAAAGAGAGAAAGAGAGGAAAACACTAAAAAAGAAAGAGAGAGAGAGAGGAAAACACTAAAAAAGAAAGAGAGAGAGAGGTGTAGTTTACTATAAGAGAGAGAGGGGGGGCCACTAAAAAGAGAGAGAGAGATGTGTACTTTAGAATAAGAGACGGATATTTTTTGCTTTGTAAGAAGAACCGGATTCTCTTGACCTTGTGCATTAAATTATAAGAAGAAAAAAGTTCTTGTATAGGCGAGGCCCTAAACAATCAAATTAAGTCGCGCCATAACAATTCACAAAAAGCGGCTGTTTTTTAAGCTGAAAAACCCTCATTTTCATCATCTCAACCTCAGGATTGTGAAATAGATTTCAACTCTTGGAAATAGTGCTCGTAATGTATTATCTAGACATGTCAATTTTCAAGTTTTTTAATTGTTCATAGATACGTTCGATCTACATTATTTTTTAACATTTAAGTTTTAGAATTAAAAATAAAAATAAAATTTCAAGTCATTATAAATATTTCTTATACTAAAACAACATATTTAGGTACCATTTAAATGTGTCTTACTTTGATTGTTTAAACCAATGGTTTAAAAACCGGATCGGTGACCCGGATCGGGCTTTTCAAAAATCGATCCGGATCGGCGAATCGGCGATCCGGATCGGCGAATCGGCGGTCCGGATCGGAATCGGGTGAATCGGTCAGAATAAAGCTTCAAAAAAATCCGAAAAAATTATTAAAATTCATTATAAATATTGTTTTTTAGGAATTCAATAAAAAATGAGGGTACTCCATTAAGAATTTTCATGTTTTTGGATGAATATGCGAATATTGATATGTCCTATGTTTGGCAATTTTTTTACCTTTGCTAGCATTAAGAATTGCCACCATCTGTTTTTTTTACATTACTAGGGACACTAGTGCATGCAGAAACTTCTCCCTTAACCCCTGCCAAGTGTTGCTTGAACCTATGTACCCCACTACTTATCACTCTTTGACAGTAATTACAAATAATTTTGTCTTTCTTGTTGAGATCAAGTCTGACCCCATGTTGCCATGCAGGGTCTTCTATAGATCTTGACATGATTCAACTGTTTTAAGATGTAAAAGTTTAAATTAACCTGACAGTTCAAAAAGAAAAATAATCACAATATGTAGTGATAATATGTTGCGGTAGTTCATGTAGTCATATTCGTTGTTATTTGTTATTGCAAAATACCTTTTTTGACAATAATATTCGTACATATCAATTACAAACATTTAGAATAATACAAAATGCAAGCTCCAAACATGGCTACAACTCAATTATCAAGAACATACATTTTTTGCATTAAAAAATTAATAATAAAAACAATTCTTCAAAGAGCCGGCTAACATCAGTCATTCCAACTTAAAAATCCATGAACAACAAATAAAAAAAATACAGTTTTGTATTGAAAATATAATAACATGCATTTTTTTGCATAAATAATCCATCAACATACAATTTTTTCAACAAAAACTTTAACAATAAAAATTTAAAATATGGTTTAATACCTCATGATAATTAAAACCTTGTCACGATTTTCACATCTTTTCGGAAAATCATCAATTTTCAAAAAATTCGATCATGAAAAAAAAAAAAAAAAAAATTACAGCAAACTCAAACAATAAAAATTAAAAATTAGGTTTAAATGTTTAATACATCATGATAATCAAAACTTTATCACGATTTTCACATCTTTTCGAAAAATCATCATTTTTCAAAAAATTCGATCATGGATAAAAAGAAATTAAAAAAAAAAGTACAGCAAATTTTCAAAAAATTCGATCATGGATTAAAAAAAAAATTAACAAATTTTCAAAAAGTTCGATCATGGATTAAAAAAAAATTCATAAATTTTCTAAAAATTCGATCATGGATTACAAAAAATTCGATCATGGATTACATAAAATTCGATCATGGATTACATAAAATTCGATCATGGATTACAAAAAAAAAAAAAAACATAAAAAAACAAAAAATTCGATCGTGGATTACAAGAACAAAAAAAAACAATTCCATCATGGATTACAAAAAATTCAATCATGGGTTACAAAAAAAAAAAAAACACAAAAAATTCGATCAAGGATTACAAGTAAAAAAAACAAACATTTTGATCATGGATTACAAAAAAGTTGATCATGGATTACAGAAAATTCGATCATGGATTACAAAAAATTCGATCATGGATTACATAAAATTCGATCATGGATTACAAAAAAGTCGATCATGGATTACAGAAAATTCTATCATGGATTACAAGAAATTCGTTCATGGATTACATAAAATTCGATCATGCATTACAAAAAAAAAAAACAAAAAAAAACAAAAAATTCGATCGTGGATTACTAAAAAAGAAAAAAACAATTACATCATGGATAACAAAAAATTCAATCATAGATTACAAAAAACTCTATCATGGGTTACATAAAAAACAAAAAACAAAAAATTCGATCATGGATTACAAAAAAAAACAAACATTTCGATCATGGATTACAAAACATTCGATCATGGATTACAAAAAATTCTATCATGGGTTACAAAAATAAAAAATAAAAAATAAAATTCGATCATGGATTACAAGAAAAAAAAACAAACATTTTGATCATGGATTACAAAAAATTCGATCATAGATTACAAAAAATTCTATCATGGGCTACAAAAAAAAAAAAAATAAATAAAAAAAAAAAAAAAAAAAAAAAAAAAAATTTGTTCTTCACAGAGTCGTTTTACATAAGCGATTTTAACTCAAAAATTCACCTCCAAGTGAATAAATTACATCCAATTGACTATATTTTCTGATAAACAACAATATAAGGAATCAAAAACCTAAATTTTTAACACATTATTTCTAATATATCATGAAAACAAAATCAAAAGGCGGAAAAAAAAAAAAAAAACAGCGGAATTTTTTTCCCCTGACATCTCACTGTTCATATCAAATTTCTTGCTGTAATTGACCAGATTACGTAAAATTAAAAATTTTAAATCATACTAGACACAATAAAGATTAAAAACCCTAATTATTGAACTCATTTTGTTCAAAATATGCCATGAAATAAATCAAATGGCGGAAAAACAAAAAAACCCAAAGTTCTTACCTGTTTTTGTGAACCGAAGCCTTCAATCTCCAAAAAAGTCTGTTTTTCTCAACGATTTTCACAAATTAGTAACAAAATCTTTTGATTCACAGCTTTAAGATCAATATGCCAACAAATTTTGAAAGATTCATGCCCTATTTGGCATGAAATTTCAAAAATGGCGGAAACCCTAAACCCCGAATTTTTCTTGATCAAAAAACAACCAATTTTTCCACCATTAAATCGTTAAAAAAGCTGAATAAAGCTGTTTACAGCCTGAAAAACAGATCACGTGCCGAAAAAAACAAAAAAAATGATCAAAAAATGACAAATTTGAAAAAAATCCGTGAAGAACGCTGTGCAACCCGTGTTCTTCACGGACTCGCCGATTCCGCACAGTGAATCGGCGAGTCACTGTGCGGAATCGTCCGGTTCTCTCTAGAACCGGACGATTCCCGGTTTTTGAACCGATCCGGTCCCTTTTTCGTGAATTCCGAGTCGAACCGGGCGAGTCCGGTTCGACTCGGCGATTTTTAAAACGCTGGTTTAAACCCTACAGAAACCACACCCATATAAAAATGCCAAGTTTGTCTAAAGGAAATGTATATAACGAGGCCATTTATACAAGGAAGTCTCAATTATCATTTACAGTTAGATTTGAAATCAGCTAGTTGAAGATGTGTCATTGTTTGTGCACAAAATCTAAAATAAAATTTTTTAACCCTTTCAACTATTGGATTTCATATCGAAAGGCTAAAAATAATTTTGACCTCCTTATACTAAAGGAAAAAGTTTATATTTGGTTGCAACCTTACCTCTACAGCTACGGATGCACCTCAAAAATCCATCGAAAAAGATAGTTTTCATGTTGAAAAACCCTTTAATTGATCATCTCGACATCGAGATGTATGACCATGAAAAATAAAAAGATTTTAAATCTCAAAAAAAGTGCATTTTACAACATATTATCTACACCGTCAATTTTCAAGATTTTCATATGTTTATAGACTTACTTGATTTTAACTATTTTTGAAATTTAAAATTTTGTAATTAGATATAAAAATAGATTTTAAGATAATCTTAAGAACATTTTACATCAAAATTATATACTATGATAAAATTTGAAGGTGCACCTTATCTCTAAAACTACTTATGCATCTGTATGCAACTGCACCCTAGACTAAAAATACATAATCTTATAGTGTAAAATCACATATATATTTTTAATTTCCAAACATCCATAAACAAAAAACACATGATTATTAGTTGGAAAGGTTGCAACTAGGTAAAATAATATCAAATACTTCATCTCTGATGACTATTTTAATAAATGTTTCTATAAAAATATATATCAGTATACTAGAATTAAAGAAAAATAAAATCATATAAGCTGAACACCGTATCGATTAGACGGCCTGGATTGAAGGAGAAAGTGATGGACGGCCTGGATTGAAGGAGAAAGTGATGAACGGCCAAGCTTGGGAGGTCAACAAAGTTTTTTTTTTTGGTAAAAAGAGGTTGCATGGACGTTTCTTGCAGCCACTTCAAAAAGACAAAAAGAAAAGAAAACAAAAGATAAAGAAAAATGAGTTAAATATGTTCTATTTCTTGGCCTTCTAGATCATCTCTTCTCCTTCAGTCTCAGTTGTACGGCCTAGTGTGTTACCCAAACGACTCATAACCAAAATAAAATGTTCCACCACACGGCATCTCTAATAAGAAGATAACATTTAAAACCTTAAAAATGAAGAATTAGGGTGCTTCAAAAATCCATCACAAGTCTCTAACACATTATGTCAATATGGAGATATATGGATATGAAAAGAAAAAAAGATTTATGAGTTTTAAAAATAATGTATCTTGTAACACATTATTTGGACCTTCCATTTTCAAGATTTTCAAATATTCATAGATCTACTTGATTTGAATCATTTTGGAAGCAAAAGATTTTATAATTAGAGATGAAAATAGATTATCAAGCAATCCTAATAAATTTTGACACCAAAATTATATCTATAATAAAATTTGGAGGCGCCCCTCAATTTGATTTACAACCAATTAAGGCGCACCTCCTAATTTTATCATAACATGTAATTTTGTTGTAAAAAAAATCTTAAGATTATCTTAAAATCTATTTTCATATCTAATTAGAAAATTTTAAACTCCAGAAAAGGTCAAAATCAAGTAGATCTATAAACATATGAAAATCTTGAAAATGGATGGTTCAGATAATGTGTTGCAAGATGCACTATTTCAGGGCTCAGAAACCTTTTTTTTTTTTTTTTTTTTTTTGCATATTTACACATCTCAATGTTGAAATGATCAATTAGAGGGTTTTTCAACATTAAAACGACATTTTTGATAAAATTTGTAGGCGCCTATGTAATTCTACATTATAAATTGCAACCTTATAAACTTTTTCCCAAAAAAAATATTTGCAATTATAAGCACAATATAGAGCAATGTTCTTCAATTGGGTTTTCTCCTTCACCCAAGCCACTCAAATTTTGATTTTTTTTTTGCTAAAATTACAATAGAAACACACTTATACACAATAATTGAAAACTCCTTCGAGTTACAAGAGGAAATCAATATTTATTTGTGAGAAATTTATCAAAATACATATAAAAAATTAACTATTTAATATTTATTTTTGAGAAATTTATCAAAATACATATGAAAAATTAACTATTTAATATTTTACTCATATCTTTTAATTCAATTTGAAAATACCCATCAACTCACACATGCCTTCAAATTAATTTGAAAATACCCATCGACTCACACATTGGAATAGTACAAAAGAGTGGTGTTAAATTATTGGAAGATCAGGTGTATTTAGATAAATTTCCCTTCTTTTATTTCAGCGCATTTAAGTTTGTTTTGCAGGACTGCGTTTTTCTCATCAGTAGACCTGAATTTTTTTATTACATATATGTTTCACCTTTTTATCAATTTCAATAAAAATGATTTCAAGTGTTTAAACCCATGAGGATGCTCTAGATTCAATCGGAGACATATATTCTTTTTTAGCATTACTTAAGCTTTAGATTACTTTATTATTATTATTATTATTATTATTATTGTTATTGTTATTATTGACAACTTTTTTTCTCACTAAATTCACCTCTTTGCTCGCTAATAATTGGCATTCCCTCGATATAACAAGGGGTGGCAACAGGGTCAAGTCGACATGTTCACTTGAATTGGATCTAAGTTTGGACCTGGTAAATCGGGTTTGAGTCTGAATAACTTTGACTCGACCTGGGTTCAAGTTAACCCGGACCAAACCCAACCAAACTCGAATCCACCCCTAAGGTGAGTGAAGCGGTCAGTTTAAATTTGAAAGATTTCCCACAAATTAAACGTTATGTTAAACTGCCCATTTCCTTTTAAAACCTGGACAAGCAATGTATTTGAAACAAGTACTTTCGATTAATTAGATCGTTTCAAACAAGTACAACTTTTCATTCAATTAACACGTTTTAAATTTGAAAGCTAAATCACTTTTCGAGTTCCAAGTCCATGAAATTTTTTAGTGATTTACGTAGGGACCTTAAAATTGTAGGTACAATAGGAAATGAACTTACATGCGAAAATTACAAAGAGAGTTGGTCAAGTGTATTTTTTTTTTGTCAAAATTATCTCTCGATCAATCCAAATTTTTATTTTTAGTTTCTTCGTTAATAAAGTAGTCCTTTAAAGGTTGAGACATTGCCTTACTAGTGAAAAAACTAAAATAAACATAAAAGATTGAATTGATTAAAAAAATTTATAAAAAACACTAGTTAACTGACTTTCTTTGTAATTTATACCTTAAGCATTTTACCAAAAATTTTAAAGTCCATATGTAAATCACTCAATTTTTAAAAAAACTTTATTCTAGATACCAAAACAAAAAAAAAAGTATATAATGAACCATTCACTAACTATTTAAGCTAGGCTCTTTTCCTACCATTGACTCGCACATAAAAAATAAAATAAAATTGATCAATAGAATAAATGCAGCCATCCAAATCCAAGTTCATATTCAATGGTTAAGATGTATTGACTACATTGTACTAAAGATAAATAGTTTCATTATATACTTTTCTAAACAAATAAAAAGTATTTAAAATATTAACCACTAAAAGGGGATTGTATATTGCAAGACCTTCTTATCATTGCAACAAAGAGAATAAATATCAAATGAGACAATACGTTACAATTTTTATTTTTTTTGTTTTTGTTTTTTTTTCCTTTTTTTTTTCTTATAAGCGTGCTAGGCGAGTGTTAGGTCGCACTCCGTGCTTATGCCCATTACTCCCTGTCTATTCCACTCGCCTAGAAAGAGCTCTAGCTCTACTTATCCGTCCCGCTCCGTATTGAGGACACATGTTGATGTTGCCGAAAAGATTGATTTTTGACAAATAAAGTAAAAGAAATAAAACATAAAACACACACCAAATATATAACCACAAGAACACAAGTTTTACGTTGTTTATCCATAAGAACTACATCCACAAGCACGACAAACAGAAATTCACTATACCACTATACCAATGAATGTTACATCAATGACTTTGAAACAAATCTCGACAAAAATACAGTCGAGCAAACCCTTTTAAATCACTGTACTTTTTTTTTTTTTTTACTTCTAGCAACCACCAATGACACCAAATAGAAACACGAGAGCAACAAGAAACTCTCAAACTAAAAAAAAAACAACAAAAAATCTCTATAAAAACCACTTCTCTATAAGAAACCAGCATCTCAATCTTGAAAAGTCTACAAGAGACACCATCACAAAATTTCTCTACATAGAAATCTCCCCTCTCCAAGAAGAAGGTGCATCTTACTGTATCTCCTTCTCTAGAGGAACTATCATTCCCGTATGGTGACTCAAATTGGACACACAAAAAAATCCATACTATACAGAAAACTTTATAATTTATTGTTACATATATCTCAAAAGATATATCCAAGAGTCCTAATTTTTTTTAATTTCTATATTCTTTAAAAAGACTTATCAATATTAATTTCAATCTCAATCCCATATAATATGAGAACATCTCAATCCCACGTAATATAAAATTTCTTTATGTGGGTGATTTTGAATAGTACCAAATCCAACAACACAAACCAACCGTTCAATTCACCAAACAAAAATGATTGTTACCTCCTTGGTACAAAAAATAACCAGCCTTATTGTATTTACTCATTGTATATATTTCCATTACTAAATGTCCACACTTCTTATTGTATATATTACTATTACTATTTGTCCACACTTGTTTACGATTCAAATGTGCAACAAAAATACTTAGAATACCTTCCGAACAAAATTTCTAAAGAAGTTCCTTATTAACCACTTATAAATTATAACGTTAGAGGAGTCTTATTTGGTTCTGATGGATATGTGAATCCAAATTAGAATAATGTTCGGGTTTCCAAAAAAAAATCTAGAAAAATTGAGAATCGACTTCCAAGAGTTTTTCCTCTCTATATATAAGAGAGAGAACAGAGAAATATATATTTTATTATTTGCAGATAGAAACACAGAGAAAAAGATACTGTAGAGAGAAGAATGTAAAGATAAAAGAGTTCAAAGATTTTGAGTTCAATGCCTTTTTAAGTAAAACCACTTTGTGATTCCTTTCCTTATTAATGAAAACTAACATGTTGATATGCAGTCACTACAACGAACTATATAAAATTATAATATTTTTTTTACAATATTTCTCTCCCACTTTATTTTCGTTGTGTTGCATGAGCATAAGGTCTCTATTTTGTTTCTTATCTTGTAGTAAACCAACCTATTTTTTTTGCTATAGTTGGTCCCCACCAGTTCAACAACAAACTAATAATAAAAAAAAAAAAACCATTAAAATAAATTAAAAAGAAAAAGAGAAAAAAAAAAAACTGCCAACAGGGCAAAATAGATAAAATCTAAATAACACTACTGATTAAAATTTAAAATCTTAATTTTTTCACAACCATAATTTTCATGTCTAGATATTGATGTAAATATTTTCCAACGTTTGAATCACGAATTTTGGACAAACCATTTCTCTTATGCTATAGAAGTAAAACACCCTTAAAATACCCATCTAAAAGATTATCCCAACAATTAAAAAAGAACACGGTTTTGATGAGTTCCCTTGTGGATTTCCAATCCAGAGATGGACGTCAAAGCAAGGTAATCCCACTATCATGTCATGTCAAAATGGATGGTGGAAAATAAATATTCATGAGTGCAATTTTTGTTTTTTCAGAGGAAAAATTTCAAATTCACAATTACAACTTATAATTTAAATTAACTTATAATTTAAATTAACAAATCCGAAAGTTTTGGATCCAAAACCAATGTTAAAGACGGATTTTTAAAAAGCTGACGCACATCTACAACCGACTCACCAAATAGTTAGCTTGGAATATAAAAAAAATTTTCCAAAAAATTAGTACACCTCATTAACGACTATCTTAACCATCCATTTCCAAAATTCATAAACTTATACTTACTCTATCTACACCATTTTTATATTTTTAAATTTCATTATTAACGGCAAAATAAAACATATAGATTCTGATACTAAACTACATCTTCCGACAGGGTTTTCTTACTTTGATTGTTTTAAGTGGAAAGTGCAACCCAAGAAAAATCTTAAATCACCCCGATAAGTAAATTATCACACTTCTTCCAATGAAGAAAATGAGTAAATTGTCACACTTCCAGTGAAGAAAATGAGAATAAAACACACACACATTTCGCCTAGACTTTGAAGCTTAATAAAAAAAAATACACACCATATTTTACCTAGACTTTGAAGCTTAATACAAAAGCATATACTCCTACATAACTACATCACACTTTTATTTCTAGCAAACTTGATGTGTTGGAAAGATAACTCACCAAAACCTAATCTTCCAC
Organism: Amborella trichopoda; assembly: GCF_054954075.1. Lineage (NCBI taxonomy): Eukaryota > Viridiplantae > Streptophyta > Magnoliopsida > Amborellales > Amborellaceae > Amborella > Amborella trichopoda. The sequence continues at coordinate 46,539,435 of NC_142340.1, read as the reverse complement.
AAGTGTATTTACTGCATTTCTATTCTATTTTCACCTCCTTCACATCTTTTGCACTTGTTTCAGTTTTGGGCACTGTCAATTGGAGCACACCATGCTTCATCTCAGCCTTGATTTCATCTAATTTTGCATCCTGAGGCAAACGTAGGCTAGTGTTGTAATACCCATATTTCTTTGTGTCATCCCCCTCTTCTTCCTTGTGCTCCCCTTTGATCACTAGGTTACCATCCTCTATTGTGACCTTAATGTCCTCTTTGCTCAAACCTGGCATTTCAAACCTTAATTTGTAGGCTTTGTCATCCTCGGTGATCTGGTATGACGGCGTGAAGCCTCCGATCAACTCGTCGGTTGCACTGAAAGGCATCACGAAATCGTCGGTTGCACGAGAGAGCGTCAAGTTACCGAACAAACTGTTTAGATTCTCCAGTGCTAGTTCCATTGTTGACCCAAATGAAATTGGGGCAAAGACATCTGTAGAGGTCACGTTAATGGAGTCTCTCAATATAAGAGAGGGGGGAGAAATAAAAAATTATCATGATTATCAAGAAAATATGGAGAATTTAAAATTAAGCAGCATATTGGTATGCTATAAATATATTATAAAGGAAGATAAACTTTATCTAATAGGATTGTATACAATTTAAATATATTATAAAAGAAAATAACTTTATCTAATAGGATTGTATACAATTAAGACCATTTACCTTTGAAAAAAGAAAGTCACAATTAGTTACAACCATCTGATGTGAAATTTGATTCTCAAAAAGTTCAAGAAAATTCTTTTGAAGTTTTGAGCATGGTCAATAAAATAATGCAACCATCCAATTTCTCATCCAAGGCCAAGATTAATTGTGAAATAATGCAACCATCCAATTTCTCATCCAAGGCCAAGATTAATTGTGTCTAATTAAGACACAATTTAACATCTTATTTAGAACTAGGAATTTATGCAATATGGATCTGAAACCCTAATTTTGGATCCTATTTGGATCCAAGCATGGATCCAAGATTCGGATCCAAAATTCAGCATTCAAAATTTAGATCCGAATAGTAAATACAAGATGATCCGATCCGGATTCAACCCGATTTTTAAAATAATATATAAATTTATATGAATAATATATATAGGTTTTTAAAATTTTTAGAAGACCTAATTCTGAGTCCCATGTATAATGTTTGGATCTAGATTGGATCCAGATCTGGATCTGAATAATTTAGATCCCATCAAATTCAGATCCGGACCACATACATACTATTTGGATCCATATTTGGGTGCATCCGGATCCAAATTTGGGTGGATCCAAATATGGGTCGATCCAAACCCAATATGAAAAATTCTGAACTTGAATCATACTCCCAATTTAATTCAAAATACTTTGAAAAAAAAAAAACACACACACACACAAACCTTGAGTTGCCATTAATGGTTAAGGTATTTTGATAAATTTCCCATAAAAAATATTACATGGTCTTTACATTCGGTTGGTAAGGGGTAGCCATTGCCATTATTTGCGTGCTTAAAATCCATTGAACTTAAGCAACAAACAACTCACTATTCATAATGATTCTATAGGATCCTTTCTCACCCATGTATGTAGGACCCCAAAGGATCACCATTAAAGTTGATACGGATCTCTAGATAATTATCACATGAGTGTGGGACTTGATTTTTCTATAGATCCGTACCAAATTTAATGGTGATCTTTTAGAATCTTACACACATGGGTGGAAGATGGTCCTCTAAGATCATTTCTCATTCATAATATGTCTTACTTAAACGAAGAGCCACAAAAGTTTTGTATTCTTTTATTATGTTTGCCTCCATTATTATTCACCATGTAACTTATCTTCTCCTTAGTAGACTATAAACATAAGATAAATTCATCATAATACATTTAATTGAACTATTTAGCATTTTACTAACTCAATGCCTTATTTGATAAATTTAAAAGTCCATTTTTTGTGTTGATGCACAAAAGGGGTCACAGTGACCCAGCCCGGACGACTGTTTACCAAAAACACAGGTCTCCACAAAGTCGTAAGACCACGTATGGGGGCTGACACCTGCCCAATACCGGAAAGTCAAGGAAGTTGGTGACCTGATGACAGGGGAGCCGGCGACCGAAGCTATTTAAAATTTATGCAAATACTGAGTTCTTGGAAATTAGATAAAAAAACTACCAGTGGGATGTTAAATAGTTCAAATGTTTGGAGTCAGTATGATAAATCCCCCACATAAATTTAAAATAAAGGGAAACATCTAAAGGCAATGGTAATCAAAATAAGGTCCTTCTAAAAATCCATCTTAGAGATCGACTTTTAAATCTAAAATTTCACATGTCAATAATCTCAACCAATAGAAATCATAAATTTTTAAAGTAAAATTTAAGCATTAAATATATTATTTAAAAATAAAAATAATGGCTAAAATTGCAATAGAAAATTGTCAAATAATATAATTTTCATTTCTAAAATTTATACCCAAAGTACATCTCTAAGATCAAATGTTGGAAGGAGACTTGGACTAAAATTATGCTAATATAAATAAATGATTTCCAAAGCCCGTAAGAATCTATCTTTATTTTCTTTTTCCTTGTTCTTTTTGGTATTGTATACTTTGAAATCATTTAGGAGGTCGCAAATATCTGGACTATCCAATTTCAAATTGAAGAGCTTCAGGTATCAAGTTGGAAAAAAACTTCTTTGAACTTTCACCAAACACATTTACAATCACCCAATTTAAAATCCGACGGATAAAAACAACCACACATTCTTATATACAAGAAGGGAACAATCATTTTCACTGATTAAATGTCAAATTGAATTGAATGGCTTGGATGGCTTGGAGTTAATTATGAAGTCTGATATATATTTATATATAAATTGAACTTTGTTTCTTGTATTAACCACCCATTTTAAAAATTTAGACACAAGAATGATTGTGATACAAAAAATAAATGGTCTTTTTGAAGAGATTTGTATACTTTTTTGACAATAATCAGAAAATCCAAGTACACGAGGTTTACCAAAATTTAAGTAATTTTTTATTCTCCCCTCTTTAAGTTCTTGCGAGGAATATGTTAAAAGAAAATATTTAAGTAATTCACCATTAAAACCGAAGGGGGCGAGGTCCCTCCCACTCCTCCATGATCCTCTTCGACGCCTGTTGCATAGTGGCCTTGATCTTTCTGTGACGGCTACGTCTTTTGGATTATCAGCTGTTGATTTCGTGAACCGACGAATCCCACCACCCATCAACTGCCTTTCCTCACCATTTATAGCACCATACCCACGCTCTGAGAGACTCAAACCCCTTCTCACCAGATTTCTCGAGACCAAAGGAGTCATAGCCATACAAGAGAGCGTATAGCTAGAACTACTGAAGCGAGTAGAGAGAGAAAAGGAAGAGTTTAACAATCACAGATAAATTGCAAAGAGCGAGAAAGCAAGTAGCTTGTTATATATATATATATATATATAGAGAGAGAGAGAGAGCCCTGTTAGAGAGAGAGAGAGAGTGCCCTGTTAGAGAGAGAAAGAGATCAAGAGTTAACAAGAGAAGGATGCAGAAAAGAGTCTAAAGGCTTCTATACGAGAAGAGTCCTAGACCTTCTATCTCTCTCCATGGACACATGCCACCTCAAAAAGTGCAGACTCATCTCGAGGGTCATTCTCCAGATGCCAGGTCGGTCGTCCACATGAAGCAACGAATTTTCGGCGACATCGTCCCTCCATGATGATAATATTCCAAATTAAAACACCCTTTTATCTGCCTATCTCATTAGACTTTGATGATGATGATCCCTAATTCTAAAATTGAAAGCTTTAAATATATAGATAAGGTCTATAAACTCTTCAAAATCTTTAAAATAAGCTGTTGGATACCATGTGAGATTCACTATTGTCATCACTTAAAATTCTTTTTTATTTTTATCAATACATGTGGATGCCGATACGACCAATTGAAGAGTTTCTTAGGGCCAGAACAACTTTTTGGGTAGGTTTTGAGATGCAACTTTTTAAAGTTAACACCTTATATAAACCTTATTGCATTATAAAATTCATGTGTTCAAAAGACTCATGACCATTCTATTTGATCCGACACCTAAGATTGCTTTCAAAGTGACCAAGGTTTTGAAACCAACAATCCCACTAAAAAATAGGATCCGGATTTGGTGGGTGGACAATTTGGGATCCCACCCTCTTAAATGCTCCTAAATCTAAAATAACTGGTTTTGCAGCCGATGCGTAGGCAATCCAAAACTTTCCAAGTATCACAATACTAGTTTTGATTGAGCTATGTATATATAGAAATGGACACAATTTATACTCCGTCCAAAAAGAAATAAAGAAACAATGTCATAAGCAAGTGCCAATCACATTTGTTAAACCATCATTTCAAAAAAGCAATTTCATAGTCAGGTGTCAAGTGCCAATCACATTTGTTAAACCATCATTTCCAAAAAGTAATGTCATAGGCAGGTGCCAACCGTGTTTGTTAAACCACCATTTCGCTGGTACCATGTTTGTTAAACCATCATTTCGCTAAATCATACAGCTTCGTATGCCTTCCGAAAAACGAAATCGAAGTGCTATCACACTATTAGGAAGGGATATCAAAATGCTATCAGGGTGCATCTAAAACAAAAACCCATGTAACTAACAACCCAATATTCTTCTTTGCATGGCAATTGAGCAAATAAAACTGTTATCCCCCTCTCTTGTAGCTGTTGAAGATATCATGTATTACATTACAATACAAGAGTTTTGTTGGGTTATAACAAGCCTTCATTCATTCATGTCAACTATCAATGCTTGCTTGTTGGAATAGTAGTAGGAAGAAAGATAGGGCATTTGTTCCTCAAGAATAGAATAATAGTGTTTGTTTTTGTTGCTGTTGTTACACAAATGGAGAGTGTTTGGTATGGGAAGTTAATCGTACATGCCCTCTTGCTCCCACACATCCACCAGGAAATCCACCATTTCCTACACCACAACAAAGAAATGACCAAAAGACAATTACTAAGGAGCCAATTGAGAGAGAGAGAGAGAGGTTTTTGAAATTGTCATTGACATTTGTGTGTAGAGAGAGAAAGAAAATAACCAATTGACAATTACTACGGAACCAATTGAGAGAGAGAGATAATTATAGCACAACAAATTCAAGACAAAAAAAGAAAAAGAAAAAAGAAACGTCATAAAGCAATGATAGAGCAAGTTGATAAAACTAGCAGCCAGTAGATGTAGGATGAAGAAATGGTTCGAATAAAAATCAGGCGAAATCGAAAAGATTATGTTAAGGGCATGTTTGGATACCAATATGTGTTTGCTTTCACAGGCACACAAAAATGTGCCTTTTGCCCATGAGATGAGAACTGGAACTTTCATTTTCATTCCAACAGCAAAAAATTAATGTCTGTGTAAAATCTATTTGCATTATTAAAGGGCATCCATGGTGAAATATCCAAACGATATATTCAACCATGTTACATCAATATTCAAATATCGCCACAATAAAACAACTTTGGGCGGTATCTAAACTGGCCCTAGTATGGCTTCTACACAGAGCATTGTAGAGAGCACATATTCAGATGAAAAATGAGAACATCAGAATCACAATTAGACAGGCACATATTCTGGATGTAACATATAAATGATAGCAGTGACTAAAAAGTTGGACTCATGTGTGGACTCAGTAGGGTCCTCATCCCAAGTCCCTTGGTCCGGCTCGGGTTTATAAAAAACAGTGAAACTCAATAGCTTCTGATCTGGTCTGACTTGGACGAGTCTTGAGTCAGACTGGCATTTTTTTTAGCACTGAAATATACAGCCAAAATTAACATTTTTCCAAAAATATAACATATTGTTAACATATTTTCAGAAAAACTGTCACACCCATGACAATCCAAAGTATATTTTAATCAATAGAGAACAGCAATAGCAAGAGAGATAAAGAGACTTACAGAGAGAGGGATGGGCTGAGGAAAAGGCTTATTAGTCCCCAATAAACTGTCGTATGTAGCATTCCAGCTGTAGCACATAAGTTTATGCAAAAGCATAGCTTGCATGATAAGTGAAAGTTGATATTTTAGGTGTCTTTTGAAAAATTTCTTTTTTTTCTTTTTGTCGTAGCAAGAAACATGTTTAAGAAATGTTTCTAATTACAAACCTTAAGATGGTAAAAATGTATAACATCCTTTCAAAAAAAAAAACTAAAATTTAGGTATCATGGATTAGGTTCCTAATTTAGTTGGAAATCCTCTCAAAATAGGAGATAATCTCTTCTTATGTGAGCATACATCCAAACTATTCCTAAGTTTGGATGAAGACAAAGTATTTATTAAATTTAGAACTTTTGCATTCCAATTAGCATTCCATGATATATTTCCAATTAAACTAACAATGAAGGTATTTAATATAGAAGAGATAAACTCCCACATCGTAGCTGAGAATGAGAACCATTTATCACACATTCATTAGATATTTCATCGTTCAATCTGAACAGTGTTTTCTCAAAGTAAGTTAGGATAGGCAAGACGCAATGAAGCAAGGCAATGTCAACTGCTTATAATTTACTAGCCATAAATGTAACAAAAAAGACAATCAAAGTCGGTTCAAATGTTGAATGGCCATTTTAATTATTTTGGTCTCCTTTCATTGAATCATAATAATCAGTCACTGTGTTAGAATCTTAAGGAATTTGCTGCTTAAAAGAGAATTATACACAGGCCAATCCTATTCACACAACACCCAGAACTCCAAAAAATCTGTCGTGCTCTAACTTTAAGTTAGGTGATCAACAAGCAAAAGACCCACTGGTATAATGACTATTTTCAAATAATCAGCTTGTAGCCAGTGATGAAAAAAATCTTTTTCATCGTTAACAAACATAGGGAAAAAGTTTATATAAGGGTGAGGCCCTAAACAATCATATTAAGGCACACCTCAAAAATTTACTAGAAGACGTTGCTTCGATGCTGAAAAACCCTCAATTTAATGATCTCGACCTCAAGATGTATGGACACGAGAAAAAATAGATTTCAAGTCTTGGAAATAATGCATCTTGTAATGCAATATCTAGACTGTCAATTTTCAAGATTTTCAAGTGTTCATAGGTTTGTGTGATCTACACTATTTTTTAATTTATAATTACAGATGAAATTAGATTTTCAGGCTATTACAAATATTTCTCATACTGAAACAACATATTTCAGCACTATTAGAAGGTGCGCCTTACTTCGGATGTTTAGGGCCTCAGCCATATACAAACCACACTCCAAAAATAGTGATGTTTAGTTTTGAACTATCAGATTATGGCCAAAATTTCAAAGTAGATGTAAGATAATATAGATACTACAATTCAATTTGCTGTATGGATAGGGTCTCCATGGTGCACAGCTGCAAATAATTGAGCTAGGGCACCGGTTCTACCAAATGAGAAACACCCAGATCTAAGGCAATAGTTTTCCCAATTCAGAAAAACCAGAATTCAAAATCAAGTCACAACAAAATTCCACTTGCAGAAGCATGAACTATCAACTTTTATTACTAATGGTCATGAGATTGTCAATGTTCTCACTCTTCCATAAGCATCACATTAAGTTTCGGTAGAATAGCATTGTTGTTCCTAACAGGCTATTTGTTTAATGAACTACTCTGATGCACAAATCGAAGCAGATGAGGTCTCCAAAAGCCTAATTGAACTGCATCCATCCACCCTAAAACAACTATAAATAATAAGAAAACGATAGAAGAACATAATAAATGAAAAAACGAGGTGCATATGGAGTTCATCCAAATGAACAGGATCACCATTAGCGTTTAAAAATTAGAAGTTCTATTCGAGAGAATGGAAAATAAAATCAAATACTAATAAGAAAAATATGACAGGTGTTGTTCAGCCTCTTGATTTAATAGTCATGACACAACAGCTATAACAATATGGCCCTGTGTTGAAAGGGTAGCTTGCCCACCAAAGAAAGGCAGTAACAATAACAACTATGAGTTGGAGTATCCCCCAACAAACCACCACCCCCCACCCCCCCCGGCCAAAAAAATACACAAAAAAAAAGGAAAGAAAAAAGAAACAGAACAGATTATAACAAATTATAAGAAAAACAAACATGAAAACTCCCCAAGCAAAGTGACCCATATCAAATGCTTGTACCAAGTGGCACAGCCTGGGCATTCTAACTGTTTAAATTCCTTTTTTTTTTTAATGGCAATTGAATCTCATTAATATTTGTATAACAAACTGTTTCAATTCACATATGCCAATTCCTGTAAAAGAATACCATGCTCTTCTCTATTCTCCGATTTCAGATAAGTACTCTACTTAAATGAGTCCCATCTCCAATGGTAATCCGGGAAAACTAGAAAAAATTTCTTCTCAGTGCTCTATCGGATGCAATCATGAAGAATACAAAAACCTCGCAGAAATATCTAACAGTACTTTAATTCAATTTCCATGGATTTTCATGAAACTTGTTTCTAAGAGTTCAAAAAGAAGCCTCAGCAGGAAAGCAACAAGTCCATCCAATCAGTACCCTAAGACGTACTGATGTCATTACAGAAAACCGTAGTAAAGAGTACAGACCTTAGCCTTGGTTCTCGCACCTGTGGGGTACGATTTTCAGCTGGCCTGTTCCCAACCCACTCCTGCCTAATCTGGTTCCACAGAAGGAAACCTGAAAAGACACGTACAATATTCGACATTTAGTTCATAACCAATAGCAATCTTTAGTTTGAAAATGAGAAAAACGACAGCAAAAGGATGCAAATGAAAGACCATAACTTACCGTGGTTAACAAATTCAGTGGGGCCTGTGCTGCATTGTCCACTGTGAGGATCAGGATTTTGGTTTGAAGTGCTTATTGACGAAATGCTTCTTTGTGACTGGACTCCACTATTATCCATCTCATAAGGGCTTGTGCTCCAAAAATCCTCAGACAAACTGGGTTTCTTTACAGTCCTTCCCTGAATTCTTAGTCCCTTTGAAGGCTCATCCACCGCAATAATTGGAGAGGGCTTAGTACAACATCCAAAGCAACCTCTGCTCTGTAGCAAATCAGGTTTTGATGATCACATAAATGATTAACACCACCCTCCAAACAATGAACACTGCATCCCACATCTGTTAACTATAACTCTTTGGTTTTTATGTGTATTTGTCTCAAATTTTAAAACACAGAATCTTTATAGGAGGGCATATATTACTTAATTCTCAAATAATGGAAGCCGTTCCTTGTTAAAAAAAAACAAAAACACAAAAACGATTAAGAGTGAGTATTGAGTCAAAATGATTGGCCTTCTCATTCAGAGCCACACAGACTGTTCGATCAGGACATGAACAAAAATATGCAAGATAGACCCACATATTTCATTCTCAAGCACAGTATTGAGCAGCACGAGGCTTCTTTTTGGGCAATAGCCAACTTCCAGAGATTTCACCATAAACAAATTCCCCCAGAGTTCTACTTTCCATCAGGGCAACCCAGTGAAAATCCCTCCAAATTGATCAGTTAAACCAAACTGCATGGAAGCATGGATTGAACCAGAAAAGAATCGAAAAGATTGCAATTTGGATCCAAAGCATTTTTCACTTCACCAAACATTACTTATGCGGATTTCTCAAAAAAGTTCAACCATCCACAATTCCACATATATTCAACTCTCCAAAAAAAGACACTCCACAGCAAGCCCATTGTCTTCACCAAATGATGAAACCAGATGTGACAAAATTCAAGTAGTTCTTTCTACCAACCCTAGCATACCCCTTTCTCAGCACAAACTATTTTACTGTTTTCTGTTGATGCTTACAACGTCACTTATTCATGTGTAATTGTCCCCACAATCCGTCAAAGCCATGGATGTGTTTGCTTTAATTGCTATACAACGAAAATTAGGAAAATGAAATAGAGAACATACCCTCTAGTGTTACAATTCAAAACCATCCTCATAGATTTGAAAGCATATTTGGAGTCGTATTTCGCACATCATTGTCGTCTGGACAGAATCTGAGCTAATTTTTATTAGCTAATTATTTTCTTAACATAGTATCACATGTCAACCAAACATAGTCAACTTTCCCAGCAAATCGTTGTCATCATATTCAGATACTTAATTGTCACATCCTCCCAACGCTCGAATAAGCTATAATAGATGAGTTTTTAGGCATGATATATACTACAAATTAAACTACAACAATTGTTCCTTTAACTCAACTTCCACTACCATCATCATATGACATTGCGAACCATCCAGGTTTCTGCAGTGAGTGAATGAATAGCTTCCTAGTAGAAGTAGACTATCTTAGTAAAACTAATATACTCTGCATATCATTATTTCGATAGCAGTTTAGTATGTACCTTATACTACATAAAACATTTTCGGCTATTTCCAGCGATTTCTAAATATTTCTAGCTCAAACGATTTTCAGAAAAACAGGTTTTCAGAGAGAGAAACTTATATGTAAAACTGCCAAATTGTTTATCCTCAAAAACTTTATGATGAACACCGTCAAACAACAGATAACTCATAATCACGATTAATTTTACTGAAACAATGAACTGTCAGCGATAACGAGTACATCCAAACAGGTTCTAAAGGTTTACAACACTATTTAAAGGTTCACAAACCCTCCTAACACCTTCCATTTCTCATAAATTCGACAAAACTCAGTGCATCAACCATCACTTCCACATTTACACCATTTCCTCATATTCATTTGACTCAGATTCCAGGTGTATCTCCACATGATTGATGGATATTCTATTACCATATGATTCTTCAAACTCCCACAGGTTTAGAGCATCCAACTAACGGCAATGTCAAGGCGTATTTTGACAGTGTGATGCCCTTGCAGCAGTTTTCCTTTTTCAGCACAGAAAAAATAACCATTTTCTTTTAGTAAGCTAACGAATTCCATAAGTAATTCCATAACAATCAGCAATTATCACATGCAAGCTTCGACTACCATAGAATCTCAAGGCTCAATATTCAATCTGTACCGGTCATGTCATTATTGGAACACTGTACATAAGTAAGCTTATGGCATCACAACTTTTCCAAATAGAATAAAAACTCCAGAAAGTATATATATATATAAATATATATATATATATATATATCAATGGCCATGAAGTGGAAGATGGTGCTTAACTGTAATTAGACCAAAAGAAATAAAGTAAGTGGACCTGACCCATTGAATCGTGAATATATTATATATAATATATTATATATTATTATATAATATATTATATATAAATATCAGTATATATATCAATGGCCATGAAGTGGAAGATGGTGCTTAACTGTAATTAGACCAAAAGAAAGAAAGTAAGTGGATCTGATAGTACGATTCGGGAAAGATGAAGTTGTGGAAGAGGTTTCCTTGGCCCTGCAAAAATTCATCAAGATTGCCGATTGAATCTTCTTGTTTCTTAAATGCTCCATAGGAATAAATCTTCCTACCCCGAGAAAGGTTCATTCCAAAATCCAAATAAACAAGCGATCCACCGATGGAGAATGAATCCGAATCATGAAAGGAGCTCACATTTCAAGCCCCTTATTGTACATAGAATAGGTATGGGTACAAGAGGAATACAAAAGTCACCTAAACTATGGACTCAGAATCTTGAGGCCTTCTATTGAAGTGGTTGCAAGTCGCCTTCATCTGATTGGTCTGGCTCAAAACACTAAGTCCCCTTCATCTGATTCATCCGGTACAAAACGTATAATCTGGAAGCATCCTTTTGGATTAGTGACCACAAAATCAAAGACATGAGGAATGCCATTCCATCTGCTCTCTCTCTTTCCTTATTTTCTTTTATTTTTCTTTTTTAAGTACCTTCTTTATCGCCAGAAAATGTAAATATTCCCATATCATTGTTGTATCCATTTTAGCCCCACTAATTCTCATCCAAACAATTTCAAACCCCCAAAACTTATCAATTTCAGATTCCCCGCAAATATATAATGTGGATCGCAAGCCTTCTAAAAATACCCACAAATTCTTGTGAATTTGAGTGTATTTTGATTATACACAAATACCCACCTGTGAATCATAAGATGATAAGAATAAAGACCAATTGAACAAGAGCTAGCCTATGCATTCTTGTCATTTGTTCAATAACCATCAGTATCCTTATTTTATTGTAAATGCTCATCGAGGCGGCTGACATTGTTGAAAAATGTCAAGTTCAAGGAAGAACATTATTGGGATAGTTCTTGTTAGTTTGACAAAAATGGAGCTTCATTACCCTTGACTTATTTTTACTGCTTCAATGATTTGATCAATTTAAAAAAATCTTAAAAGAAGGTCTTCCAAATCAGAAATCCTAAGCCACAATCATGAAGAGATGACATCCAAACTCTCCTAGTCCATATAAGCTTTTAAATCAAAGGAATATAACCAGCAAAATAAAAGACAAACATCCTATTCCATTTATGTAGGAACCTAGATCACTTGATAAACAGAATATTCTTATAACATGAATCAGATTAATTATTGTCTCTGGCTTCGAAGCCTATATCACCCCAACAATCCTCCCCCAAAATAATGAAAAATAAAAAATAAAAAACAAAGAAACTCTATTTCATCTAGTACTCTTTCTGCTCCTTTCTTTGATATTTATTCTAGCTGAAAATCAAAAGAATACAGCCACTAAAATAGAATCCTAAACATGCTTCAATGATCAATGTAGAAAGTGAAAAGACCTCCAATCATCTGAAAGGTTATATGGTACCCTCATCAATTGAAGATCAACAAAAAGCTTTAAAAACGTAATTCAAATAGCACATATAATAAATTCCAAAAAAATTTATTGAAAAAAAAAGGTTCCAAAAGACTGTGTAATCCACTCACAAACAAATGTTAAATAATCAAGAATATACCATCTCAAACCTCAAACCCTAGCTTTAGGGTACCAGCTCCATGCTTACCTCATCAACACTAAAGAAAAGTTAAGAAAAGAAAAAAAGGAAAGAAAAGAAAGAGAAAATATATACCATAAGGTTTGGACTACTTCACCACCATTTACTTAAAGAAAATTCTAAAAATAAAACAAAAATTAAGAGAAATAGAATAAAAATGAACGCTTGTTTTAGATGAATAAAAATCACCATATTACAGGTAAACATTATCAATTTATCGGTTAAAAGGAAATGCAAAACATCAAGGAATTTTATTTTTGGGTAAGTCAAACATCAAGGAACTTATGCAGGAAATAATGCATAGACTTCTGCAATCAAGATTTGAGGTCTCCATTTCCCACAAATAAAGAACACTGAAAAATGGCTGAAATCTTAGAGAGCGAAATATCAAACAGCTAATACCTAAAATTATCATGTAAAATAAAATGGCAAGAAAATCAAGAGAGAGAAAGAGCAGGATCACAGATACCTGAAATTAAAATTTCAAATGAAATCCTAAGAAATCCCAGGGGGGGGGGGGGAGAGAGAGAGAGCATAATCCAGACTTATCTAACAATAATATTTCAAATAAAATCCCAAGAAAATCTAGAGAGAGAAAGATAGAGTAAGATAGAGAGAGAAACTAAACCATGCATGCCTAAAATTAACGTTTCAGAAAAGATCCCAAGAAAACTTAGAGAGAGAGAGAGAGAGAGCTCTTACCCCATACATGCAACAATATGATGGATCCAAGACGTGAAGGAGGCAGCAACAAGCATTTAAATGAAGAAGAAGCAGAGTTTGCCGTAAATGACCAATCATCAAAGAGCAGATCCCCTCCTCAAAAGCTTCATCATCAGTCCACGAAGGAAGAACAGCCTCGCGATCATATCACTGCAACCAAAAAAACCCGAGCGATCTACCGTCATTCCACAGAGATCGTATATTAAAAACGATTACAGAGAGAGAAAGCAAGTTTTAGAGAAAGAGACCTGAGGGGGTCCATTGTTCCTTCGCGGAAAGGCTCTCTGGGTAGGGGAAATTCGAAGCGGGCTGGTTATAACTGCAAAAGAGGGAGAGATAACAAGCCTAGTGGCGAGAGCGTAGAGAGAGAAACTAGTGGAGAGGTTCTAGAGAGAGAAACTAGTGAGCGATTATGTCGTGGTGTGGTTTGTATATCAATTTGAGGATTTTTACGCATCGAAATGACGTCTTTTAGTGAAAGTTTATGAGGTGCGCATTATTAATTGGGTGCGGTTAATGCACCATCAAATTTTACTTATAAAAAATTATTAAAATTATCTTAAAATTTATTTTTATATTTAATTAAAAAAAAATTAAATTTCAAAAATGGTTAAAATTAAAGAGATTTATAAACATATGAAAATCTTCGAAATAAATGGTCTAGATAACTTGTTGCAACATGCATCATTTTTTATACTCAATTTTTTTTTTTTTTTCCTATATGCATCTCGATGTCAATGATCAAATAAAGGGTTTTTTAATATTAAAACAACTTTTTCAATAGATTTTTGAGGTGCATATGTAATCCAAGGTTGCAACTGTATATAAACTTTTCATTTATTAATTTGATTGTTTATATAATTTTTTAAAAAAATATAAATAAATTCTCACTTCATAACTCATTGAAAATTGCAAGTCAAGCCGTTGAAAAATTTCTACATACATCATCTCGATTTGCATATTATAGTTATGAAACAAAATTAAGATATCAAGCCTTAAAAATAATTTATATTATAGTAAATTATATAGATGGGTCTATTTTGCTTTAAAAATAAACGCGCTTACAGATCGGCAAGATCTGTACCATTTTTTTTTCTATCAAAATTTATTAGTGGTATTCGATATAAACTTTAGAATTATAAATGTTGCCTTGTTAACATTGGTTTAAAAAAAAAAAAAAAGAAATTATGTTCAAAGAATATTTTTTCGATTAAGATTTGAGGTAAGGCTTTTATTATGCTCCCATAAACCTAAGCGTTACAGAAACCTCATCCGTTTGTAATCATTTCACTCCAAGTTGGTCAGTTACCAAATCGAATTTACCCTCTCCTCTCTCTCTCTTTCTCTCTCTCTCTCTACGCAAATGCACAGAAATGTACGACTGTAAATTTACATTCGCTCTCTTTCCCTTTCTAGCTTGACATCGCTAACAAATTGGAATTACTCTCTCTCTCTCTCTAACAAATCGGAATTACTCTCTCTCTCTAACAAATTGGAGATGTCTTTTTCTCTCGAACAAGTTGGAACGGGTAAAGATTATATAACTTCAAAAATTTCACTAAAAGAGGTTGTTTTGATGCTCAAATATCTTCAAATCGATCATCTCGACATCAAGATGCATGGACATCGGAAAAAAATAGATTTCAAAATTTGAAAATAGTGTATTTTATAACATGTTTTTGGACAGTCAATTTTCAAGATTTTCAAGTTTTCATAGTTCTGTCGATCTATACTATTTTTGAAGCTTTAAATTTTATAAATGAATATAAAAAATATATTTTAAGATTATTACAAAGATTTCCACTATTAAAACCACATTCTTCGACATTATTTGGATGTAGGCTCTAATTTGATTGTTTAGAGCCTAGGCTCTATACAAACCGCACCCAATTAGGGTTACACTTTTTCTTCTATCTCCCTATGGAACTTGAGTAGTAATTTTTTATTTCAGCAAGCCCCTGCCCATTTTTTAAAATAATTAGCCGTTTTTTAATGTGGAATATTAACCTAGACCGGTAAAGTTTAAATGATACTACCACCACGACCCATTCCTAAATGTGATCCATTTTCTCTAATCTCTACTCTAAATTTTAGATTCTCTTTCAAACCCCATCTCTCTGATTATAAATTCCAATTTGCTTTATATCCGGATGTCTCTATCGCTGTAGCTTGAGTGCATATCTCTCTCTCTAGTTGTTAAATTCCTCTCTCTACGAAGGTTGTCGAATTGTCTTATCGATCAAATTGTCAAATTGCCTACCTTTTAAGCTATGCTTTTGTTCTCTATTATACTTGCATCTATTCCTTTCGCTCTTTTTGTGGTCAAATCAACCCAGCTTACATTACATTTTGTGCGATTATACTCCCATTTCTCTTGTTCCCCAGTCAAAATGCATCACTTCACTCTATTACTCCTCTCTCTCCCATAGGGGTGGCAAAGCGTCGGGCTGACTGGATTTGGATCGGGTTTTTTGACCCGGACTTGATTTTTGGATTCAAAATTTGGATCCATACCTGGACACGTCGAGTTTCAAGTTTATTTATCGAGTCTCGGGTTTACCCGTCGGGTCCTGAATCAGTTGAGTCCATTGCCACTCCATGATCATGACCTTCTTTTTTTTTATTTCATTTTATTGTCAATATTATGTAATTTATTGTTTAGGACGAGATTATGATACTTTCAACAAAAAAGAACATCATAAATAAGGAGAGATTGCAATACTTCCGTTGTTTTTTTTTTTTTCTCTCGTTTTTCTTGACCATTATATATTCATAGGCAACATTTACAATATTGCACAACATTTATGGATATCCACATTCCTTATTATTTTACATAATAATTGGAAGGTCCTAAGAAACAAACATATTAGCAGCATTTATGAATACCCACGTAACATATACCCATATTATTCACGTCGAGTCCAGCTAGACTCGACCAAAATAATATTTGGTTCCAGGTTTTGGATTCAAAACCGACCTTTCAGGTTCAAAATTTGAACCCATACCCGAACCCGTGGTCAGATCTACCGGTTGAATCCCGGGTCCGGCACGGTCCATTGCCATCCTTGCTGTCCCACATACACAACACATATCTCGTTAGCCCTCTACTTATCTCTTAAACACATACATACATGCATATTTCTCTAGCTCCTCTCTCCCTATTTCTTCTCATACACACGTTTCATCAGCTGCTCTCTCTCTCTCTCTCACACATAACATCTAAGTGTCATATTCTCTCTCCTCACTCACGTTGCACTCTTTCCCTCTCTCACCCACACATACAATTGATTAGCTCCTCTGTCCCTTACACATTGCATTAGCTCCTCTCTCGCTCTTCTCACATTTGATTAGCTCCTCCATCCCTCTCTTGAATGTTTCCTTTCTCTCTCTAACACACTTATCTTTCATTCCCTTCTCTCTCTCTCATGCACAAAGGCATGTCCTTTCATTGAGGCTCTCTCTCACACACACACACACAAAATGGTAAGGCACTTAGGATTTGAGTGAAGACCAGCATACAAAGGGGAAACCACTCCACTCACAAGGAACCACCCATGCATCCCTTATTGGGGCACATTGGTGCAATAACACATAGGAAGCGCAAATTTCTTTTTTTTTAATGGAAACCACCAATATTATGCGAGTAAGTTTATATGCTCCCGCAAGAGCTAATTGTACACTTATTCCCTCAAAGAACACACAATCGTATCCCAACTATTTGATGTCAATTACATGGAACTTGTCTCTATCAAGAGCCATTCTCTCGGTGGTTATTGCTTACAAGAAATGTCCTAGCGTGAGCATATAACGTAATTTCAAGATTTACGAAAAAGATGTTACAAAGCTTTACGTTGTCTGCCTTACCTAACATAACCCTCTTCTTTTATCCGGACTTGGAACTAGCTTGATCAGATTGGAACTGACCATGGAAAAATCCAGTAACCAACCCATAAATAATAAAAAAAGAAATTATGCATTTTAAAATGCCTAAAAAGATCCATGCCCCGAGATTGTCGATTTATGAGGTTTGGATCTTAAATCCGGAGCTACTTTTTTTAATTATTATTATTGTGAGGCAAAAAGAAAAAACTTTTTCCACCGAAAATCATTATCTCTATTTTGACTCAAATTAGAGAAACCAATTTTCTATCTCACAAGATAAAGAAATATTTTTCCCGTCAAGATATTCCAACAAAGCCTAATTTAATGAATAAATTTAATGCATCTAACATATTTTATGTTTGAGATATAAAGATTTTACTTCATTATTGAACAAATTCAATTCTAGACAAGTGTCATCCTTGATCCATCACATCAAATTCATTTTACATGTAATTCTCGTATTCATCCGTCATCTCAAATTTACTTCTCATGTGGATAAGGTTATCAACACATGAGAAGATATAAAACTCTCTTATGGAGTGTACCAATTATACACAGAAGCTGTTGAGTGTACCCTCAAAGGAGCATTCAATACACTTACTCCCTTATGTAAAAGAGTAGGGGTGGCAATGGATCGGTATTATGGGATCCGGACCCGACCCAACTGGACTTGAACTGATTCGTCCCCACCCAAAAATTTAAATATCTATATATTTAAATATATTTTATAATTGAGACTCAAAATATAATGTGGGACCCCGAGACCCGGACTCAAACCCGAGTAGTATTCGGGTTCAAGATTTTGACCTTGACCCAAATGTCGGGTCCAATTTTTGGACCCACATCAATACCCAAGTCGGGTCTACCTGTCAGATCCTATAAAAGAGCTGCCTAGGAGGAACTTTTTAGATCTGACACACTGGGACTATTTTAGAATCATTGTATCGGCATTTAAAATAATAAAAATGAAGTAGAATTTGATTTCCGAAAATATTATAACTCATTGTCCAAAAATTGGATAGTCTCCATTCAATTTGAGGACCCGGATCTGGCAAAACTTGGATCCTCTTAGACGACTGATATTTGGTATCGGGGAAGCCCTCTCGCCAAGACATTATTTTTCAGTTATATGAGTATCATCACTAGGTTGGGGAGGTAACATACCTAAATTTGGATCCTAAGAATACCCGTGATCGAGTTTTTAATGAATGGATATAAAATCTTTTGGCTTCTACACTTAGTAAAAATACATTTATGAGTAAGATGTTGTGATGTTACTAATGGATGGCAATCTTGATATAGAGGTTTTAAGGTAGAATCAGATACTGGGATGGGCACTAAATTAGGGCCTACAGCATTTGGGTCTCTTTGGACCCGATCCCAATCAACTTTCTCGCTCTCCATATATTATGTCTCTCTTTCTGATTCAATCTAAATCAATTCTCTCCACGTTTGGGTTTTTTTTTTTTTTGGAATGTTAAGATATATCTTTTATTAGCTAATAAAACCAGCATAGAAGTGTATCAGGCTATACAAAATTGTTTGTGAATGTGCACATTTAGAATCTTGTAATTGTGAGGAAGGTGGTACTGACCCGTGTGCCCCAAAAATCTATTTGAGTTTTAATGTTAAAAACCCCTCATTATTCATCTCAACATCGAGATATATGAACACAGAAAAGAAAAAAAGAAGATTTCGATTTTCAAGAATAATGCATCTTGCAACATATTATCTCAACAGTCCATTTTCAAGATTTTCATGTGTGTATAGATCTATATAATTTGAACCATGTTTGGACTTTAGAATTTTATAGTTAAAGATGAAAATAGATTTTCATGCCATTTCAAAAAAAATTTAAACCAAAATTATATCTTTTGATAAAATTTGGAGGTTCACCTTAATTTGATTATTTAAGGTTGCAACCTTATGCAAACCACACCCAAAAATATATATAAATACAATTGTCCCCAATTTCCATGTGTACGTCAAAAGGCACGGTCGGCTTTCCGCTTTTCAATTTTTAGCCATATTAAAAAAAAGAAAAAGAAAAAAAAAAAGACAACTTTCTAGCCATGGTCATGTTACCCGGCATGTCTACTCAATTATGATTGGAATCTTGGTTTCTCATATCATTCTAGTGAGAATTTTAAATATATGAATAAAAGGCACGATTGGCTTTCCACTTTTCAATTTCTAGCCATATTCACAAAAATAAATAAATAATAATAATAACTCTTTTACAATTGTCATGTTACCGGGCATGTCTACTCAATTATGGTTAGAATCTTGGTTTATCATTCTAATAAATGATAAGATGAAAGAAAATAAACTTAAGTGGGTTGGCCATGTGTAGTGTAGACTCAGTACTGCACCTGTTAAAAAGTGCATGTTAGATCAAGTAGAAGGCTAAACAATGACAAGAGGTAGGCCCAAAAGGACATAGTTGAAAGTAGTGAGAAAATATATCAAGACTTATAACCTCGCAAGGGTATGACCCCTTAATTGAGAAAAATAGTGGACCATAATTCATGTAGCCGACCCCAACTAGTTAAAAAAATGCTTTAATAATGATAATTATTTTAGTAAATACTTTTCAAATTTGTTGGAGGTTAAGGTACTTCAAGAGCACGTGGGACCATCCTTGTCTGATCAATAATCATGCAAGTATCACCAATAGAGTTAGGTTGGTGATTGATAATGGAGCAGGACCGTGAAGAAAAGAACAATTAATACCATCTTTTGCATACATATTTAACCTGTGAAGAAAAGAACCATTAATACCATCTTTTGCATACATATTTAACCTGCACATTGGTTATGGGGGAAGTGAATAGAAACTTGAGTGTGGGCCATGACATCTCCACTTAAAATAGGTTTATTGGAACATCATGCAACCTCTCTCTTCTGGTTTGCTTCACCATCTTCAAGTCCTATAAATCTTTACTTGGTACCTCCCTTTATCCTATATTTACTCATTGTCGTCAGGAAAAGAAGGGAAAGTTGGGAAAGAGGAAGGTGTATACCCAATGCACCCTTTGTAAAGGAGAGAGAGAATTTGGGTTCATGTGATAATGTTAAAAAAAAAAAAAAAGAAAAAAAAAAAAGAAAAAACTTGGGTTCATTCTGAAACACTTTTTCTTTCAATACTAATAACCCCGCTTGTCCCACTTCCTTACAACTCTTTTTCCTCCTTGATCTTAGCATAACTTTTACTCACCTTTAAAATCCCCTCCTCCTCCGATCTACTGCCCCAAGATTTGCACAGAAGAGAGAGAGAGAGAGGGGGGGGAGGTATTTGATAATGGGAATAGTTTACAGAGATGGTTTTAATATGAGATAGTTTACAGAGATGGTTTTACAAAAAGATGGTTTTAATATGAGATAGGGAGAGAGGTGTTGGGTTTTTTTAATCCATATCTTCACCTTTTCCTCTTATTCTTCTTCATGGTTCACACCAGTGTTTACAAAACCAACTCTCTTGACCGAGCCGAGTTACTCAGGCAAGTCCGAGTAACTCCCCTGGTTACCGTTCAAGTTAAAAAAAAATAAAAAATAACTATAAAAACTAATTTATATATATATATTATAGCCATCATTTTTTATGACATTGAGTGTAATGACTTGATGGTCAGGTCCGTCGCCCTCAGGTATGTTGCTTTTTTAACTCCCATTTTTGTTTAAAAAAAAACAGAAAGAAAGAAAATAACTCCCTTTTTTCTAAGAAAAAAAAGCAAAGAAAGAAACGAAATAAGAATACACACAAAGTACTACAATGGAGAGATGGAATTTTCGAGTTACAATTTTAAGAATTTAGCTGTCAGGTAGTTATCTGAATTTTAAAGGATATGATTGGATCATTGGACTCATATATTTCTCATATCTAAAATATATTTGATAATATAATATTCTAAAATATTAGATCCAGTTTAGCAGATCCTCGTAAACCATCCAGATTATATCATAGAGTGGATGGTTGCTCTCTGTCTTTACTAGGATTTCAGCTCAAGTGAGGTTTGGGCTTGGTTGGGATTGGATTTTCTCTTTTTAGTATATACGAGTTCAAGCTACAGTTTTTCTCTTTAAGGGAGTTTCCAATCTTCAACCTGGGTTTAACGTCTGGTGGGCGGGGTTTCTATTATTAAGAGGTTTTCTCTCTCTAGAAATCTAATGTAATTAAAGGTGTTTATTTTCTATTTTATAATTTTTAAGAGATTGAAATTTAGGTTTGAATTATTTTGAATTTTTACTTTATTAATTTTGGATTTCATATAAATCTCTAGGTTTGAGTTATTTTGTATTTCAAATAATTTAGGTGACTTATTGTATTCCAATCAATCCCCCTAGGGGTGAGGATGAAGACATTTCAATTGCTAATATAATTTGGGCCGCCAACTCTAAGTGCTGGGCTTTCAAGTAAGTATTTTTTTTATTAAGAAAAAAAAAAAAAAGGCTTATTTCCTTTCTCCCTATTTTGGCTTATTTCCTTTTACAAATTGTCGTATATAGTAAGTTTTTCTTAGTTCTTTTATGGATTTTTTTGTAATTTCAAGCCGGCTTTACTGATGTTGTATGAGGAGAAGTTGTGTGTTGTAGATCTATTTTCCTATATACTACAATTCGACAGAACCCGTTCCTTTCTACCAAGTTTGAATTGATTAAGTTTTAAAGCATGAGTCAAAGTAGATTTCTTGAACCCAAAGAGTCACCTTAGAACAGTGTAACCATTAGGTATCTAGTTGTATGTCATTTGCAATTGATGAACTATTTTTTTCGTTTAAAATTGACAATAGCAGAGTCATGATTCTTCATCTGCACTTTCTCTCTTTATAAATACACTCGAGCTCCACTCTTTTGTTTACAAGTTCTTTTACTGGATTTTAGACCTACTGCTCTTTATAAATCTTGAAGTACTTGTGCATTTGTACCGATACTGTTACAACCTTCTATTTCCTTGAATCCCATCGATAAATTTGCATGGAAAACTTCGATGCACATTAATTACGGGAAATATTATATTGTGACATTCGTCATGCCCGTGCTAAAACAACATGAATGTTGAAAAGGAGCAATTGTAGACACCCCCTTCTGAATTAACATATTTTTATGAGTCCTACAAATATTATCTTGTGATATTCGTCATGCCCGTGTTAAAACAACATGAGTGTCGAAAAGGAGCAATTGTAGACACTCCCCTCTGAATTAACATATTTTTATGAGTCCTTAAACCCAAAGCGTAAAGACCTAAGCCTAATTATACCCGAGTAGAAAGTCCCCAACCTTGATTTTCCTACTCCCATAGGAAAATGACTTAATACAACCCAAAATACCGTTTGTGGATTGCCAAACCAAATAGTCCATAGCGCACTACAGACTACTATACCCCACACTCTCTATATCACAAAGACATTTGAAAAATCCCAACCAAATCCCTACCTTAAACCTTCCCAAATCAAGCTACACCGTCCAAGGCCATGTAACCTTAGCTAGTTTAACCTAAACCCACCTGGTTTGGCTTAAACACACCTGATATCACCCTAAGCACACTGTCAACCCACTAAACCTCTCCCTTCCTTTCCCCCACACCCTCAACCGCCCCTTCCCCTCCCCCAGACTGTTGCAAGGCCCTATCTAGGGCTGAGATGGGTTGGGATCCAGATTCGGATCTGAAAAATATAGATGGATTAGGATTTAGATTTGATCTGATCCAAAAGATTTGAATCCGTATCTGGATCCGAATAGTATATATGGGATTTGGATCAAAAAAATAATTTTATATATTATTTTATATCTATAAAATAATATATAATAAAAAATACTATATAACATAGATATAATATAATATATGATATATTAATAACTAGGTTGGATCTGGATCGGATCCATTTATATTCAAATTTGATTTTATTTGTATTTAAATTTTTAGATTTCGGATCCAAACCAGGTAAATTATCAGCCTTAGCCGTATAAAGCTATAAACATAAATCTAGGGTTATTGGGGCCCGATGGCATACGTTGCTAAAGATACATGGCACGTCGCTAGAGATGCATGGCATGTCATTAGCAACGCATGATTGCAAGCATGATGATTGTTGATTCCTTGTCTTACCCACACAACTTGCAACCTATTCATCGTGCCAACATTTTGCCCTCCAAATCAATGACCTGCGTCCACAATAAACACTAGAATTATGTGCTCCAATTTTTTTCTAGCTTTTTTTTTATGTAAGTTTATTGTTTTAATCAGATTGTCTACAAAGAGATCATTTGAGACTATTTACTTTTTGTATAAAAAAATCACAATTATTGATGTTAAATTGAATAGCTTTTCAATTTTTTTTTTTTCAAACTTTATGTCTAATCAATGATATTCTTACAACCACCCATTTATTTTAATATCTAAGAGACAATAATGAATGTGGCTTCCTTGTAAAAAAAATAAACAATCTCTTTTTGTAAACAGTCTCTTTTCATTTTAGTCAACACCCCGATGAGTTATTCGTGCATGCAAGAATTACACACAATTTTAAGTGTGGGTTAGACTTCATTATAATCATGTTGGTTTATATAATCCATTTTTCATAATAAAAAATTGAAAATTATATTCTAACCAAATACTCCGGCAACAAGTTCTTGTGTAGAACAAAAAAGTTTTAAAAGATAAAGAGAAAATAATAAAAATAAAGGACTTATCTATATTTTCTCAATTTTCAATTATAAGTTGTTTGTTTTTTATGGAGTTGAATCAAAAGCAAATGATATTTGTGATGAGATAGTCCTACCCTTCGAATTAACGGTTAGATCTTTCTAGAAGCTCGCCACATATCAAGAAAATTAAAGGATTTGATATATATATATATATATATTTCGATCCACGTGTCATAATGTATATGAGCATACGTGTCACATCAAAAAAAGCAATAAAGTAGTAATATAGTTTATGTTAGGTAAGGAGTACCACAAATAATTGCTCCGCAATGATGATGTGGCACTCAAGGGCCAATCAACGGCTATAACGTGCCACGTGGAATTGGGTGACATGTTACAAGCATGTGACACGTGGCTATTTGTATTGTGACTATTTTGGAGCACTTTCTAAAAACTTCCATGTTGAAAAGTATACACTGCAAACCCATAAAGACAATTTTTTTATTTCATAATAATTAATTTTTATTCAACGAAATAAAAGTTATTTATAAAGAGAAAGGAAAATTAAAATTTTGGGGAATACTGACCGGAAAATACAACAAATTCCAACCATTTTTCCGGGTGGATTTTATGTATCAATTTCATGTGTATCCAAATATGTAATTTATTTATACTTGTCGAAAAAATTTGAGTGGTGGAGATTTTCAATTAGGCAGTGGAGAGTTAATGATAATATCATCATAGAGTTTATTTTCACATGATAAATATAGTTGTTGCTTGCCTGTAACAATATTGTCAACTCACCAAATTGTTTAATTGTGGCTATGATGTAGCTGTCACTATTTAAGATCATCTTGACCTTGGTGTCCAACCCTGTCATAAAAAAAAAATATATATTTATTTTTTTATTTTTACCAGGAGCCATTTAGCCTTTACACTGCTTTCTTAGATATTGATAGTTTTTACTAAGCTTATAAATTCTCTTGCAGGAACATACTGCACATCTATCCTCTCACGCACATGACCTACTTGAAAGACTTTTTCAATTTTAAATTATAGAACCACTTGAGAATCACTAGATGGTTATTTTCAAAATCACTAGATGGTTATTTTCAAATTAAAAAATTTAAATTTTATGTTTTTTTAATAGTTAGATTTTCATCCTCTTAAAACTCGACAGTCCCTCTTCAATCTTGAAACATGATTTTCTTAAAAATGCAAACAGTGTGCGATTTAAAAAAAAGTTCTATTAAGACTAGTCTATAGGGTGAAGATGTTAAATCCCCAAAGTTTAGGGTCCTACCATTCCTCCTAGCTTATGAAATATTTTGGCTTCTTGCAGTCATCTACAGCAATTTGACCAAGATATAACTTGGAATAAAGCCCCAATTTTTCTTCTTGTTTATCACCTTTCCTTGGTAATGTAAAGTTCAACAGCCTAGTAAAACAAGAAGGCCAACTCCACTTAATATAAAAAAGAAAGGCCAAAAAAAAAAAAGCAACCCTAAAACAATAAAATAATGATCTAAAATGAAATAAGTAAATAAAGGAAGCCATGAGAAAAGAAAAACCAATCAATAATACATTAATAGAAACAAAAACAAATGCATAATATTTTTCACATATTATGCATGTATGATCAGTACATACATGCCATTCTTTGTGACCTATCTCTTAGAATTCCACTGTACAGTGCTCTCCAATTGGCTGGCATGTTACTCACTTCATTTATTGCTGATTTTTTATTTATTTCTCTCTTATTTTCATGAATTCTCAAGGCTGGTGCCATGGTGTGCTTCCTTCTAAACTCTTTGCTATCTCCTTTTGGCTCCATTACATCCTCTGCAAAGTGAACTCTTTTTCTCATCATCATCTTCTTCTTCTTCTGCTTCTTCTTCTCTCCTTCTCTTCTCTTGTCCTCTAAAAGGAATTATAAAAAGCAACATAAAAAATTCATCAATACTTTTTTTCCAATCTTTTTGAAGTAGCTTTTTGGAGAGCCGATTAAAGAGAGAGGAGAAGGCACATGAAAAGAAAAAGTACCAATATATCTACTGTTGAATTGCTATTCTATTTCTTTAGATTAATAAAATTAGAATTTCTTTGTATTTTTTTAATTTGAATTTGAATTTTATTGAATTTATTAATTTATGAATAATAATTAGCTTAATCAGTAAATAGTTAGTATTAAGTACAGACATATCAAGCTCTTATATGAGGAGAAAACTCTCGCATTTTGACTCGGGTTCTCCTTTCCCATAACCAAAAAAAAAAAAAGAAATAAATTCAATTCACTAAAAAATATGACCTGAAAACACTTAAAAAGAGGAAATGAAACCACCGACATATGGGAAAAAAAACAGAAAAACAGCAAAAAAAGAAGAAAAAGAAAACTAATAGTCTTGAAACAGTCAGAGAAGTGAGAATTCTACACCTGAGCTTTCTTGGTGGCCTGAAAACACTAAACAAATGAAATGATCCCATCTAAAAGGAACCCCAATAGAATTCAATATACAATGAACACAGTCCTCAGAAAGAAATAGAAAATAGAATGACAGAATGAACACAGTAAAAGAAATAAGAAACTCTGTTTAAGTGTTTATTGGGGTGGCTTGAAATTATTTACAAATCCGAAGAAAAGATAAAACCATGAAAACAAAAAAAATCTATAAACAGAAAGAAAAGAGCAAAAGGAATTATCTATCTAAAAGTTTTGTGGGTTTGACCCGAAAACCACTTTTTAAGATACGAAGGGAAGGAAACCACTTACGAGAGGAGATGCAAGGCCGGAGATTAGCCAGAGATTCATCGAAAAGCTTTTTCCGGTGACTATTTAAGAGGATCATGGTGCCGGAAAACGCCATGGCAGCGGCCAAAACCACCCCTCCTTGTGAACTCAAAGCGAACCCCATTCCCCAACCTTGTTGACTCTACCCAGAAATCAGGATATTTAGAGAGAGAGAGAGAGAGAGAGAGAGAGAGAGAGAGGGGGGGAGGGGTTAACTTTAAAGAGATGGAGGTGTTTTAGAGAGAGAAGGGCTAAGTAGAGAGAGAGAAGAGGGGCGTTAATGGAGAGGCGGATTTGAAGGGGGGGCTCGCCATTTTCATGCACGATGTCATATGCATATTTATAAGGAAAGGAAAATGTCCATAAATTATTTCCCAAAAAAAAAGCAAAATGTTTACATATGGGGGATTGTATATGGCATGGGAATCTTGGTTTTTTGTACACATCGCATGTTCACCGTACGGCAGGCTTAGGTCAGCAATTGCTTTCTTTCCCCCTAAAATGACCAAACCTACTATTTTTTTTTTACTAATGGCAAGGATAATAATAATAATAATTATCACCACCATCATTATTATTAATTTATTATTATTGGTGGTGTGGACGATGTATTAATCTTGTCATACTAGTTTCGGGGTATTTTTCAGTTTGGTATAAAAAAATGAAAGCAATTAGGTGACTTCGGATTTTTTAACAATTTAATATAAATAAATAACATATATATATAAATGAAAAATAAAAAATTCTAAAATATAAAATATAAAATATTATTTGTATAAATATTTCTTTGTTTGGGCCAAAGAAGCCAGAGCTTCAACCAAGTCTGCACGAAACAGATCCGAATCTGACCGAAGCGACAACACCAATATATAAAAATAAAAAAAATAAAAAAATACTTTTATGTAGATACTACTTTTCTTGGGCTGAAGCTGCGGCCAAATTTGCGCGAAGCATACCCAAATCTGACTGAAGGAGTCCAAATCTGATCGAATCTAATTGAAGCGGCATCATTAGGATTCACGTCGCTTCGGTTTAGGCTTAAAATCAGAAGGCCGAAGCGCAACGAATTTGAGAAGACTCTGTTGTATTGTCAAAATGCACAATTTTTCTCCCGTTGTACATTTTATAGGGCTTTGGCGTGATTGTATTTTAATTAGATCGATAGAAATTAGTCGACAATAATGTCTCATATTACTTGTTCTTTTGTACGGTAGTTAACCTATAACTTCAGCCCTATACGATGGAAAAATTAAAGAATTTTCGTTTCCCAGCGCGGGGACAAAAATTTGAATGAGAATAATTTATGATCTCATCACAAGCAAATTACCTCTAAATTTTGGAATATTATAAGGTGGGTGGATGGAGTGGAAATGTCGTTATTTCCTTAAAAATATGTTTTGCTTGGGGCTTGCTTTGTCATAGAAATTCAATAAAAAATCCTCTTCTCTCTTGATTCTTGAGAATTGTATGGCTTCTTTTTCATTTGATTTTTGATGTCCTCATTCATGACAATATTATATGTGATCTTTCTTTTTCACCTTTGTCGTCAGCTTGCATATTTTTATTTCATGGTAACATCACCTTGAGTGTAAAGAAGCACCTATGATTATTTCGAATGAAAGCTATTGGTGGATTAAATTTTTAGAAAATTGTGTGCCTATGAGTAAATTAAACTTTAGAAGGTTGTATTGCTATTACTTGCTATATTTTACTCAAAAAGAGAACAATTCTTGAGGATGAAAAAGTATACGTTCCTTTTCAACGTAAAAGTTCATGATTCTAATGGTGGCTTAATTTCCACATAAATAAATGCGTCACCCGTGGTATGCTAAAAAAAAAAAGATTTTTTTTTTTTTTTTAATATTAAAACATAGAATCAAGTTGGAAGCTCATATGCCTATTAGTAGCTTGAATTTAGAAAATGTTCGGCCATTAATACATAATTTTCACTAAAATAAATTGTGATTCTTAGGTATGGTTTCTTTTAGGCTCATAATGTAACTCAAAATTTTCAAAACTCTGGATAAGGTATCATTGATCCGGATCAGGAATTGTCCCTACTTACCAGTTCCTTGTCAAATTTGAGAATTAGTCTGACTCGATTGGATTAGCCCAATTCTATTGGGGAATCGGGCAATCCGGATTGCACCAATCTCCCTATTTATGCCAATATATTTTTAGTTATTTTACTATTACTTTTATTTTTTATTTATTGATTCTCGCACCGAAGAATCTATCCAATTCGCCAATCCAAATTGATGGTTCATCGGCCTAAACCACATTTTCAAAATGCCATTTCACCCAGCAGGTCCAATTTTGAAGCACCGTTTTAGATTGTTTTGGTATCACTAGAAATATTAACCCTAAAAATAGTGTTTAGATTGGGGACAAATATCATAGATGTAAATTTCATTTGACCACACATTTTGATTATAGTATGGTTTTCCATGGTTTTCTTTATAGCTCAATCGTCATTAAGTTACAATCTTTACTATTTTTAAGCATCATAATGCACAAGGCCAAGCCCTTTGATTAGAATATAATTAGTTCTTATGATGACATAATCCCTATCCTCTAGTGGCAAGTTGGCCATATCTTTTTGCAGGATTGCCTTAATTTGTGAGGGCCTACAATGAAAGGGCACAATAGCTTTTAGTAAGTAATGGTCAGAGTTAGGTTGAGATTTATATTAAAACCTAAAGCTGCACCGCATAAGCCTGCTAAAAAAATATAATTGGGATTGTAAAAAAATATAATTGGGATTGTATAGAGTGAGATCATTTACCTTCTGTACAAGAGGTCACACTTAGTTATAATCATCCGATGTGAAATCTGATAGCTTAGGTATGTCACAAAGTTCAAAAAAAAATCTTTTGAACTTTGAGTTTGATCAATGAAATAAATGTAGCTACCCAATTTCACATCTAATGGTCAATATTAATTATAACCTCTTTGTACCAAGGGTAAATGGTCTCATTGTATACTTTTCCAAATTTATTTTCTCTTCTTATTATGAAGGTTTAAACTACAATTATGGTGCAAATATAGCGGATCGATGAACACTGGAAATTGGATGGTTCAGATAAAAAAAGTACAAGGTACAATATTTTTGAAGCTTAAGATTCCCTTGTAGATCCATTATTGTTGAGGTTGAGATGAGATGATAATTTTGTGCTTTTTCGACACCAAAAGAAAAATGAAAAAAAGTAGAAGAAGCAATTTCTAGTGAATTTGAGCTTTTCATTCTCACTAAGTTAATATATTATAGGGGTGTGTGGTTTATAAAAGGGTGCATATTTAAACAATCAAAGAACCTCCCAATTTTATCATAGATGTAATTTTGGTGAATCCATTTTTATTTTTAATTATAAAATTTTTATCTCTTAAAATGCTTCAAATGAAGTAGATCTATAATCACATGATAATTTTGAAAATAAACAGTCCAGAAAATGTGCTGCAAAATACACTTTTTTTAAGACTTCAAAATCTTTTTTGTTTTCATGTTTATACATCTCATCAATTAGAGATTTTTCTAACATCAAAACATCCTTTTTGTTACAAATTTTGCGGCACGAGCCGATTGGGGGTAAAATTGTCATTTAAATTATAGTCAATGTGTAACTCGCATAAGGTTGGGGGGTCGTTTTATAAATAATAATTTAGAGAGTGGATGCTTCACGGCATGTTCTCCTTTGTTATTGGACCCTCCACGTGGAACTGGAGTTGAACTTTTACTTTTTCAAACGCGTGATACTTTAGTTTAGCCTCTTATTTGAAACTAATTTGAAAATGAAATCTAGGGGATTATATCTTAAAACTAATTTGACAATGAAATCTAGGGGATTATATCGGAGAATTTTGTTTTATTCATATTTTATAAGTTTTAATATAGATAACGGGTTGGGGTTACGGCGGTAGCATCCCTACCTCCGGTTACCACATCGTGGTATCCATTTCTATTATTGATACTCGCAATTAATACTTGTCTTCCCTATTGAATTTTTACCATTTCTACCATTGACGCCCTCAATTAACACCTTCAAAATATAACTCCTTAATCTATTGAAAATACCATTGACACCCCCAATTAACACCTTCAAAATGTAACTCCCTAATCTATTGAAAAAACGGGTAGGGAGTTATAATCTATTAAAAATACCATTGACACCCCTAATTATCACTTTCAAAATGTAACTCCCTAATCGATTGAAAAAATGGGTAGGGGCATGTAACTCCCTACTGAATTAAAAAAAAAAATACAGATGATATCTCGGTAAAAAGGAAATTTATCAAAATAGCTATTATTTATGAATTATTCAATATTTTGATTTTATTGTTTGATTTAATTTCAAATATGATCAAGAAACACATGAGTTTGAATAGTTGCAAATCAGTCAACTATCGTGTATCTTAGTAAATTTCTCATTAATTTATTGCTATATTTTAAGGATCATAGTATTATCATAATTAAAATCCAATATAATTTCAAGCAAAAATAACAATCTAAATGTCAAAAGTGCAAGTCACTTACATAAAAGTAGCTATAAAATGATAAAGTTAAAGGCCAGCAATTAGCAAAGAATTGATAATGGAAAAAGTTTATATAGAGCCGAGGCCCTAAACAATCAAATTAGAGCCCACCTCAAAAATTTCACTAGAATAGACTGTTTTGATGCGCAAATATCCTCAAATTGATCATCTCGACATCAAGATGCATGCACATGAGAAAAAAATGGATTTCAATTTTTAGAAATAGTACATCTTGTAACACATTTTTGGACCATCAATTTTCAATATTTTCAAGTTTTTATAGATTTGCTCGATCTACAATATTTTTTTAAAAAAATATCCTATTATCCCCTATTTTAACTTTTATATCTCATCAGATCCAAGAATTGAAAATACTACTTGTAAGCAAACAGATTTCATCTTTTCTATATTCAAACCCCTTAATCCCTTTTGACAATGTATTATTGACCTCAACAACTTATGAAATGACTCTATCTCTCTCTCTCTAAAACTCCATCTCTCTGTCTCACATCATCGTCTCTCTCTCTCTCAAAACTCCATCTCTCTCTAAAATCCAAACTCTATCTCTCTCTAAAATCCAAACTCCATCTCTCTCACATCAACGTCTCTCTCTCAAAATTCCATCTCTCTCCCTAAAACTCAAATTACATCTCTTTCTCTCTCTAAAGCTCTATCTTTCTCTCACACGTAAGAAGGTATGCCCGTGTTCGAGCTCAAGCTAAACCCTTGGGCTGGTAAACTCATCGAGAAGTGAAGAGAGAGAGAGAGATGGAGTTTAAATAAGGTGTCATTTTAGTGTTTGTTTGGGTAAAAAATTTATGATCAACGGGGTCCAGGGGGTTGTAAGATAGAAAAAATGAAAGCCTTTTGCTTACAATTAATATTTTCAATTCTTGAGTCTCATGAGATATAGAAGTTAAAAATAAGGGATAATGAGATATTTCCCCTATTTTTAAAGCTTTAAATTGTATAATTAATTATGAAAATATATTTACAGATGCGCTTTACTTTGATTGTTTAGAGCCTCGGCTCTATACAAACCGCACCCATTGATAATTGATATACAAGAGCTTACTAAGTTGGATAATAAATTTTAATATTTAAAAATAGTTTTGTATAAGGCATCAATTTTATTTAAAAGTGAGACATTTCAAAAATCCATCGAAAGAGGTGATTCCAATATTGAAAGACCCTCCAATTGATTATCTCAACCTCGAATATATTGATATAAGATAAATCAATCTCAAGTCTTAAAAATAGTAGTGCATCATCTGGCCATCTATTTTCAAGATATTCATGTGTCTATAGCTACTCAATACACACCTGTTTTAGATCTTTAAATTTCATACATCACTTTTTTAGGTCATAGTAAGAGTTTCTGATACTAAAACTGGGTCTTCTAGCATGGCATGGGTGTGTTCATTATTTTGATTGTTACTATAACTGTGATATTTTAATATCTTATTTTTTTAATTTTGCATATTTTGAATTTTTATTCACTATCTTAAAAATAAACTGTTTTATAATAATAATATATTGACTCAATATTTCAAAACGCCTCCTTATTATTCCTTTATTCCCCAAAAGACAAATACAATATATCCTTATAGAACCCGCCTTGCAATATAATTGTTAATAATAATGGAAAACCTAACTTTACCAAAGTAATAGGGATTGTTACCTTTTTATTTGCATTGTAACCTAAATTTGGCAAGGGAAAGATGTCATTTTGCTTCCCAAGTACTGAACCAAGAGCCTTTAACTTGTATGAGGCTCCAACCATAAACTCACCCAATGAGAGGAAAATCAAGTTGGGAAGACTCAGCACAAGAAGTAACCTTTAGGAAATTGAATCTCTCTCTCTCTCTCTCTCTCTCTCTCTCTCTCTCTCTCTCTCTCTCTCTCTCTCTCTCTCATGTGCAATATAATTTGTTCTCATGAGTTATACTTCTTTTTGCTCAACACTATTGAGATAACCAAGGACCTAACTAATAAGCCAAATGTCCTCTCATGCACCACTGAGAAAAGAATAGTCAGCACAATTAGGCAAACAGATTTCACATAAACCAATGGAAACTTTTTTTTATTTTTTGGCAAATCAGGGGAGAAGCCCCTACCTGTTTTTTATTAAATAATAATAATAATAATAATTATAGTTCATAAACTTAAATCTCTGCAATAGGGCAGTTGCGCAATATTATTAAATAAAATAAGTGAAATACAATCGGGAGATCTAGTTCACCAAATGGTGCCATCAGAAAAAACTGTGATTTTTTTAGCAAGTGTGTTAACCACCACATTGACTTCACGATAAACATGCACACACGTAACCAATGAGAACTTGAAAACTCTGTCATATAGCTGAGATTTCTTCTTACATATATTAACAAAGCTGAGCCTAGGATAGATGACATTTCCCTTTTATGTTAACAAAGCTAAGCATAATATAGATGAGAATCTTCTTTTATCCTAACAAAACTAAGGATCCAAATAATCTCCTTGTCTTGTTGCTAACCCAGCAGTACATTAGGCATCATTAGGCAATGGTGCATCTCATGTTGTTTTTCTAGAAGGGAAATTATCAAAATATTCATGAGATATGAGCAAATTAACAATTTGCCAAAATATTCATGAGATATGAGCTATTTAACAATTTGCCTATATTGTTTGATTTTATTTCAGAATACCTATAAAAAGACATACGGTTATAGAGTTGGAACAATTGAGAATGTGGAAAATCATAAATAATGCATCTTTCATGAGTAGTTTGAGAAGTTTTCCTCTTTTAAAATATTAGCATTTCGCAATTGCTACTTGACTTTCTATAGTAATCCAACTCTTTTTATTGGGAAATTGGCATAAATATCTTATATAGTTTTTGAAATTAAAAAATCGTCTCAAATTTTTCATATTTAATGTTGAGGTCTTTTTTTTTTCTCTCAACATGACTTTGGTTCGACACTTGAAATGCCAAATCAGCTTGTGGCCAAAAAAATTGAAACCTGATATCAATTTGGCATTTTAAGTGTAAAACTGATTTATGGCAAAAATAAAGAAATCCAACATGAATTTAAAAGATAAAGAGGCAATTCCGCAATATTTCACAAAAAAAGTAGATCTAGATATGGATGTCCAACATGAAAATTTGGGGACTCTTTAAATGCCAATATATATATAAAAAAGTTGTTTAGGTAAAATTCCCCTTTTATTTCATTTTCATCTCTTCCATTATCATGTACACATTAGGTGGACCGAACGCGTGAAATAGAGGACCACAAAGGGAAAATTACATAGTATTTTACACGTGTGGAAACAAAGTTGGACCACAAGTACGCGGTACAAGGTGGTGCCATTCACTGTACGGCTGCCATTTTTACTCTCCATAACTTTTGTGGTCCATACACATAAACACGGGATTTGGTGACCACCAACTTTCTAATTTTAATCGGATAGTGTGGAGTGAGACGACAATAATGCCATACTCTTAATGCTACATTTTTGCTTGCCATACTCTTAATGCTACATTTTTGCAAGACTGTAATCAGTTATTATCTATCCAATCAAGATTAGCCCACTTATAGAAAAAGTTTGTATGAGCAATTGGTTCCTCAATCGAAACATTCTAATCTTTATTTATTTTTATTTTTTTTTCTTTTTAACATGGCTTCTAGCCCAGGCCTCTCAAATTTATTCATCTACAAATTTATTCATCTAGAGTCAGTTATTTCTCAAAAATCATCATTTTGATTTTTCTTGTTTTTTTTATTTGAAGTTGAAACAATGCTAAAGTGCTTTCCTTTGACACTAATTTTAGATGGGTGTGGTCTTCTATAAGGTTGCAACCTTAAACAATCCAATTAAGGCACACTTCTAAATTTCATCATAACATATAATTTTGGTGAAACAAATTCTTGAGATTATCTCAAAATCTATTTTCATATCTAATTATAAAATTTTAAACTCTAAAAATGGTTAAAATCAACTAGATCTATAAATATATGAAAATCTTGAAAATAGATGGTCTAGATAATGTATTGCAAGATACACTTTTTTTGGGACTCAAAATATTTTATTTTTCATATTTGTACATCTTGATGTCGAGATGATCAATTGGAAGTTTTTTCAACATTAAAATAACCTTTTCCGAAAGATTTTTGAGATGCATATGTAATTCTACATTTCAAGGTTGCAACCTTATATAAACTTTTTCCATTTTAGATTGTTAACTTGATGCAGTGATTAAATTTCGTCAAGCCAACTAGGGACTCGCCCAAATCGGTCTAGATCGGGACTTTGTATGTTCAAAGCAAGAAACCAAAAATCAGGTTAGTCTTACGTTCATCAGCTAGTGAGATTTCTATTGTTATCATTGCACTACGACTGATTTATTAAAAGCTATAACGAACCGAACGGAGAGAGGGAGTTATTAGAATCCAAAAAAATCGAGCCAGGCAGGGCCGAACTAGAACGAACATATCTATATTTCGGACCTTTGTTCCAATTTATTATTTTGAGAAAGAATCGGCCGAGTCGATCGTATTTTTTGCTGCTAACAGAAGCTTACAGTGTATTTTCTGCCTCAAATAAAATTCAAAGCAAGAAAATTTTATGGAACAATTTGTCGGGTCAAAAAATATTTTCTGGACCCCAATTCCTTTTTTAATACCATGAGGTCTATAGCAGTGGGATGCAGCCATGTGAAATTAATGATGAAGAACTCTACATATGCGGTCCAAAAAGTGTAAAGCATTCATCTTAAAGATAGATGCAAGTAGGAGTTCCATCTAAAAACAATAGAAACTAACAGTCCAAATGTTTTCTTACTATAATTATTATTTTTAATTTTTAAAATTTATTTATTTTTTTCATATTCATGATCTCCAAGTTAGAAATTAGATGTCCTTAAAAATTAAGCCTTAAAATCCATTTCAAAAATAAATTTATTAAAAGGCCGGCATTTCTACATATGCGGGCTTGGCCGCATAGCAACTGGGTCCTATATTGATTGTGGAAGGTGATTGTACCAATGTTATGGGTGTAGGCGCCCTGAAACCACCCCTTGGCTTTGGGGTTTATCATGGCTGAAATTCTATTTCACCTCTCAGTGATATAAACAATATTACTCACATCAATAAAGAAAATAATAATGTAGTAGATGGATTGGCGAAAGTGGTGACGAATACGTTACAATTGCCTCCCATTTTTATGTTGCCGCTTTTATTTGGTATTGTATTCCATGGGATTGTATATTATGGTAGCGTTTATCTTTGTTACAATTTATCTTTGTTATAAGAATGTCACAATTGTTATTAACTATTAAATGTCAAATTGGATGGCTTGGGATGTGTCACAAAGTTCGAGATTTTTTTTTTTTTAACTTTGAGTCCAGTCAATGACATACTCACAACCAATTGATTTGAAATCTAACGGACAAGAGTAATTGTGACCTTGTATTAAAACTTCAAAGTAACTACTTTTTGTATGTTTTTCCTCATCTATTAGTCTTGTTTCTATTGATGTAACTTTCTTATATACTCAATGAAAAAAGTTTGTTAATGCTCACAAAAATAAATAAATAAATAACATATTGCTAATGCGAACTGGGTTCCCTTCGAAATTCTGGCTAAGTGAATTTTTAAAAACCTCGATTATGAATCTAAAGGATCACACAAACTTTAGCAGACTATAAGTAACTTAGGTCCAATATAGTTGACCCAAACTTCCCCAACACCTAAACCAAATTGAAGTAGACCTCGAGAGGTTTCCAACGGTCTAAGAATCACTCAAATCGGACCCATGGTTAAAATGATCGAAAAAATGACATTTTGGTTTTTGTGACTCTCGGCAGGCCTAGTCATTGCTCGATAGGCCCAAACGCAGCCTGATGACACAGTAAACACATTTTTTTCTAATTAGATAAAGTAAAAAGATCAAGATAAATCTAAAAGAATCTAAATAAATAAAAAAAAAATCACTAATTGAAGCCTATAAATATCACCCTCTATAACCCAAAAGAGATATGATAAATCATCTAAAATCTCTAGAAAATATGACATAATTCCCAAAATTAGCGAAAATAGCTTAAAAATACCCAAAACTATGAAAAAAAAAAAAAACCTAGAAATTTTTTTTAAAAATAGAAAAATCTCCAAAAATTCTAGAAAATCCAGAAAATCCCCAAACTTAGATTTAATTTTAGAAGCCCTCCCCAAAAACCTCAAATTTTGAGGGGGAAAAAAAACTAGAAAATTTCTAAAAAAAATTATAAAAAATAGAAAAAAATCTCAAAAATCGTATTTAATTTTAAGATCACCCAAAAACTTCATAAAACTAAGAAAAACCATTCATCAACCCTTGGAAAACCCTAGGTAGACCCTACTTAGAATTCCCAAGCTTTTTCCAAACCCTAGAAATTCCTAAAGAATTAGAAAAAATCTGAAAAACTCCTACTCATAAAATATTAGGTTGACCGTACTTAACAATTTCAAGCTTTTCTTAAAAAATAAGAAAAAAATCTTAAATCTCAAATTTTGAATTGAATATTTGGAGCCCTAAAAACCTTAGAAAACTAAAATAATCTCCCGTAAATACTCAGAAAATCCTATGTAGACCTTATCTAAAATTCCCAAGCTTTTCTCCATACTTTAAAACCTAGATTTAGGTCAATGAACTTTAGATCTACCAATTCCAATAAGCATAAGGCATCCAAAAAAAGGAGATAGTGATGCAAATCAGAAGAGCGGCATGATCTAAGCCTGAAACTCCAAGTTTCAAGTCTATAGAGCTAAGTATTTATTTTTGTATTTAATTTAGTTTCATCTCTTCATTTAATTCTCTGTTTTATGTTATTTATTTCTAAAAATTAATTTATTATTAGATTTAGTTAATTTTTTAAAGTCAAAATATGGATTTGGAGCTAGCGTTGTCAGTATACTTAGAAAAAGACCGGATCTATATAGATCTGATATTTTTTTACCTATAATTCAAACGACCCCACTTTTTCTACATTTTAAAAAAGGGTGCGGTTGTTATATGGTTGCAACCTTAAACAATCTAATTAAAGTGCACCTGCAAATTTTAGCATAACATGTAATTTTCATGTAAAAAATTCCTAAAATTATCTCAAAATCTATTTTCATATCGAATTATAAACTTTTAAACTCTAAATATAGTCAAAATCAAGTAGATCTATAAACATTTGAAAAACAATAGACGGTCTAGATAATGTGTTGCAAGATGTATTATTTTTGGGACTCAAAGTCCTTTTTTTTTGTAGTCAATCATCTCGATGTCGAGATGATCAATTATAAGGTTTTTCAACATTAAAATAAATTTTTTTGATGGATTTTTGAGGTGCATCTGTAGGTCTACATTTTAAGGTTGCAACTTTATATAAACTTTTTCTTTTAAAAAATAACTCAGTTTTACAAAGATTTGAGCAAACATCATCCCAAAGATCGGTGTAGATCGGAGCATAAATAAGTGCAGGAAAGATCGAGTCGGGCTAACTAATCAGTCATGGCCTGAGCCAATTAGTCAGGCCGAGTACGACTTAGTCGGCCCATTAGTGCCCAGTTTTGTAATTCTAAAAAAATGGGGGTAAAAAACCCCAAAAAATTTATAAGAAAATTATAAAAAAATTAAAAATTTATATATGTATTTTTTTTTTATATTGTAACGTAAAAATAAGTGAAACAAATAAATATTATAGACATAATTGGGTTCCAAAAAACATTAGGCACTTGAAGCAATACTTTTTCAGTGAACAAGTAATGTAAAGAAATTACATATTACACAATAGTAAAAAACACCACTCGAAAGTAGTAAGAAAGACAATAGGGTTCGGAATTTTCTTGAGTTTCGTTATCAGAGTCGACTGGGGCAAAAAACATCATGAAGCCTGATGGAGCCTGTAGGGCAACAACGATACCTCATTTTCAAGTAGGAATACTACCATGTGAAGTTACCTAGATTTTGAAACTATCCATGCTCCTCACCTCTTTGGCCTTATTTTGCCTCTCATTAGCGTTGTCATTGTCCAGGATAATTTAGCCTATGGCACTCGCCACATGTGCGTCTCTATCCAAGTGTAGCTACTATGCTGGCTCTCACGACTTCTTCCCGAACCAATCTAAGGCCCTCTTCTTCCCTAGTGGAGGTCCTAGTACCTTACGGCACCTCGTACTCTACGATTGCGGAGGCTTGCAAAATCCAATAATGGACCTGCAAAAGGCTTTTAACACGCTTTATCCATAACATGGTAGAAATCACCCGATTTTTTTAATACATCGCCCATTAGTCTTGCAAATGCCGATTAATATATAAGTCGGCTGATTTGTAAATAAATAAGCGGATTAATGCACTATAGAGATATGTCCCAAAGGGTGGCCTATGAAATCGGGACTACTCAGGCTCGGCCAGTGGTGCCCGAGTCCGAGTTAATCGGTCGTCATGAAAGCCTACTTATCCAACACTGGGCCCTGCGTATTGCCAGCCTACCTTCTAGGTCCTTGTGTCATGAAAACCCATGGGCTTGTCATTTATCTAACCAATAGGTTGGAAGACAATGGTATGAAAGCAGCCTGCACATTTTGAATTAGAACTGCTCGGCCAAGAGTCATACTGCAATCATCAATGCTGAAACCAACCAAGACATTAATGGGGTCCTATCTCACATGGGGTCATATTATTATATTTTCCCCAACTTTTTGTCCTTACTTTCTTATGGTTGGGTATTTTTCTTTGGTAGATATTCTTTGAAGTTTGAAAACTCGCATGAGTGTGTGGACCCAAAGACAAAATTTGAAGTGACAGCGACCTTCAAACCAAGTGCTAAACTATTGCCGTATTTGTTTTTTTGGTTTGGTGAGAAAAATAAAATAATTCGATGTCCAAGCAATTCAGATGAAGGTTTCGAACTTTTTTTTTTATTTTTAAATTTGGTACAAAAATAAAGGATGATGTTTTTGTAAGACCAAGGTTTTATAAAAACAAAATAAAGCCTCGTCACGAATTCGGGAAAGCACTTTTGGCAATGAAATCCTCATGATGACTCTAAAATCAATTTCAAACACCAACAATCAAATTTGAAACTAAAAAAAGATAAAGATATTTTAAATCTATAAACACTTAATTTTGGAGTGAAATGAACAGTCTAAATAATTTGTTTCAATATACACTATTTTTAAAACTTGAAATCTTAAATTTTTCAACAGTCATAATGTTCAAGCCAAGATAATCGATATAAAGGGGCTCTGCTTATTTTGATAGGGTAACAACCCTATCAAACCATTGTCCATATACCTTCAACAAAACAGGTAAGTCACTCTCAAATATCTCAAGGGTGAGGTCCATATAAGGTTGATACTCGGAACAATCAAAGTAAGGAGTCCCAATAATGCTAAAATGTGTTATTTCAGTGCCGAAATTCCTATAATGATTTGAAAATCTATTTTCATTTTTAATAATGAAATTTAAAACTTCAAAACTAGTATAGATCTACCGATTTCTAGAAGCACGTAAAAATGAATAATTCAAATAATACATTGCAAGATGTTTTTAGGATTTAAATTCTTTTTTTTTTTTAAACACCAATATATCTCAAAGTCAAGATAATCAATTGGAGGGTTTTTGAGTGACAAGACAACATTTTTCCAATGAGTTTTTGAGGCATGCCTTACTTTATAGTAAAAGGTTGATACCTTATATAAATTTTTTTCCTGTCTTAAATCATATGAAATTCTCTCTAATGTGTACCCTTTTTCTAGCATTTCTTTCATGAAAAATGGTTTATATAAGGGGAAGCCTATACTATTAAGTACAATGAAATTATATATGTCACCCTTGTCCTAGCCATCCAATCTCATTGGCTAATATGGTCTTGTTCACAATGTCAGATCTAAATATTATTTTATTTTAATTTTTCTACAATGCATATTAACACCAAATTTAGGGTGTGTCATCCTTTCATAAAGGTACACCTGAGAAAAATACAATAACGATACTCCTAACAAAATAAAATGACCAAACTACTGAAATTTTACTTTATCAGAAACATTTCTTTATATTCTTTTTTAGGTACGCCCCTATATCATGTAATTTTTTTCGTTAAACATAAAATACTCCAAGCCTTGAGATCACGACCAGAGGCACACTTGTGACATCATGGTTGTAGGTATCCTAATAGTCCTTCAAATGGAGCAATCCCCATATATAAGGGAAAACATTATTTGTAGAAGTATAGTTGTCGTAATCTGCACCATCCAGTTTAATTAGACAGTGAAGAATTAATATTTTCCAAAAATACATGCTAAATTTCTCATTGTTTTAGTTCTACATCGTTCAACTAGGGTGAGGTTTGTATAAATTGCTTATCTTATACTATACAAGTAAGGCACACCACCAAAATTTACTAAAAGATATAGTACTAGTGTCAAATCTCATGATGGCTTGAAAATCTATGTTCAACTTTAATTATGAGATTTAAAATTTAAAAAACAGTACAAATCAAGCATATCTAAAAACAATTGTAAATTTTGAAAATAAACGGTGTAGATAACTTGTTATAAGATGCACTCTTTTAAGACTTGAAATTATTGTTTTTCTATATATTCATGCGATGATCAATTAGGAGGTTTTCTAACATTGAAACACTCTTTTCTATTGGATTTTAAAAGTGCACATCACTTCTAAAGTATAAAGTTTTAACCATATGTAAACTTTTTCCTTCAACGAAAACATACTATAGGTGGAACTCTGTAACCTTACTTCCGTAAATATAATTATTGCCTTATTAACTAGTTTGAATGCTACGATTCTTACTTTAACCATTGGTTGTATAAGTAAAATTGGCAAGAAGATCCTCAAAGTATGGTAGAATATTATTTTAATCATATTTTGGGATAAAGATAAAATATTCATTAAAGGAATAAATACCTTTTTCAATAGAAATTTTTATTTATATTGGAGAAGTTTATATAGAGCCTAGGCTCTAAACAATCAAACTAGAGCCTATCTCCAAACTTTCACTAAACGAGGTTGTTTTGATGCTTAAATATCACCAAATTGATCAGACATCAAGATGCATGGGCATGAGAAAAAAAAATAGATTTCAAGTTTTGGAAAAGTGCTTCTCGTAACGCATTTTTGGACCGTCAATTTTCAAGATTTTCTAGTTTTTATAAATTTGCTCGATCTACAGTTTTTTGAAGCTTTAAATTTTATAACTAAAGATAATAATATAATTTAAGGCTATCACAAAACTTTCCAGTAGTGAAACCATATTTCTCGATTCGAAGGAGGGCTTTAATTTGATTGTTTAGAGCCTCGGCTCTATACAAACCGCACCCTATACTTTATATATTACCATTTCAATTACTAATAAAATTATTTATTATGGGTAAAGATGAAGATTGAATTAGA
Source organism: Amborella trichopoda (assembly GCF_054954075.1). Taxonomy (NCBI): domain Eukaryota; kingdom Viridiplantae; phylum Streptophyta; class Magnoliopsida; order Amborellales; family Amborellaceae; genus Amborella; species Amborella trichopoda. The sequence continues at coordinate 46,496,516 of NC_142340.1, read as the reverse complement.
TTTAAAAGCAGGTCACCCTAATCTCCCATTTTGTACCCCGTCAAAAAGAACCGTATATAAGTTGATGGGTGTGGTTTTGTATAAGGTTGCAACCTTATATAATCAAAGGTGTACTTCTAAACTTTAAACTTTGTCATGAGATACAATTTTGATTTCAAAATTTGTTTGGATGGCTAGGAATCTATTTCCATCCCTAATTATAAAATTTTAACTCCAAAACTAGTTTAAATCAAGCAGATATATAAATACATAAAAATTTTGAAAATGAATATGTGTTGCTAGATGTGACTTGAAATCTTTTTTTTTTCTTTTTATATCCATACATCTCGAGATCGAGCCGATCAACTAGAGATAGTTTTTCAATGTCAAAATAGCCTTTTCCACTGGATTTTTGAGATGCATATTAATTCCACAATTTAAAGTGTCAACCTTATATAAACTTTTCCCGTACTAAAAACTCAAATACAATTATTTCCCAACACCCAACATAAAAACATCCTAACACAATTAATCAAAACAACAAAAGAGTAACGTAGTGTACCATATACCAATAGTGTACGGTGTATTTGGATGTACATCAACCTGTGCTTAAAAAGTGATAATAGGGCTTGGACTGGCCAATGGCCTGATACTAGGGGTGGCAATGGACCCGAACCCAACCTGGGACCAGACACAGACCCGACCCAAGTCATAACAAGTCCTGTTTTGGGTTCAAAACCTAGAACCGGCAGATCGGGTTTGGGTCCAAGATTTGGACCCGGTGGGTCAGGTCCGAATCCAAGATTTGGACCCGAACACTATTCGGGTATGGGTCCCATATTTCCCAATTTATAAAAATATATTAAAATCTATTTAAATACAAAGATATTTTAATTTTTGAAGCGAGTCCAATCGGATTTGGTCGGGTCCGAATCCAGATCTGGGTCCCACATTATATTTTTGGGTCAAGGTCTAGGTCCGACCGGACACGGACCCGACCTGTTGCCACCCCTACTAAGATTGTGTCGCCTTGGTCTAACTCGCAAGCCCAAGCCAAACGGGACCATGTTTTAAATGAAAAGCTTAAAACCCCTAAAAAATTATGGTAATTCTTGGGGTTTTTGCCTACAATCTCTTGCGTCCAAACCCGAACCAAGTTCTGCAATTCCGAAACGGCTAGGCAATTTTCTAATGGCTGATATTGACAAGCCCCATCCCTAAACCCAAAACCAATAAAATGTTTCACCACCCAGTGATTACACTTTCGCCACCCCTAAACCCAAAACCAATAAAATGTTTCACCACCCAGTGATTACACTTTTGCCACCCTTTTTGGCACCCATGGTCCAAGTTCAAAAACTTGTTTATTGCTCACCATCATTATGATAAAAGAGGCCCATTCCCAACCACTCATATATGTCCCTACTTGGCCACCAAAGTCTCAACAATAATGCACCTTACAGACCTTTTCAACCAAAACTATAATGTTTGTAGGGCTTGATCATCAAGCCCTTACAAGATATGGTTAGGGATAGAGAGACTTAGTAAGGGGGGTCCCATACTGAAACTCCATTCAAGGATTTACACCTACCCTAATAGGGAAAACTTCCCAACACCTGCCATTTCTTACAATTGAAATATGGCACCAAAGATTTTCAAAATGTTTTGCTATGTATCTGTCACTTGGGTAAAATGACTCTAACAAAACTCAAAAGAAAGCTCTTCTAAATGTGTGTGAGAAAGAGAGAGAGTCGCACAAAAAGAAACCATGTATATGATTCAGAGAGAGAGAGAGAGCACCATAGAAAATAAATCTAGCACATGAGAGAGAGACACTCAAAACAAACCAAGTGCACGATTTCGAGAGAGAGAGAGAGAGAGAGAGAGACCAAGCACATGATAACTTGGAAGCATAACTTAGAAACACATGGTTCTCCAACATTCATCAAACAGTCAGCATCACATACTCACAAGAGTAAACAGTAACAAATATCTACCAAGTCAAGCTCATAAACATTTCATCCTTTTCAGCTCTAAACTACTTTATTCAACACAAGTTACAACTCAAAATGCAACCCACACTAGAAGCAGCAGCAGCAGTAATACTCAGAGAGAGAGAGAGAGAGAATGGCACCTATGTGGTGAGGATGGGGGGCATGTAATCAGACTTGGTGCCGAGAATCCGAGCCTTAGTATCAGGAAAGAACTCAAAGCCCGGTAACTCAGTTACATATCCATCATTAGTGATCCCTACTGGATAAGTTAAGAGATGGCCAGGTAAATCCCGATCCAGAGAATCACTAGAATAGAGGTCCCAATATTTGTCAGCAACCTTGTTCAATTTTCGAATGCAATCTACGCTCTTGGGATCCAAGAACACATTATCGAGCATGCCCATGTGTTCGTACCATAATGCCATCCTAAAGCCATGGATTTGGCCACGAGCAGGCTGGCCACGAGTTGCAAGATGATAAGGTTGGAAGGCTCCCATGGCTATCTCTGAGTCCCTTGCACCATCCATTGACCTCTGGTTTATGTTTGCTGATCCCACGATGATGTACTCGTCATCAACTGTGGAATGATTATAAAGATGACATAATGAGCTTGAGAAGAAAAAGAGAGACAGAGAGAGAGAAAGGAACAATGAATAGCATGGATGGATTATGGATAAGAAGAATAGACAGGCATGAGATAGAAAACATGGGTTCTGCAGTTTATCTAGAACCCTACATCGGAGTCCTTTATGCACGAGAAGCAATAAAAAACATCAAAGCATCTGAAATTATGATTCTATCATCGATTTGCTTTGTCTTTTGACATGACTGGAGGCATTTGTACAAGTGTAGGGAAGAGTTGCTCCTCAATTTTCATTTTAAAAGAATACCAGTGAGAAAAGAAATCCCTATATGGTGAATCAAAGAAAACAAGGTAGCCACATCTGGCAAAGAGCAATAGATAACCATCTCGCCCCAACTCATCAAGCAATAATCACGAGGATAACATATTTTCACAATAAATCTTTAAATTTGAAGTTTGCATTTATGCCAAGTTAAAGTCAAGAACATAGAGGACCCATTCGTAATTGGGCACACAATTGGAAGAAACGTTAGAAAGAAAAAAATAAACCCTCATGTTGGTTGTCACAGAAAACCAAGTTTACCCATATATCGGGAAATGATTTCATGCTACGGTTGTATAGCAGTATAATGCAACCATTTTCAAAAGCCGTGTTAGAGATATTTGCTTGACACAATTTTTTAAACGTATACTCTTGTCATTCTAAAGAACAATCACAAAAAAGAAACTTTTGAAAAAACGCCTTAGAAAGTGTTTTTTAGCCCACTTAATATAAGCCGTTCATTTTTGTGAGATAGGTAGATATAGGCTATAGAATGATTTTTTATTCCCAAAATTTTTATATAGCATTATCATCATTAGATTAATAATGCTAAAAAAGAACAAAAGTAATTTTGAAATTGTTAAGGCCTAAATCTTGAAGTTCACCAAATGGACGGTCGAGATTCATTGTTGAAGGCTACTAATTTTGACCATATCTAGGGTGCAAATTCAATTTTTTTTTTTCATAGGATTTGATTATGAGGATGAAGAGAATGTGTGTGCAAAATTTGGAGTCATACAAATGTCAAAAATATGGTTTTCTAGATATGTGGTTGCATTGTACTACTATACAACCGTTGCATAAAATAATTCCCCCTATCTATCTATCTATCTATCTATATATAGGGAAAATATCATGTCAGCCAATGGGCTGATGAAATAGTATAAGCCCAACGGCCTAGATTGAATCTACGCCGATCGGATAGTCACGACTGTATTCCGTATTTGAATTTTAAATCTTTTTCTATAAATCCAAATCACATGAAATTTGGGACATCCACTCTTCTTATCAAGGGCCACCTAATAAAAATAATTAAGAAATTGTTCAAAAAAATAAATTTTCGAAAATACTCCTAAAGTTTCACGAGTAATTTGGTCTATTTAATTTTTATGAATCATTTTTTTGATATTTTTATCATATTCACCTATTTTTTAAGAATATACACTCCAAATTTCAAGTGATTTGGAATTACAAAAAAAAAAAAAAAATACGAAATGCAATTGTAACCATTGCCTAGATTCAATCTGGGCCATTGGACGTTTACTATAGAGGTCAACTAGCTGGCTGACCTCAAACTCTCCGATATATATATATATATATTACCGTCGTGGCTGCATTTCATATTGGAATTTGAATTTTTCAAATTCAAATCATATGAAATTTGAGGCGTCCACTCTTCTCATGAAGACACACCTAATAAAAAATATTCAAAATAATAATTCAAAAAAATAAATTGACTAAAATACCCCTAAAAGTTTCAAGGGTATTTTGGTCACTTTGGTTTTTGAGAATTTTTTTTTATATTTTTATTATATTTGCCTATTTTTTAAAAATAGACGTTCTAAATTTCAAATAATTTAGCTTCATAAAAAAAACTAAACTTCAAATATGAAATACAATCGTGACCATTGGATCGGCCCAAATTCAGTCAATGTCATTGGGCATGGGCATTTATTGTAGTTGTCAGCTAGATATATATAGGGAGTGATTTCATGCAATAGTTTTATACTAATATAATGAAATAATCTTCAAAAACCATGCCAGGGCCATTTCTTTTATCCTAATTTTTAAACATAAATGCTTTTTATTTGGATAAACAACCCAAAATAATAAAATTTAAAAATGCAACTTAAGAAAGTGTTTTTTTTTAACCCATTTAATATGAGTCGTCCGTTTGGTAAGATACTTAGATCTAGGCGGAAATTTTTCTTTTTATAAATTTTGTAGATTACTTTGGTATCATCAGATTGACAATTTTTAAAAAGAAAAAACCGATTTTAAGTTCCTAAAGGCCTAGATCTCAAAATTCACTTAATAGACAGTCGAGATTTTTTGTTGGATGGAGCTCCATTTGATCATATATAAGGTGCAAATTGAATTTTTTTTTTTTTTTTTTTTTTTGGAATTGATTGTTGGGATGAAGAGAGTGCCTCTACAAAATTTAGGGCCATAAAAACGTCACAAAGATGGTTTTCTAGAAGTGTGGTTTCTTTATATCACAATCAGATAGTGACATGAAATCATTCCCCTAATATATATATACATATATACATAAATATACATATATACATAAATATATATATATATATACATAAATATATATATATAGAGAGAGAGAGAGAGTAATGATCCTATGAGACCCTCCGACACCCATGTGTGTAGGACCCTAAAAGATCACCATTAAATTTGGCACAAATATCTAAAAAAGTCGAGTCCCACACCCATGTGATAACTTTTATCGAGAACTGTGTCAAATTTAATGATGATACTTTGGGGTCCTACACACATGAGTGTGGGAGGGTCTCACAAGGTCATTTCCCTATATATATATAGACACACACATTTTGAATGGTAACCTGACTTGTATCTTTATTTTTTGGGGGAGGAAACCAAAAAAGAAGTTCCAATGACGCTTATCAAAGAATGAGAGGAAGATGTTAACTTGGTAATATTTCACTACTATAAATTATGAATGAGCATTGTACTATCAAGAAAAAGTTTCCAATGCTCCATAACTATAAAGAGTTTGCAGGTTCAGTTGCTTACCAATCATCATCTTAGAGTGAACATAAATCATGAACCGCCTGGCCTTTTGAGCCCTCTCATAGTCAGTGTCAGGTTCCGGCTGCTCCTGTGGTGCATACTCCCCACTCCTCTTCACCTCTCGGTTTGCAATACAAAAGAAAGTTAGATAATCCTTTGGACTTGCATCGAGTTGCTTAGCTTTAATCGCCAGAGCAATATCACTATACATCATCTCCAATGTCCTCCTCTGCCAATCCAATATAGCCTGAACAGAGCCAGTCTCAGGCACACCTTCGGGCCACATTGGCACCACCACGTAAACAGTAAACCTCTCTCCAGCCTCAATTTTACTAACGATCTTCAAGGAAAGCTCCTTTGGGATAAGATGCAAAGCCCCAACATCTTCGATCTTAATCGAGCCATCATCTTTCCAACCAAAGGAGCTACCAAGGAAATACTGGTTTTCAATATAGATAAAGTCCTTGGCCCTACGAATAGCATTAATATATGCATCTTGGATGCTTCGATCTATAATATTGTCTTTCCCACTGACAAGCCCAGACTTAGCTGCATCTTCAGGAGTTCCTGGGAACCCAAACGCCGCCCCTCCATCAATTGATCGAAACAACTGAACATTCCATGTTTCTCTATCTTCAGGGAACATAACAGGCGATGGTGGGATGATTATATCGCTGAGATCTCTAAGCTGAACAAGAAGGTCCTTACCCCCTTGCTTCCTCCACCTCTGCTCAAAATTGTAGAGAACATCCCAAGCAATAGGACCCTCAACCCTTGAGTGAATATCATGCCAAGGCTCTCTTGGTCCACCCTTTGTGATTGCGGCTCCGGGGAAGTTGGGTTGGTGGAAATCAGCATGGTGAACTGAATCAAGAGTTCGAAAAAGGGAATGGAATTGAGTATCATATCTTCCATCGCATAGATCGATTCCTCCTACAAAGCTCACAATCCTCCTCTGTTCGTTAGCTGGGTTAGGCAACGTAGCATCAACAACCACTATCTTTTGATGGTGGGTGAACATCGTAGAGATTTGCAGGTCTTGCACAAAACTTCCACCATCATCGGGATTTCTAGGGCAAAGCACACAGTGCACATCGGTGTCGTGGAAGTAATTCTCAGTTTCTTCATCATGGGTAGCCATTAAGCCATCCTTCTTTAGTAAACCAACCGATGTTCTATCATCCCAAACAAGCATTAATACTCTCACACCTTCAGAAGCCTTTCTCTTGAGGAGCTCACCGAGAGTGGTGTCCCCTCCGGGCTTAGGCCTCTTTGGGTCCCTAATCAACGTGATCTCAGTATACACCGACCAACCCGTAATGTAGATCAAGTGTTTAGCATTGTTAATTGCATCGAATACATCTTCCCAGCATCTGTGAGGCTCATAATACTTCCCCCCAGCCAAAGGGATTTTGGGGATGAAGTTATCGGGTACATGGGCATCCTGATATAGAGAGACTTTGCACCCCTGTCTCTGTGAAAAGAATGTGTAGGGTACACCAGGGAATTTAGGGCTTCTTATTCCTCTTGACCAGTTTTGATCTTTTGTAACATCGAAATATTGCAATTTCACATGGATTTTGGCGCCGCCACCTATAGGCTTACGGTTTTCATCACAAATTTCAGCCCATGTATCGACTTCATCACCATTGATGACTTCTTCTACAGGGACATGTGCTCTTCCTATGAGTGATGCTCCAATTGGGTTATCATCCTTTACAGTGAAGATTATGTCGGAGGCCATGTGAGCACAGTAGATGTGGAAGGACTCATACCATCGTGGGTTCACTGACTCGTTCGTGAGGATACGGGTTCGACCCACTCTGGCTTTCTCAAGATCGATTGTTGCATAAAGCTTGCCAGCTCCCTTGCCGAATCCGATAGTCTCCTCGATGCCTTCAACGAGCTATAAAAGGATTTGCAGGTGTAAATGCACACCAAAAGGGTAAAAAGGGAGAAAAAAAGAAAAGAAAAAGAATTGTAATCAGTAGTTGAAGAGGCAGTGAAAAAGGAAAAAAAAATTGAAAGACCTTAGGTCGGTGAAATGATCTCCTGATCCAGGAAACCCCGGTTTGATAACTTCTCTTCACAATACTTTTCCTACGCTCGGGCTCCCGATTTTGAGTGAAGAAATAAAATCAAGACCAAAAATGGACTAAATATGTACAGGAGTGACAACTATCATAACATGTACAGCAAATACCGAAAGTGAAGTACATTTCAAATATAGTGGCATTTTTACCTAACTTAAATTACTAGTTGCAATATTCCAACAAGTTGAGCGAGCATGATTATCCCAGAAACACCATGGGATGACATGTAGAGAGAATGGAAGGTAAGAGGGAAAGCAAGTAAACTAATATCATGCAATTCTCAACAAACAGTTCACTCCTTCCCATAGGTAACTTCTTATCTTTCGATCAGTATATGTTATTTACTCATGAATATAAACGCAACCGAGGTTCACAGTGATTTTTATGGCAAAAACCAAGATGGACTACACAAATACATAGATCCATAAGAATTTCAGGCCAAAGAAATATCAGTAATCCTATAATCTATATTCACCTTTAACTAAGATAACTTCATCCTCGATCAATTTTTTATTCTATATCTTTTAACTCCACCTTTTCAATATTTTTGAGTAAAAAAAAAAACAGAATAATACAAAATGAATTTTTTGCAAACCTCTATAGATTTTCTAAGCAAAATCTCTTTTCATTTTCCTTTTTAAGCTTTTCAATAATTTGTTCATCTTCATTTTGAGTCTTTTTTTTTTTGAGAACTATCTTCATTTTGAGTCTTTAAGGAAGCATATTTAGATCCTGTAGAACACTTGCACCACTTAATCTCAAGCATTCCCACCAATAAACAAAGACACTATCAAGAATAAAGCAAACAGAGAAAGTTACATCTTCATTAAAACAAATAAATACTACAATAATACAATATCAAAAAACCATTCCATCAAGTTCACGTTTCCTCCATTTTCCAGTAATTAGTGTGCACCATTCTTTGATAAAAAAGGATCTCTCCTTACCTGTCTGATAAACTTTGGGGCACCTCCTGTAGCTCTGTGAGGGTTTGATAGAGACTCTGCCTCATATATAGTTACATGGAGGGTTCCATGGAGCAGAATCTGAGCCATATTTACTGAAAAACAAAAGATCTGACCTAAAAACCCCTCAAACCAGTGGAGGTGGTGCCAAAACAGTCAATTTTAAAAGTGTATTTTACAATCGCTGATTCTCCATCTAAAATTCTAAGAAAATCAGGTCAGATCTAGCAAAAAACTCCTTTAAGTAACTGACCATCACCCAGAAAATAACTCAGATCCACTAAAAAACCATCTCAGCCAGATTTTTTCACAAAAAATCACTGAAAAATAAGCTGATCAGCAAGATAACTTGCTGCAACTGATGCTGCACGAAAGTTTTCCAGAAAAATAGAGCAAATTCACCAGAGAGTTTCTGTAAATGGTGATCACAGATAATTTCCTTTCTACAAAGCAAATTACCCAAAATAAAAAAGAAGAGAAATTTCGAGAAATCACGCAAAAAAGGCCACCGAATAAAATTTGGGCAATAAACGCAGAATTCGGAGAAAATTAGGGCAAAAAGGAACGGAAGATAACTATGGCTTTAGCGAAGGTAGAGCGAGAGAGACTCCACTGTCTGGTTACGCTTTAAGAGTTTCATTTTATACCGGGAAGAAACAGTATTTTCTCTCTTATCTCCAATTAATTAAGTTTTTTTTAAGATTTTTAGTGATTTTTAGGAAAAAGTTTATACGAGGTTGCAACTTTAAAATATAGAATTAAAGGTGACCTTAAAAATCCATCATAAAAAGTTTGTATGATGAAAAACTCTCTAATTGATCATCTCAATATCCAAATATATGAATATGAAAAAGAAAAAAGTTTTTAAGTCCGTAAAATAGTGTATCTTACAACACATTATCTAGACCGTCTATTTTCAACATTTTCATGTATCTATTGATCTACTTGATTTGAACTATTTTTAAAGTTTAAAATTTTATCATTAGAAATGAAAATAGATTCTCAAACAATCGTAAGAAATTTTGATATTAAAATTATATTTAGGATAAAATTTTAAAGGTGCACTTAGATTGTTTAAGGTTGCAACCTTATGCAAATGGCACCCTTTATTTTAAAGGGGCGGTTTGTATAGAGCTTAGCCTCTAGATAATTAAATTAGAGCGTACCTCTAAATAGTGTCGAGAAATATGGTTTCAACATAAAAAAATTTTGTGATAGCCTTAAAATATATTTTCATTTTTTTTTTATAAAGTCTAAAGCTTTAAAAATAGTGTAGATAGACAGTTCTATGAAAACTTGAAAATCTTAAAAATTAACGAGCCAAAAATGCATTACAAAATATACTATTCCCAAAACTTGAAATCCATTTTTTTCTCATGTCCATGCATCTTGATGTCGAGATGATCAATTGGAGGATACTTTTCCATCAAAACAATATCTTCTAGTGAATTTTTTGAGATAGGCTCTAATTTGATTGTTTAAAGCCTCGGCTCTATATATACATTTCTCTATTTTTAATTCATATTTTGCCTTTGTAAATACCAAAAGATACTCTACTCCTCCTGGAGTAAAACCATATCTATAATTAATTTTAGGACCTCAAGTTTTAGAGACATAATCTCTTCAACCCATAAATTTACTTTAATAAATTTCTTAGTTGTACTGTTGGAAAAATAATGTCTCAAGATTGAATAGAGACCATCTAATTTTTAGATGGTAAGATCTAAGTGTTAAAAAACTCAAATTTCATATTTTTTTTTGAGAATAATCATTCAATAATTCTTGAATGATTCCAAAATTTCAGATTGAAAAACATCCTCTCGAGTGGGTCTTCTGATCTAAGAGAGCAAGTAGACTACTAATATTCCAAATAATTTATTTATAACCGTATATTAGGCTTCCATAAAAAATTCTCAGTAATAATATATGTGCAATCTCAAAGCAAAAAATAAGGATATAAATTTGAATTAAAAATGTTATTTTTACTTCAAGTTTCTATAAATTGTCAACTGCCAAAAATTTAGCATTTTACTTAAATTTGAGTACTATTGACTTGGAACATGATTTTTTATATTTTAATTTGAGAAATTTATCAGAATATCCGTAAGAGACCAACTACTTTAACATTCTTTCCATTCACAACCAATTCAACTCAAGATCCTCAAATATTTTATGAGTATTTTTAATTTAAATAAAAAAATATGACTTAGGTGTTATTGTTCATCTCCATAGGTAATTTGAAAAATTACCCATTTGACATTTACAAAATTTGATACATATTTTTCCCTTCTCAAGTTTGTTATTTACAAAATTTATAATGTAGTTATGATTTAATGAGTCCAATTTATATTTTCATATTTATTAATTTTCATAAAAATATACTTCATAATAAAAAATATATTACTTTTATAATAAATAATACCTTCCGTAATTATTCGATAAATTCCCACTCAAATAACAGTTTCAATGACATAAATATGACAAAGACTAGGTGTCGGCAAACTATTTATTACAAGAAAACCCCCAAGGTATATTGTTATATTCTTTAAAGTATTTTCCAGATCACAAACCCATGAACGAAGTGGGCCCGTCTTATTGGATCTTGCAATAATAGCAACGGCCACGATTGGCCTAAAAAGTTTGATATTTTGGCCGCTGCTGCCGGTCAAACCCACGTGCGAGATCTAAAAGGTCGCATCACGCACGTGTGGACCGTTAACTTACCGAGTTGATCCGGTTAGCGAGGCAGGAGATGGACGGTGGATGGGCGGTCTCACTCAATGGAGAGAGTGATCACAGCCGTTAGATTTTCAACGCTTGAGGATTTGTGCTTCTCACATGGCGAGCTGGAAAAAAGAAGGAAAACTTTAGATTTCATTTCTAAATTAAAAAAAATAAAATAAAAAAATAAAGTCACGGGTTATAGTATACATTACGAATACTGTACGGAGCTGTTTTTGGGTATATGGATTTTAAATCATGAATCTCTAATATTTTGGATATTATCAAAATCTACCGTTTGGATTGATTAATGACCGGTATACTTGAAATCAATGAAATCAAAATCATGGAAATAAAATCTACTTTTCCATGATTTCATTTCCTTATCAAAACTTGTTTTTTTGTATTTTTAATGCCCATGGATTTCACTCGTTGACTTCCTCGATCCGAAACACAAAGAGCGATTTCACTCATTGGCTCCCTCGAAACACAAAGAGTATTTGGTAAGTATGAAAACTTTAGAGAGAGAAAGTACCTAAATGTTTTAAAGAGAGAAATTATCTCAAAATTTTTAGAGAGAAAAACTATCTCAAATTTTAACTTTTAGAGAGAGAAAATATGTTAAAATTTTATAGAGAGAAAGTATCAATTTTTTAGAGAGATGAACTATCTCAAAATTTTAGAGAGAGAAACTATCTCAAATTATAACTTTTAGAGAGAGAAAGTATGTTAAAATTTTAGAGAGAGAATTTATTAAAATTTTAAAGAGAGAAAGTACCAAATTTTTTTAGAGTGATAAACTATCTCAAAAATTTAGAGAGAGAAATTATCTCAAATTTTAAGTTATAGAGAGAAACTATCATATTTTAGAGAGAAAAAGTACATGCAAATTTTTAGAGAGAAAAACTATCTCAATTTTTTAGAGAGATAAACTATTTCAAAATTTTTAGATAGAAATAATCTCATATTTTAATTTATAGAGAGAGAAACTATATCAAATTTTAGAGAGTACCTAAAAAGAATTAGAATATAAACTATCTCAAAAAAAATTAGAGAGAGAATCAATAACAAATCTTAAGTTTTAGAGAGAGAAAGTAATTTTAAAATTGTAGAGAGAAAAATTATTCTTAAACTTTTAGAGAGACACTATTATAAATTTTAGAAAGCGAAACAACCAAATTTTTTTTAGAGAGAGTAATATCTCATTTTTTAGACAGAGAAACTATCTCGAATTTTGAGTTTTAGAGAGAAACTATATTGAATTTTGAATTTTAGAAAGAGAAAATATATTAAAATTTTAGAAATATAAATTATATCAAATTTTAGAGAGATAAACTACTTAAAAAATTTTAGAGAGAGAAATTATCTCAAAATTTATGGAGAGAGAAACTATCACAAAATTTATATTTTAGAGAAGAAAAATATATTAAAATTTTTGAGAGATAAATTACCTCAAATTTTAAATAGATAAAGTAGATGAAATTTTTAGAGAGAGAAACTATGTCAAAAAAATTTAGAGAGAAAAACTATCTCAAAATTTAAGTTTTAGAGAGAGAAAGTATCTCAAATTTTAAACTTTAAAAAAAGCAAGTATATCTAAGTTTAGAAGGAACTATATCAAATTTTAAAGAGAGAAACTATTTCAAAATTTTAGAGAGTGAAACTGTCTCAAACATGAAGTTTCAGAGAAAAAACATCTGAAATTTTAAGAGACTAACTATATCAAATTTTAGAGTGAAAAAGCACATAAAATTTTTTAAGAAAAGAACCTGTCTCAACAATTTTAGAGAGAAATTATCTTAACTTTTAGCTTTTAGAAAGAGGAAGTATCTTAAAATTTGAGAGAAAAACTATATCATATTTTAAAGAGAGAAAATACTTAAAAATGTTTAGAGAAATAAACTATATCAAAATTATTGAAGAGGGAAACTATCTCAAGTTTTAAGTTTTAGAGAGATAGTGTCTAAAAATTTTAGAAAGATAAACTATATTAAATTTTCGAGAGAGTAAAGCACGTAAAATTTTAGAGAGAGAAGTTATCTCAAAATTTTTAAATAGACAATTTCAAATTTTAAATTTTGGATAGAAAGTATATTAAATTTTAGAGAGACAAACCATATCAAATTTGAGAGAGAGAAACTATCTCAAAATTTTCGTAGATACACTATCCCAATTTTGAGTTTTAGAGAATGAAAGTATATAATTTTTTTAAAAAGATAAATTATATCAAGTTTTGTTACCAAACAATGAATATAGAAGTGATTGCAAGGTATCCATGAATTTTGTATAGTTTATCCAAACAACATATTTGAAGAATTCATGACAAAAATACTTTATATTGAAAATCAATAGATTTTTTGGGATTTCAAATATTTAAGACTCTTAATTTCCTCCAATACAAACGGGTCATGCAAGTATATGATAATGGAAAGGGTTTACGAAAGATGTGAACTAAGGTGCACCTAAAAATCCACAAAACATTGTTATATTGGTGAAAAACTTTACAATTGATCATCTTCACTAGGAGGCGTGTATAAATATGAAAGAAAAAATAGATTTTTAAGTCGTAAAAATAGTGTATATTGTAGCCCATTATCTAGCTCATCTATTTTCAAGCTTTTTTGAGTATTCGTAGATTTGCATGATTTACGTTATTTTTGGAGCTTTGAATTTCTTAATCAAGGGTAAAAATAATGTTTTGGGCATCATAATCGTTTTCGGCCCCAGAATAACCTTTTAAGGTAGATTTTTGAGGTGCACCTTGTGATAATTGAACTAAAAAAAAATCTATATAGGGTGTCAACCTTATATTCCTCACTTCTTTAAAAACACACGAAAAAGATTGTTTCGACACTGCACAACCCTGCAATCGATCGCCTTGACTTCGATATGTATGGATATAAAAATAAATTCATTTCAGGTCCTAAAAATAGTGCATCTTATGTATTATCGAGACCATCTATTTTGATGATTTTCAATTGCTTGTAGATCTCCTCGATCTGCATTATTTTTATAACTTTAAATTTTATTATTAGAACGAAAGCAAATTTTTAGGCTATTAAAAGAGTTTTCGGTGTTAGACCGAAATAAACAGATAAATAAATAAACAATATGATCCACTACGTTAAAATATTTGGCTTAGGAAGTTGTTTTGGAGTTATGATTGGTTTAGAAAGTTCACAATCTATTGTGGCCGTCCGTTCCGAAATCAAGCGGTTGGTTGTGTAGAAGTGCTTTATTGTGCGGACCTTCATATTTGTACCATCAAAATTTATTGGATAATGCCCGCCTCTTCCCCAAATCTGTATCGTCCAATTAAATGGGCTGCCCGTAAATAGTTGCCTAGACATATAAAAGCTGGGTCTCCAAAAAAATCATGGGACCCGGATCCGGACCCAGACTCGGACACAGACTCAGACCCAATCGGACTGACTCAGGAATTAAATAAATATATTTACATATATTTATATGTCATGTTGAATATATATATATATATATGTATTATTTAAATAATATAATTAAAAAATATATAGTTAGATTAATTTAAATATTATTTAAATAATATAAAAATATTATATATTAAATATTATTTATATATTAACACTGTTCGGGTCGGATCCACATGGAACCAAACTCGGACCTAAATAGTGTTCAAGTCTAAATATTGGACCCAAACCCAACACGTTGGGTCCAATTCTTGGACCTATACCCAAACCTGGGTAGGGTCCGAACGTTAGGTCCCTAATCGGATCCGAGTCAATTGCCACCCTCCTTTGGGTCTCACAACAATCTCTCTAGATTCATGAGCATAAATAACTCGTTCCGATTATTTGATGACTTGAGGTGTTCGTGACCTTTACATAAAAGGTTGCGGTGTCATAAAAACTTTCCCAAAGTCTTGATGTTTTTTTGGGATAAGTAAAAGAAATAATTTCAAAAGGCCGAAAATGATAAAAGTCAAGAGAAAGCATATTATATGATCATATGGGTCATGGTATTTTCCCTCGAGTGTTTACTTTACCTTCGAAAAAAAACAAACTTAAGCATGTAGTTTTGTCCTGGTATGGTGTGAACTGAATTGCGAGCATTTGTAAGTAGCCAAAAAGGAGATTCCGATAATTTAATGGAGGGTTTGAGTGCTAACACATGATGATGCATGACATTTGTGAAATTTTTGTCGAGGTCGTACTTTTTTTTTTTTTTGGGAAAATTTTTATATAGAACTGAGTTTCTAACTTCTAAACGATCAAATTAGAACTCACCTCGAAATTTTCATTACAATAAATTGTTGTGATGCCCAAATATCCTCAAATTGATCATCTCGACATCAAGATGCATTGGACATGAGAAAAAAATGGTTTTCAAGTATTGGAAATTGTACATCTTGTAATGCATTTTTGGACTATTGATTTTCAAGATTTTTAAGTTTTCATTAGATCCGCTCGATCTACACTATTTTTTAAGCTTGCAATTCTATAATTAGAGATGAAAATATAGTTTAAGGCTATCACAAAGATTTTCAGTATTGAAACCCTATTTCACCCATCTTTTTCGGAGAGTTCAGTAGTAGGAATCAAATTTGAGATGTAGCGTTGTCAAATGCTAGCGGCTGACAAAGTCCAAGTCCGATTCCTAAATTTGTGGTGGTACTTGTTTGGCTGAGAGAGAGACTTTGTGGCGCAGGAAGTCTTATAAGGTGCCTCAAACAAAGTATTTCAGTTCAATATGGGGCAATTCCTTGAATATATTTTTAAATGGTGAGGTTTGTACAAGGTGCTCTCATTATAATGTAGAAGTAAAACACTTTTTAAAATATGTTCATAGATGTAGATGAAGTTTCAGAGTCGAAAACCTTAGAAAGACTTGAAAATCTGTTTTTATCTCTAGTTATACAATTTAAAGTTTAAAAAATGACACGGTTTAAGTAAATTTATAAATACTTGAAAAGTATAAGAACAGACAGTACGGATAGCTCATTTCAAGATGCATTATTTTTAGGATTTAAAATTCTATTTTTCTTCGTATTCATATATTTCATGGTTGAAATGATGAATGGAGGGTTCTCCAACATCATAAGACTCTTTGTATTTTTTAGTGCATCTTCCTTGAATAGTATAAAGTCACAACCTTATATAAACCTTTTCTATTTCAAAAATATAAAAGCTTGAATAAGTTTGTATTTTAAGTAATATTTAAAGGAAAATTATATAATGAGACAATCAATCTTTGGTGCAAGCTGGCGACAATTAATCTTGACTATTAGATGTGAAATTGAGCGGCTGCATATATTCTATTGGCCAAGCTCAAACTTCAAAAGAAATTGTCTCGAACATTGTGGCACATCCAAGCTCTCAGATTTCACATAGGTTTATCATAAACAATCCTGAGCTCCCTGTCAAAAGTTCAATGGTCTAATTGAATACACTCCCATATTTAAAATAGAGCAATGATTTTATGCAACAGTTGTATAGTAAAATGATGTAACAACCTTCAAAAACCATTTTATGACCATTTGCTTGATCTAAAATTTGAAATACACATTATTTTCATTCTAATGAACAATTACAAAAAAATAAAAATTTGAAAACACAACTTAGAAAGTATTTTTTTAGCCCAATTAACATAGGGCGTTCATTTTGGTGAGATGCTTAGATCTAAGCTTTAGAAAGATTTTTTTTCATTTCCAATTTTTTTGGATGGATTTATTATCATTAGATGAATAATGTTAAAAAAGAAAAAAATGATTTTGAGTTTATAAAGGATAAGATCTTGAAATTCACAAAATAAATTGTCTAGATTCGTTTTTGGAGGGGGCTCATATTGACCATATCTAAGGTTAAAATTAAACTTTCTTTTTGGGATTGATTATTGAGATAAAGAGAGCGTGTGTGCAAAATTCGGAGTCATACAAATACCACAAACATGGTTTTCTAGAAGTGTCGTTGTATTATACTATGATACAACCGTTGCATTAGATCATTGCTCTTTAAAATATATAAATATTCAGCTATATTTCCTAATTTTAAATACCGCATTAGTGCGTTATTGAAATTCAAATATCGTAGAGATACTTTTAATTTTTAATCAAAATTTAAATATATGAGGGGCATTTTTGAGATCAATATATTTAAATATGCAAGAGAGAACAATGAACAAAGAGTCAAACAACTAAATAACCATCAACCAAACAAAGGGGCATTTTTGAGATCAATATATTTAAATAAACAAAGAGTCAAACAACTAAATAACCATCAACCAAACAAAGGGGCATTTCTTAGATCAATATATTTAAATATACTACAGAGAACAATGAACAAAGAATCAAACAACTAAATAACCATCAACCATGCAAACAACTGCACTAATGACACCCTGAAGAGCAAAGAAACAACAAAATAGCCATAAAAAACAAGCTCAGAAGGGAAAATACTCTCTAAAGGTGACAAAATTATGCCAAAAAGTTGTCACCATCCTAACTTATGCAGGTCCATGTGGCCATTGTTTTGCTAATCAAGAAGAATTAAAAACGGTTTTGTCAAGTGGTGGCTCACCTCCTTCCAATGCATAATAGATGGTAGGAGACCATTTATTTTTGGTTTTGTTATAAGGTGGTCACAATCATTTAACGCTATTAGATTTGCAATCTGAAAGTTAAATCTGGAGAAAAAAAATTTGTTGAACATTGTGCACATTTAGTAGCACACCATTAGCCATTTAATTTCACATTTGATGGCTAAAGTTGAGTATGGCCTCGTGGTGCCAATAACTAAATGATCTCATCCTATACTTTCTCTAAAGGATAAAGTTTTTATAAGGCATGGGCTTTATAAAAACAAATAAAGCCTCACTTCAAGTCCTTGTTCATAAAACACTTTCGACAACGGAAATCTCCATGATGGCTTTAAAATCAATTTCCAATACCGACAATAAAATTAACTCAAAAAATAGTATTGATCTTGTGAATATATGAACACTTATTTTTAAGAAGAAATGGATGGTCCAGATAATTTGTTACAATATACATTATTTTTAAAGCTTCAAAACCTTTTTTGTTTTTTATACACATAATGTTCAAATCGAGATGATCGATGTAAACCTTGCTTAAATTGCAATTTTTGATAAGTTATAAGGTGAGGCTTTACTTATTTTGATAGAGCTGCAGCCCTATCAAACCATTTACCTTCTCTCAATCTCGTTTCACAATTGTTATCTTTTTTGAATGTCTAGATCTTTAGGGCTATTTTGTACATCAAGTTGCTGCACATCAATTTTGCACAATTAATGAATTTCAGTTAACATTAAAAAAATCATTCAGATATCCTGCAAGTGGTGAAACTTGAATGTGGAGAGAGAGGAGAAGAGAGAGAGACAAAGAGAGAGGCCCGTGCACAAGAAAGGGCTAAGTTACCATAATGAAACCGGTTAAATATGATAAATGGCGCCTGTCCCTCAAAATAAAGCCACAAAAGATCCAAAATCCTGCAATTATTTCTACCATGAGAGAGATAGAGAGAGAAAGAGATGAGAGTATTACCTGAAGAGAACCAACACTGCGTGAACTTTTGCCGGAAAGTTGTCGAATTCCGGCAACTATTCCTGTTTAGATGTATATATATATATAAGGTAACATGACTCTTGTTAATGAAGCAAAGAATCGTTCTTTTCTTTTGGCTTTTGGGGTACTTCTATTGGAGCATTGAGTAACACTTACTCCTGCTGGCAAAAATTTGGCTTTTTTAATCCATAAATTTTGGTATCTTTAGAATTACCAATCGAACATTTTCTTTGAAATTATGTTTTGAGTTTCTAAACACTTAGATCGTATCATCCCCATAAAATCGGATGGTCTTCGCTCAATCTTGTACTGTCATTTCTTCAAGAGTGTGCATGAACAACCAAGTGAACATTTTCTTTTAAATTATGTTATGAGTTTCTAAACACTTGGATCTTATTTTTTAAAAAACGGATGGTCTAAACACTTAGATCTTATTATCCCCAAAAATCGGATAGTCTTTATTCAATCTTATTAGGAGTGGCAACGGGTCGAGCATGGGACCGTCTTCGACTAGTATTCGGGTCTAGATTTTGGACCTAGATCAGTCTGGTCCAAGTGTTGGACTTGGACCCGTCTGGTCCAAGTGTTGGACTTGGACCCGTCTGGTCCAAGTGTTGGACCCATAAACATACCCATCGGGTCTCAGGTCTGGTCGGGTCCATTGCCACACTCACTATGAGCATTTTTTTTTTTGCTTTTTTTTTACTATCATATATTCATATTATTGACAACAAGGCCACAACCACCTATCATTAGAGTTCAAGCCATCTGATTTGTCATTTAATAGCTAAAGATGACTACGAGTTCTTATTGCATACAATCCTTAACGCATCCAAAAGAATAGGGCTTGAAGTATTTTATCTCCAACCGTTTATGAGTACGGGCCGGGTCCAACCGGGCCCGGATTGAAATGTGAATGGTATTCAGTTCCAGGTTTTGGATCCAAACCTGACTTACGGGGTCCAAATGTTAGACCCGTATCCGGACCTGTCAGGTATACCCAACGGATCATGCATTGGGTCCGGGTCCATTGCCACCCCTAAATCTTTTGCTGTCATTTTCTTCAAGTGTGTGCATGATTTTTTGTCTCTTTTTTAGCATTGATTCCGAGGGAGCGTATAATCTTTTGCCTTTTACCATATCTAAGATCACAACTTTCACCAAGCACTGAAAATGA
Organism: Amborella trichopoda; assembly: GCF_054954075.1. Taxonomy (NCBI): domain Eukaryota; kingdom Viridiplantae; phylum Streptophyta; class Magnoliopsida; order Amborellales; family Amborellaceae; genus Amborella; species Amborella trichopoda. Next base: position 46,476,364 of record NC_142340.1, on the reverse strand, counting down.
AGAATAGCCAAATTCATTGCGATCATTTTCATTGGGGAAACAACGGTCTTTATACAAAACTTCCATTTGAGTAAAGGATAGCTTTCAAATGTGCCTAAAGACTTCGAGAATCAAGTGATATATTTTACACTATAAAACTCGAATGATGCAAGGAGATTTCCTTCGGCTACTTTGTGAAGGAATCTAGTCTTTGAAATAACCTATTCTATGGACATTTATATGAAAAATATACAATAAGATTATTCATCTCTGATCCAACAAGGTCACAACACTGTTGACTGTTAGATGTAAAATCAGATAACTAGGTCCTATTAACCATAACTAAAAAAAAAAGAAACACAAAAAAACAAAAAATTGTGATACACTTGTCATACTTCACATATGATGCTTATGAGTGATTGCTACCTCTTTATACCAAAAATAAATAGTCCCAAATTTATATACTCTTTATCCTACTTCGAAATTTACAAAATATTCAGTTTCTATAAGGTTAGGCTTTATGAAAAAAAATAACCTCAAACACTTTGGGCATAGAAATCCCATTATGACTCTAAAATCTATTTCCACCATTGACCATAAAACTTGTAGCTCAAAAATTGGTACAGATCTTGTAGATTTACAAATACTTGAAAATGGACGATCTAGATAACAAGTTAGAATATACATTTTTTTAGAGCTTGAAATCCTAATTTTGTTTTCATATGCGTAATGCTCAAGATTGACTTGACGATTTTTTGACTCCAAAACTACAATTTTCAATAAGATTTGAGATGCCAATTTATTTTTCTTCATAAGGTCCAGCCTAATTTGAACTTTTTACTTTTACAAAAGATTCAACATACATGTTTCGTGCAGAGATTTACCATGAAGAGAGTATAAAATAATCCATAGTATCATGGAAAAGCCATGGCCATAAATTTCATCATTGTCTAATCAATGGATGGGTAAAAAAGAGTGGGACCTACCACTTGGTTCATTTTATGTTTTGTGGATCTTATTGTCTCTCCATCACTATCCATCTATAGATATGATGGTGACACCACTAATGACTATAGGTTTTCTATGATCATATGGATCACATCATACTTTTCATACAATAGCTTGCACATGGGAGTATACCCCATATGGACTTTCACCATATACAGTGAGATCATTAGTTATGCAATAGTATTGCAGTGATGGCTTATATGCCTATTGAGAGAGAGAGAGAGAGAGAGAGAGAGAGAGAGATATTACATCGTCAAGCGTGACTCATGTTAAAGGCACAAACTCTTATCCAGCAACAGTAGCAACCTCTTAAAAGTCTTTTTTTGAACATCATCATCATCGTTGTCGTCGTCAAATCCTTTTTTCAACTAATTGAAGTTGGCTACACAAAATCCTGATCCGCCATTTTACTCTATTAAGAATCATACCCTCATGAGGCTATAAATCCCCATATCACCCAAGAATGTCTCTAATTACTCAGAAAACTATTATGAAGACCAAAAGGTAGAAAAATGCACCACACCCAAGAATCAGTTGAGGTTCCTGACCTTCTCTTTTGCTTCATGTAAAGATAGGCGCATTAGGCCTTTTGCACACACAATATGTTCAAAATGTTCAAGTGATTCACAGTAAAGCATATGTTATTTCAAATCCTGAGCTATCTGAAGAAGGTATTCTATGTCTATGTTTGGGTAGTGTTGGAGCAGCTTCAAATTCGCTGTAAAATCACCCTTCAACAGTGTGCTTCTCACGCATATTAGCATAGCACAACACATTCTTAGCAGCATGTCCTGATCGATGCAAACTAGACTTTCATCAAAATCTTAAGACTCAATCTGAGAGAGAGAGAGAGAGAGAGAGAGAGAGAGAGATGCACCTGAACTCCGGATGGGTTGCTAAGAAGAGAGTCCCATATTCTCAAAATCGTTGGGAAATTGAATTCCTGAGTCAGAAGCAAAGTGATCCATCTGAATGCATAGAATTGTGGATTAACCTGCTTATCACAAAAAAGAAGATGCTCAATGTTTTTTCCCTAATAATTCTCTGAAGCATCAACAACATGAATTGGTATAAAATCATAGTAATCAGATGCATCAAATGCTACAGCATATTTCATGAGGCAAATCTAAAGCAAAAAATCAAATGGGTATTCACGATTACCACCCAATACAACGAAAAAGGAAATTGACACAGGAAAGTACATACCTACATAAATATATACATACATACATGATTGCATACACCTAAATATGTACATGCATACATGTGAAAGTGAGCATAATTACCTTGGTGCTAAACTCAAGATGCCTCCATAGCTCTTCATCATGGGTCTTCAATAGTTCTGATAAGCGTGAAAGAGTGGAATGGATTCCAACTGAGCTATTGTCTAGTTGTTGACAAAAGTGGTCCACAGAATCACTTAATAATCGCACAAAACATGCAAAGCTATCGGCTTCAGCGTTCAACTAACAAAGCAGACAAAAATAGGTTTGAGGAGACAGCTCTCCCAATGTGCACCCATAAGCACTAAGGGAAGGAGAGATGAAGCAATGCAACTTTATCAAAGGCAGAGGGCAACAATTAAAGTTTCAATTTCTACAAGGGCTTCAACAGTCAGGAGAAAGTAGGAAACTAGGCATCAAGATTCTAGAATGAATTTGACCAAATTCAGCCTTGTAATAAATTTTTACTTTAAGAACACCAAGCTACTTTTATGTAGGTACTCACATATGTATGCATGCATGACATATGTATCTACATGCATGTGGGTACTACATAGACAAGTATTGCACGCATATAAACATACCCACATTTGTAAAGTATATATTTTCTTGAATTTCAATTGATGACCCAAATTAATATTATTTGGCCAAAATCCACTAACACTGTGCGGCCCCCCCTGCATAAGAACTAGCGATCTCTTGAAATCTTCCTAAACAACAGAAACTTCTAACTTAACAATCTGTTCATAATAGATGATACAAGTGAGCCATCGAATGCTGGTAAGCAGTTGAATATGCATCATTCATGTATTAAGCCTAAAAGGAGGAGAAAGCAGCATCAAACTGAGTTGAACATTTTGTAGCCAGCCCTTTTGCATAATTCTTGTAAGGAAAAACAAGTCACAGAAAACTTTGTATGTTGGGAACTGAGTTGGGATCTTCTAGCTCAAAAATAGTTCAATTTCTTCATTAGCACATACCAGACCAAGGAGCCAATGCATTGAAAAGAACTTCAACACTTAGGGTTCTTCATTTTTCTTTTAGGTATCACTTCAAGTGAGATCGTTTCATTTTATCCAAACACGGGGCTTTCAGGTTGGGTATACCCCAGAACAGAGGAAAGGCCAGATCGAGTATAGGACAAACAACGCAAAACACAAATTACAGTTGAAAACCATATCCAATATCCATTTAAGAAATATTCATCTAACTAAACTAAAATGAATTCATTCTCAAAACTGAAATTAGTAATCAAATGAATTGTGGGATCCTTCATACCACATTTTGACCCCCAAGATCTGTTCTGAAAACATAATACAATGGAGCTAAGACTTCATTCATTCCTTGGACATACTGAATAACTGGATTCATCTTGGCGAAAAGGAGAAGAATATTTCTCATTGCTCCCTGTCCAGAGTGATAATGTCATCTGATTCAATTTACAAAATATTATCTCTAAAGTTTGAATCATGAGGTAGAGACAGGCATACCCTGTTTTGTTTGGAGCACAACGAGTTCCCTGAAAAGAGTTCCATATCTGGATGTGTTCGGATCAAATCACGATCAATCTGCTCTGCAATCTCTGCATCCTAAAATAAGGCATCCACATCTATATAAAGTAAAAAACTATTTACTAATGCCTCCACAATTTGCAACACAAAAATATATTAAACTTGGGAATCCACATACCTGGAAATACCGATGCCAAACACTAGTTTTCCCCAGGCTCAGAGGGTGATCTCCATGAGAGATTTTGTGCCTAATGAGCAGTCCATATTCATCATTTTCCTTCCCTTGCATATCAAAATGTGAAGTTTCCTCCATCCTCCTTGTAAGTTCTGACTGCCTAGAACAAACTTTTTTAGTGAAGTTTACAAAACAGTTACCAATAATCCTAAAGAAAATAAAACCCAATTGAAATAGCACATCAGAGTTAGAATCCACAGGGAAAAATTGAAAGAAGTGAAAACAGACAGTAAGTTGAACTTGAAAAGAATTGGAAACAGATATGGAACATTATCTCATACCTTAATAGATTTACTGAAATCTTAATATACAAAAACTCTTTAGTAATGAGAAACTTACAGGGTTCAGAATTAATTCCTCTTTTAGGGCAGCATACTTCGATCTGTTTTTCGACAACTCTATATCCCATGAATCACGCTCCAAAGGCAAGTAACCAAGCAATAACTGCCTTACAATTCAACAAGACATATCAGAATTCATGTGACATATATATAGTATCTGTTACCAAAATATGAAAAAAAATCTCACTGGAAGTGTGTAACAATATACACATTGCAGTGGATCTTGATAACTTATGGTCGAAACCTCAAATGCAACAATGAATATGTGGCAAATCACTCATATCACAGACTTTGATTGAACTCATCATATTGCAGTTTAGCATACACATCATCAAAAAGTTCATATGCAACAAAAGGTTATAATGAAACTCCAATAATGTATATAAAAAATGAAATTTGTCCTGAAAACAATATAGACAGATACAAAACATTTGTTATCAAAATGTAGTTAACTGCTTGTTTTTTTTTGCAAAATTTGTGAAGCACTTGCTTTTTGACAAAGATGAAAGATATTCAAATCCATTTCGAAAGAGGGAGAGATAATTATAATTCAGATTGAAGCTTAACCTTCCACACAGTGGCACGAAAACCTCCTTCATCTGGAACACCAAAACTTGCTAGTCTCTGCAATCGTTCCATGTCTATAACCTTCTGAGAAACCTGATCATCAAATAAACAAATTGGTGACATAAAAACCAGTTGCTGATAATTGAACTACATTTGTTCAAGAGAGTTTGTGTTTAATCTCCTCAAAAAATTAGAAGGGACTCAAAGAGAATCATTTATCTTTTTTTAGTTTTTAAAAACGTAACCCATGATTGCCAGTTGTTCTCGAATCTAAGACTAGATTTAACGTCGAATGACACAGGTTGGCTGGGAGGAAGAAATGGAGGTATAGGGGCGGTGGTGGATCGGAAGCCACATTTGCCACCCCCGATCCAACCCATTTTGTAGTTTTATTTTTTTCTAATTCACACTTAATTTTTTTTTCATTGGAGCAAAACTTGGATGGAAATTTGGATGATATTGAATTTATAGGCATCTATGAATCAAGTAGGAATAATAAACCAATACCTCAAATAAGAATTCCCTGCACCTGCTTTCTGCCTCATTCTTATCAACCATTTGAGAAAATTCCTCATTCAACCACCCATGGCCAACCTCGGAAGGTACTTCTATGCAGAAACTCTCCTCATCATTCTTATGAATGAACGGAGAAGAAATCCTATCCAATCCATGATCAATTTGAACCTCCTCTTCTTCTTCCTCATTTTTCCTTGGATATTTTAGGCCAGGGAAGGTTTTGAGCTCCTCCTCGAATTCAAAGCCAAGCTCTGAAGTGGAGCAATCTTCTCCAAACCACTCGGTTAATGCATCTCTCTGCTTCTCCAAAAGCCTCAATTTTCCTTTCAACATCGCAGATCTTCGGGTCTGTCATCTCTAAAGAGCCAGAGAAATAGCAGAAGATGAAGAAGAAGAAGAAAAAGCCATTGAAAAGAAAGAGAAAGTTCAGAGAAGAGAGATAAAACATTTGGGCAGAGAGAGAGAGACTGGTAGTTGGACAATGGAATGGTTGTTAAAAGTTAGGGTTTACTATCAACAAATTTGGTTTTCAAAATTTTCGCTGTATATACGGGGAAGTAGAATTTGGAGGGAGAAGGATAAAATAGTAAAAGTGCTTGGATGCAGGCTTGTAGCGGGTTTAGAGGGCAAGGACGTAAATTGTGCAGCAAAAGCGTAAATTGTAACTATGGTTTCGTTCCGGACGAAAACGAAATCAGGCTATTCTAACTGTCGTTCTTAAATTCATCGAAAGTTTGAAACTTTTTATGTTTCTCTCATTGAAGTACCTCGAATCTCTCTCTCTAAACACCGCTCTCTCTCTGTAAGCATCTCTCTCTCTTTTTCTACCTGTGAAATCGAAGTGAACCTTAAAATGTTGCTTTCTGTTCTCTTCTCAAACTCCGAAGGCAATATTTTGCTAGAACGGTATGTAAATCTCAGCGATTTTTCATTTTAGTTGCCTCTAAATCATTAAATATGCAAATACTTTATGCTTTCGTTTAGCTTTTAAATCAAATAAAATGTAAATATCCGCGACTTTCAGTTTATGTGATTCTTCAATTTCTATTGCTTTAAATCTCAGCAAATTATGGTTTGAATTACTGAAATTTGTAAATTATAATGCAAGTTTGTACTAATTTCACTAATTCCTGAACCAGTACGTAGAACTAATCTTATTTATCCACTATTTAGGTACTTTCTATTAATTATTGATTTCAATTGTTGGATCTTAAAATGGACAACGATTATTATAGTGATTCATTTAGAAAAATACATATCTGACTGAGAATATTTATTTTTCCTTTTTTATGATACAAAAAAAGTATTTTCTTTTTGTTCTCTTTTGATGATTATGTGTCAAAGAGCGAGAAAGGTTCATAAGTTTCTTGAATTAGAATCATATCTCCAAATTCTGTTTTCCTTTGTTATTTATTTCTTTTTCCAATGAAAGTTGACTGTATTGTAAGTATTACAGGTAATTCTTGCTTACAAAACTTCGTGTCTATCAGTGCACGGGTCAGATTGAGTTGCCCCGGGTTTTCATGTCTGTCAGTGCATGGTGAGGTTGAGTTGGCCCGAGTTGTATGTAATTATGTATAACTCAGGGTACACAAAAAAAATTAAAGAAGTCCTAAAAATAGTAAAAACTAGGGGAACATTTTATAATTTTTTTGTATATAATTTGAATTTTTATGGCAGAGATTGGTGAGTATTTTTTTTGGCCATAATCCCTATTTTTATGTTTTCTTATTTTTTGGTATTCTCTAAAATGTCTCCAACTATAAATCAGTTTTTTTATATCCATTTTTTTTTCCATACCTTTTTAAGCTTATTTGGACTTTTTAAGCTTGCTTTTGGTTTTATTTTACTTCTATTACCTTTATTTTTCACATTTTTATATATATCTTCATTTTCTATAGGGTATTTTGCCCTGTACACAAGTGATGCGAGTCCACCCACGTCACTCGCCTAGGCCAAGTGCCGATACCTTGTCTGAGGCAAGTCCCACAACATTGGTGGCTATACAAAATTGTGCCACCAAGGCTTAGTGTTCTCTGTGAACTTTACATCAAAATTTTGATAGGACATAGGTTATGGTGGTGGGAAAGATAAAGGAACAGAAGGGTGCGAGAGGAGAGGGGAAACATGGGTGGGACAAGGGCAGTAGCAGCATGCCACACAGTGTCCATTCTCCATGTTGAGCCTTTGAACTATGAGCTGAGTGGACACTGCACCTGTTTTACTAATTCATCTACTTTACTGTTTGCTTCCCTCCATCTATGCTTGAAAGTTATTCGGAACGTATTATTGATTTTCTCGATTTGTTCAAAAATTGGAAGGAGTCACCATTGTGCTAAATCTGGATGGGAGTCCCATATAATAGCATTTTGGCAATCTCCTTCCACCTCATGGATGGAAACCATCTATTGTTGAAATGTCTAAGGCCGTCTAGTAGGGCACCCGCTTTGGCAAGTTTGCCACTATAATAGGACCCATTTAAATGACACCCTAGATTGACTGTCTTGGAACATACCCCAACACCTGCTTGGCCAGGGTTACCAAGGGAACATCCATCAAAATTTAGTTGTACGAGTCCTTGTTTCGTAGGTAACCAGTGCCATGTCTGACCCTTATCCTTGGACCTAAGACATAAGATATGTTTCGAGTTTTGTTGAGTAGTTCTCCACTGATAGACTTTTGAATTCTTCTTTGTTCCTAGCCCGAAACATCACCTATGCTACTACCTGGTCGATCGGGTCCTTTGTTCAAGTCTTACTGTTCTCCAAAGTTATGTTGTTTCACTCAATCCAAATGCACTAAAGAGTGGTCAATAACTGTTACCCACCAAAGGAATAGGCCAAATGCATTAAAGAGTGGTCAATAACTGTTACCCACCAAAGGAATAGGCTAGAAGCAAGATTTGATGGAGAGAAAAATGTCATTACTAATTGTTCTACTGGCCTCAGCAAAGCCCAGTGCCAATCAAATCATATAACCAAGCAGGCCAGATAAACCGGTGGCTTCCAAACGGTGTAGGAAGCATGGAAAATGTTATCTTCTTCTTCTTTGCACATAATGCACTAGATGGGCATTGGGAACCCTCCATGCAGCAGTTGATTCCAAGTAAGGGCTCTTTTGCGAGGACTACCCAAGGAAAAACTTGCAACTTTGGTGGAAGGGGTAAGACCTACATTCTGCTGGCAACCTTTTGTGCCTGCCCAACAGTGCAAATAAGGTATTTTGTAAAAGAAGGCAACAATGAAGATTTCACGAGGTGGAGGAGTCCAAATAGTCCTGCCCTTTCCTTTGTGAGGGACATAGGCTGATCTTAGGGGTCTAGGCCACCTCCCCCCTTATCTAAATGATATATGGACATGTTGCTTCAGAAAAGGCTAATTTTGGAATTGGTGTTTCTGACATACATGTCAAAAGCTAAATACATGTGTTTGTGTCTTTGTAACGTAGTTTCCATTCAAAATTATGTGGAAACCAAGTATGAAGGGAAAAATAAATAATAGTGTGAAAGACTCTTGGGCTTGGAAGGGAAAACACTAGGTTCCTTCTGATTTCCAATCATAGAAAATTTAGGACAAGAATAGGGAACAGGGTGAGATTGTGGGAAAGCCTAGCTCTAAGGGATTCTGTTGGAAATATGATCTATCAAGGCCTAAATTTCAGTAGTCCCTTGGGAGCGATTAAGAGATTGAAATCTTAGCATCTTGCAAAATGGAGCCCATATTCTTTTACCTTGAGTACACATGAGGCATCGAGAATTCACGTGTTGAGAAAGTAATTTCTCACGGAGGTGTGAGGGTCACCTCTTAGTTCGGATTTTATAGGTTAGCCTCATGTTTTGTTGCAATCGGCCTAGGCTTGGAGAATCAAAATGAGAAAAATAGAACCTGAGTACTTATTGAGTATTCGTCCTGTATGGAATAGTGAAGACTTATAGGACATAAGTTCGTATCCTAAGACGAGACCATTGCATGACATGTACATTTTCATTTCATACGGGAAGCCACTCTTTCAAATGCATTATCCACGTTTAGAAGAGCCAGTGCACATGTGCTTTGAGAGGATCCCTGTAATTGAGTTGGATCATGTCCCACAAGGGTACACATGTAATCTATTGAGAGTCTAATGATCGGAAGTTTTGACTCAGCTGCTTTGATATGGCCAATTATGTGTCCCTGTTTTAGATTGTGGAACATATGTCTATTGGGCTGATCTGATACGCGGCAGAACATCATTCTGGACTAGCCCAATGGAGTACTCTGATACCCATAGTTATTAGCCTGAGATCTCCCTACATATTTTTTCCAATTTAATAATGATGAAAAAACCTAATAATGATGAGAAAAACCTAATAATGAGCTTAACCTTCCACACAGTGGCACGTAAACCTCCTTCATCCGGAACCCCAAAACTTGCTAGTCTCTGCAATCGTTCCATGTCTATAACCTTCTGAGAAACCTGATCATCAAATAACCAAATTGGTGACATAAAAACCAGTTGCTGATAATTGAACTATATTCGTTCAAGAGAGTTTGTGTTTAATCTTCTCAAAGAAAAATGAGAAGGGACTCAAAGAGAATCGTTTATCTTTTTTTAGTTTTAAAAAACGTAACCCATGATTGCCAGTTGTTCTCGAATCGAGGACATGTATTTATCACCCATTTTGTAGTTTTCCTTTTTCTTATTCACCCTTAATTGTTTTTTCATTGGATCAAAACTAGGATGAAAATTTGGATGATATTGAATTTATAGGCATTTACGAATCGAGTAGGAATAATAAACCAATACCTCAAATAAGAAGTTCCTGCAACTACTTTCTGCCTCATTCTCATCAACCATTTGAGAAAATTCCTCATTCAACCACCCATGGCCAACCTCGGAAGGTTCTTCTTTGCAGAAACTCTCCTCATCATTTCTATGAATCAACGGAGAAGAAATCCTATCCAATCCATGATCAATTTGAACCTCCTCTTCTTTCCCCCCCTCCTCTTCTTCTTCCTCATTTTTCCTTGGATATTTCAGGTCATGGAAGGTTTTGAGCTCTTCCTCGAACTCAAAGCCAAGCTCTAAAGTGGAGCAATCTTTTCCAAACCACCCGGTTAATGCATCTCTCTGCTTCTCCAAAAACCTCAATTTTCCTTTGAAAATCGCATATCTTTAGGTCTTTCATCTCTAAAGAGCCAAAGAAATAGCAAAAGATGAAGAAGAAGAAGAAAAAGTTATTGAAGATGAAGAAGAAGAAGAAAAAGCCATTGAAAAGAAAGAGAAAGTTCAGAGAAGTGAGATAAAACATTTGGGTAGAGAGAGAGACTGGTAGTTGGATATTGGAATGGTAATTAAAAGTTAGGGTTTACTATCAACAAATTTGGTTTTCAAATTTTTCGCTATGTATACGGTGAAGACGAATTTGGAGGGAGAAGGGTAAAATAGTAAAAGTATTCAGATGCGGGCTTGTAACGGGTTTTGAGGGCAAAGACGTAAATTGTGCCATAAAGCGGGAGAATTTGGAGGAGCAAGGAGCAGAAACATAACAAGGGTTTCGTTTTAGGACGAAAACGAAATAGGGCAGCAGTCGTCCCTAAGCCGAAAGTTTGATACTTTTTAGCACCTCGAATCTCTCTCTCTAGACACCGTTCTCTCTCTCTAAGCATCTCTATCTGTCTCCCTACCTGTGAAATCGAAGCAAACCTTAAAATGTTGCTATCTGTTCTCTTCTCAAATTCAGATGGAAATATTTTATTAGAACGGTACGTAAATCTCAACGATTTTTCATTTTAGTTGTCTCTAAATCTGTAAATATGCAAATCCTTTATGCTTTCGATTAGCTGTTAAATCAAATAAAATGTAAATATCTGCGATACTTTCAGTTCATATGATGAATTACTTAAATTTATATATTATAATGCAAGTTTGTGCTAATTTCACTGATTCTATATATTATAATGCAAGTTTGTGCTAATTTCACTGATTCCTGAACCAGTACGTAGAACTAATCTTATTTATCAACTATTTAGGTACTTTCTATTAATTATTGATTTCAATTGTTGGATCTTCAAATGGACAACGATTATTATAGTGATTCAGTTAGAAAAATACATATCAGACTGAGAATATTTATTTTTCCTTTTTATGATACAAAAAAAGTATTTTCTTTTTGTTCTCTTTTGATGATTGTGTCAAAGAGCGGGAAAGGTTCATATGTTTCTTGAATTAGAATCATATCTCCAAATTCTGTTTTCCTTTGTTATTTATCTCTTTTTCCAATGAAAGTTGACTGTATTATAAGTATTACAGGTAATTCTTGCTTACAAAACTTCGTGCCTACCAGTGCACGAGTCAGATTGAGTTGCCTCGAGTTTTCATGTCTGTCAGTGCATGGGTGAGGTTGAGTTGTATGTAATTATGTATAACTAGGGGTACATAAAAAAAATTAAAAAAGTCCTAAAAATAGTAAAACTAGGGGAACATGTTATAATTTTTTTGTATATAATTTGAATTTTTATGGCAGAGATTGGTGAGTATTTTTCTTGACATAATCCCTATTTTTATGTTTTCCTATTTTTTGGTTTTCTCTAAAATGTCTCCAACTATAAATCAGTTTTTTTTTAGATCCATTTTTTATTCCATACCTTTTTAAGCTTATTTGGACTTTTTAAGCTTGCTTTTGGTTTTATTTTACTTCTACTACCTTTATTTTTCACATTTTTATATATATCTTCATTTTCTATAGGGGTTTTTGGCCCTGTACACAAGTGATGCGAGTCCACCCAAGTCACTCGCCTAGGCCAAGTGCCAATACCTTGTCTGAGGCAAGTCCCACAACATTGGTGGCTATACAAAATTGTGCCACCAAGGCTTGGTGTTTTATGTGAACTTTACATCAAAATTTTGATAGGACATAGGTTATGGTGGTGTGAAAGATAAAGGAACAGAAGGGTGCGGGAGGAGAGGGGAAACATGGGTGGGACAAGGGCAGTAGCAGCATGCCACACAGTGTCCATTCACCATGTCGAGCCTTTGAACTATGAGCTGAGTGGACACTGCACCTGTTTTGCCAATTCATCTACTTTACTGTTTGCTTCCCTCCATCTATGCTTGAAAGTTATTCGGAATGTATTATTGATTTTCTCGATTTGTTCAAAGATTGGAAGGAGTCACCATTGTGCTAAATCTGGATGGGAGTCCCATATAATAGCATTTTGGCAATCTCCTTCCACTTCATGGATGGAAACCATGTATTGTTGAAATGTCTAAGGCCGTCTAGTAGGGCACCTGCTTTGGCAAGTTTGCCACTCTAATAGGACCCAATTAAATGACACCCTAGATTGACTGTCTTGGAACATACCCCAATACCTGCTTGGCCAGGGTTACCAAGGGAACATCCATCAAAATTTACATGTACGAGTCCTTGTTCCGTAGGTAACCAGTGGCCTGTCTGACTCTCATCCTTGGACCTAAGACATAGGATTTGTTTCGATTTTGTTGAGTAGTTCTCCACCGACAGACCTTTGAATTCTTTTTTGTTCCTAGCCCGATACTACCTGGTCGATCGGGTCCTTTGTTCAAGTCTTACTTTTCTCCAAAGTTCTGCTGTTTCACTCAATCCAAATGCACTAAAGAGTGGCCAATAACTGTTACCATCCAAAGGAATAGGTCAGAAGCAGGATTTGGTGGAGAGAAAAATGTCATTACTAATTGTTCTACTGACCTCAGCATAGCCTAGTGCCAATCAAAGCATATAACTAAGCAGGCCAGATAAACCGGTGGCTTTCAAACGGTGTAGGAAGCATGGAAAATGTTATCTTCTTCTTCTTTGCACATAATGCACTAGATGGGCATTGGGAACCCTCCATGCTGCAGTTGATCCCAAGTCAGTGCTCTTTTGCGAGGACTACCCAAGCAAAAACTTGCAACTTTGGTGGAAGGGGTGAGACCTACATTCTGTTGACGCCCTTTTGTGCCTGCCCAGCAGTGCAAATACGGTATTTTGTAAAAGGAGGCAACAATGAATTTTTCATGAGGTGGAGGAGTCCAAATAGTCTTGCCCTTTCTTGTGTGAGGGACATTGTCTGATCTTAGGGTTCTAGGCCACCTCCCCCCTTATTTAAATGATATATGGACATGTCGCTTTAGAAATGGCGAATTTTGGGATTGGTGTTTTTGACGTATATGTCAAAATCTAATACATGTGTTCGTGTCTGTGTAACGTAGTTTCCATTCAAGTTTATGTGGAAACCAAGTATGAAGGGAAAAATAAATAATAGTGTGAAAGACTCTCGGGCATGGAAGGGAAAACTCTAGGCTCCTTCTGATTTCCTATCATAGAAAATTTAGGGCAAAAATAGGGAACAGGGTGAGATTGTGGGAAAGCCTAGCTCTAAGGGATTATGTTGGAAATATGGCCTATCAAGGCCTAAATTCCAGTAGTCTCTTGGGAGTGATTGAGAGATTGAAATCTTGGCGTCTTGCAAAATGGAGCCCAGATTTTTTTATCTCGAGTACGCATGAGGCATCGAGAGTTCACGTGTTGAGAAAGCAATTTCTCAAGGAGGTGTGAGGGTCACCTCTTAGTCAGGATTTTATAGGTTAGCCTCATGTTTTGCTGCAATCGGCCAAGGCTTGGAGAATCCAAATGAGAAAAATAGAACCCGAGTACTTATTGAGTATTCGCTCTGTATGGAATGGTCAAGACTTATGGGACATAAGTCCGTATCTTGGCACGAGACCATTGCATGGCATGTGCATTTTCATTTCGTACGGGAAGCCGCTCTTCCAAATGCATTATCCAAGTTTGGAAGAGTCAGTGCACATGTGCTTTGAGAGGGAACCTTGTAATTGAGTTGGATCATGTCCCACAGGGGTACACCTGTAATCCATTGAGAGCCGAATGATCGAAAGTTCTAGCTCAACGGCTTTGATATGGCCAATTATGTATCCTTGCTTTAGACTGTGGAACATATGTTTATTGGGTCGATCTGAGACTTGGCGGAACATCATTCGGGACTAGCTCAATGAAGTACTTCGATACCCATAGTTATTAGCTTGAGATCTCACTAGATATTTTTTCATATTTTATAATGATGAGAAAAACCTAATAATGAGCTTAACCTCCACACAGTGGCACGTAAACCTTCTTCATTTGGAACACCAAAACTTGCTAGTCTCTGCAATCGTTCCATGTCTATAACATTCTGAGAAACCTGATCATCAAATAACCAAATTGGTGACATAGAAACCAGTTGCTGATAATTGAACTATATTTGTTCAGGAGAGTTTGTGTTTAATCTCCTCAAAGAAAAATGAGAAGGGACTCAAAGAGAATCGTTTATATTTTTTTAGTTTTTAAAAACGTAACCCATGATTGCCAGTTTTTCTCGAATCTAAGACATGTATTCATCACCCATTTTGTAGTTTTCCTTTTTCTTATTCACACTTAATTTTTTTTTCATTGGAGCAAAACTAGGATGAAAATTTGGATGATATTGAATTTATAGGCATACATGAATCAAGTAGGAATAATAAACCAATACCTCAAATAAGAATTCCCTGCAACTGCTTTCTGCCTCATTCTTATCAACCATTTGAGAAAATTCCTCATTCAACTACCCATGGCCAACCTCGGAAGGTACTTCTTTGCAGAAACTCTCCTCATCATTCTTATGAATGAACGGAGAAGAAATCCTATCCAATCCATGATCAATTTGAACCTCCTCTTCTTTCCCCCCTTCTTCTTCTTCTTCCTCATTTTTCCTTGGATATTTCAAGCCATGGAAGGTTTTGTGCTCCTTCTCGAACTCAAAGCCAAGCTCTGAAGTGGAGCAATCTTCGCCAAACCACTCGGTTAATGCATCTCTCTGCTTCTCCAAAAACCTCAATTTTTCTTTCAACATCGCAGATCTTCGGGTCTGTCATCTCTAAAGAGCCAGAGAAATAGCAGAAGATGAAGAAGAAGAAGAAAAAGTTATTGAAAAGAAAGAGAAAGTTCAGAGAAGTGAGATAAAACATTGGGTAGAGAGAGAGACTGGTAGTTGGATAATGGAATGGTTGTTAAAAGTTAGGGTTTACAATCAACAAATTTGGTTTTCAAATTTTTCGCTATATATACGGGGAAGAAGAATTTGGAGGGAGAAGGGTAAAATAGTAAAAGTATTCAGATGCATGCTTGTAATGGGTTTAGTGGGCAAGGACGTAAATTGTGCCATAAAGCGGGAGAATTTGGTGGAGCAAATAGCAGAAACATAAATTTTAACTATGGTTTCGTTTTCGGACGAAAACGAAATCAGGTTATTCTAGCATTCGTCCCTAAATTCGCCGAAAGTTTGAAACTTTTTATGTTTCTCTTATTAAAGCACCTCGAATCTCTCTCTCTAAACACCGTTCTCACTCTCTAAGCATCTCTCTCTCTGTCTTTCTACCTGTGAAATCGAAGCGAGCCGTAAAATGTTGCTCTCTGTTCTCTTCTCAAACTCAGAAGGCAATAGTTTGCTACAACGATATGTAAAACTCAGCGATTTTTCATTTTAGTTGCCTCTAAATCATTTAATATGCAAATATTTTATGCTTTCGTTTAGCTGTTAAATAAAATAAAATATAAATATCTGCGACTTTCAGTTCATGTGATTCTTCAATTTCTATTGCTTTAAATCTCAGCAAATTATGGTTTTAATTACTGAAATTTGTAAATTATAATGCACGTTTGTGCGAATTTCATTGATTCCTGAACCAGTACGTAGAACTAATCTTATTTATCAACTATTTAGGTACTTTCTATTAATTATTGAATTGTTGGATCTTTAAATGGACAACGATTATTATAGTGATTCATTTAGAAAAATACATATCAGATTGAAAATATTTATTTTTCTTTTTTTATGATACAAAAAAAGTTTTTTCTTTTTGTTCTCTTTTGATGATTATGTGTCAAAGAGCGGGAAAGGTTCATATGTTTCTTGAATTAGAATCATATCTCTAAATTTTGTTTTCCTTTGTTATTTATCTCTTTTTCCAATGAAAGTTGACTGTATTGTAAGTATTACAGGTAATTCTTGCTTACAAAACATTGTGTCTATCAGTGCACGAGTCAGATTGAGTTCCCCTGAGTTTTCATGTCTGTCAGTGCAAGGGTGAGGTTTAGTTGGCCCGAGTTGTATGTAGTTATGTATAACTCAGGGTACCTAAAAAAAATTAAAGAAGTCCTAAAAATAGTAAAAACTAGGGGAACATTTTATAATTTTTTTGTATATAATTTGAATTTTTATGGCAGAGATTGGTGAGTCTTTTTTTTTGCCATAATCCCTATTTTTATGTTTTCCTTTTTTTTGGTTTTCTCTAAAATGTCTCCAACTATAAATCAGTTTTTTTTTAGATCCATTTTTTTTTCCATACCTTTTTAAGCTTATTTGGACTTTTTAAGCTTGCTTTTGGTTTTATTTTACTTCTACTACCTTTATTTTTCAAATTTTATATATATCTTCATTTTCTATAGGGGTTTTTGGCCCTGTACACAAGTGATGCGATTCCACCCAAGTCACTCGCCTAGGCCAAGTGCCAATACCTTGTCTGAGGCAAGTGCCAATACCTTGTCTGAGGCAAGTCCCACAACATTGGTGGCTATACAAAATTGTGCCACCAAGGCTTGGTGTTCTCTGTGAACTTTACATCAAAATTTTGATAGGACATAGGTTATGGTGGTGTGAAAGTTAAAGGAACAGAAGGGTGAGGGAGGAGAGGGGAAACATGGGTGGGACAAGGGCGGTAGCAGCATGCCACACAATGTCCATTCTCAATGTTGAGCCTTTGAACTACGATCTGATTGGACACTGCACCTGTTTTGCCAATTCTTCTACTTTACTGTTTGCTTCCCTCCATTTATGCTTGAAAGTTATTCGAAATGTATTATTGATTTTCTCGATTTGTTCAAAGATTGGAAGGAGTCGCCATCCAACAATTGAAATCAATAATTAATAGAAAGTACCTAAATAGTTGATAAATAAGATTAAATCTACGTACTGGTTCAGGAATCATTGAAATTAGCACAAACTTGCATTATAATTTACAGATTTCAGTAATTCAAACCATAATTTGCTGAGATTTAAAGCAGTAGAAATTGAAGAATCACATGAACTGAAAGTCGCAGATATTTACATTTTATTTAATTTAAAAGCTAAACGAAGGCATAAAGTATTTGCATATTTAATGATTTAGAGGCAACTAAAATGAAAAAGCGCTGAGATTTACATACCGTTCTAGCAAAATATTGCCTTCTGAGTTTGAGAAGAGAACAGAAAGCAACATTTTAAGGTTCACTTCGATTTCACAGGTAGAGAAACAGAGAGAGAGATGCTTACAGAGAGAGAACGGTGTTTAGAGAGAGAGATTCGAGGTACTTCAATGAGAGAAACATAAAAAGTTTCAAACTTTCGGCGAATTTAGGGACGACTGTTAGAATAGCCTGATTTCGTTTTCGTCCGGAACGAAACCATAGTTACAATTTACGTTTTTGCTATTTGCTCCTCCAAATTCTCTTGCTTTGTAGTCCTAAAAATAATAAAAACTAGGGGAACATTTTATAATTTTTTTGTATATAATTTCAATTTTTATGGCAGAGATTGGTGAGTCTTTTTTTTGCCATAATCCCTAATTTTATGTTTTCCTATTTTTTGGTTTTCTCTAAAATGTCTCCAACTATAAATCTGTTTTTTTTTAGATCCATTTTTTTTTTTCATACCTTTTTAAGCTGATTTGGACTTTTTAAGCTTGCTTTTGGTTTTAATTTACTTCTACTACCTTTATTTTTCACATTTTATATATATGTTCATTTTCTGTAGGGGTTTTTGGCCTTGTACACAAGTGATGCGAGTCCACCCAAGTCACTCGCCTAGGCCAAGTGCCAATACCTTGTCTGAGGCAAGTCCCACAACATTGGTGGCTATACAAAATTGTGCCACCAAGGCTTGGTGTTCTCTGTGAACTTTACATCAAAATTTTGATAGGACATAGGTTATGGTGGTGGGAAAGATAAAAGAACAGAAGGGGTGTGGGAGGAGAGGGGAAACATGGGTGGGACAAGGGCAGTAGCAGCATGCCACACAGTGTCCATTCTCCATGTTAAGCCTTTGAACTATGAGTTGAGTGGACACTGCGCCTTTTTTACCAATTCATCTACTTTACTGTTTGCTTCCCTCCATTTATGCTTGAAAGTTATTCGGAACGTATTATTGATTTTCTCGATTTGTTCAAAGATTGGAAGGAGTCACCATTGTGCTAAATCTGGATGGGAGTCCCATATAATAGCATTTTGGCAATCTCCTTCCACTTCATGGATGGAAACCATCTATTGTTGAAATGTCTAAGGCTGTCTAGTAGGGCACCCGCTTTGGCAAGTTTGCCACTATAATAGGACCCATTTAAATGACACCCTAGATTGACTGTCTTGGAACATACCCCAATACCTGCCTGGCCAGGGTTACCAAGGGAACATCCATCAAAATTTAGCTGTTCGAGTCCTTGTTCCGTAGGTAACCAGTGGCCTGTCTGACCCTTATCCTTGGACCTAAGACATAGGATTTGTTTCGAGTTTGTTGACTAGTTCTCCACTGACAGACCTTTGAATTCTTCTTTGTTCCTAGCCCGAAACATCACCTATGCTACTACCTGGTCAATCGGGTCCTTTGTTCAAGTCTTACTGTTCTCCAAAATTCTGCTGTTTCACTCAATCCAAATGCACTAAAGAGTGGCCAATAACTGTTACCCACCAAAGGAATAGGCTAGAAGCAGGATTTGGTGGAAAGAAAAATGTCATTACTAATTGTTCTACTGACCTCAGCAGAGCCCAGTGCCAATCAAATCATATAACCAAGCAGGCCAGATAAACCGGTGGCTTCGGAACGGTGTAGGAAGCATGGAAAATGTTATCTTCTTCTTCTTTGCACATAATGCACTAGATGGGCATTGGGAACTCTCCATGCTGCAGTTGATCCCAAGTCAGTGCACTTTTGCGAGGACTACCCAAGCAAAAACTTGCAACTTTGGTGGAAGGGGTGAGACCTACATTCTGTTGACGACCTTTTGTTTCTGCCCCGCAGTGCAAATAAGGTATTTTGTAAAAGGAGGCAACTGTGAAGATTTCACGAGGTGGAGGAGTCCAAATAGTCCTGCCTTTTGCTTTGTGAGGGACATAAGCTGATCTTAGGGTTCTAGGCCACCTCCCCCCATATCTTAATGATATATGGACATATCGCTTCAGAAAAGGCTAATTTTGGGATTGGTGTTTCTGACGTACATGTTAAAAGCTATTACATGTGTTTGTGTCTTTGTAATGTAGTTTCCATTCATATTTATGTTGAAACCAAGTATGAAGGGAAAAATAAATAATAGTGTGAAAGACGCTCGGGCTTGGAAGGGAAAACTCTAGGCTCCCTTTGATTTCCTATCATACAGAATTTAGGGCAAGAATAGGGAACAGGGTGAGATTGTGGGAAAGCCTAGCTCTAAGGGATTATGTTGGAAATATGGCCTATCAAGGCCTAAATTCCAGTAGTCTCTTGGGAGTGATTGAGAGATTGAAATCTTGGCGTTGTGCAAAATGGATCCCAGATTCTTTTACCTCGAGTACGCATGAGGCATAGAGAGTTTACGTGTTGAGAAAGCAATTTCTCAAAGTGGTGTGAGGGTCACCTCCTAGTCAGGATTTTATAGGTTAGCCTCATGTTTAGCTGCAATCGACCAAGGATTTGAGAATCCAAATGAGAAAAATAGAACCCATGTACTTGTTGAGTATTCGTCCTGTATGGAATCGTCAAGACTTATGGGATATAAGTCTGTATCCTGACAAGAGACCATTGCATGGCATGTGCATTTTCATTTCGTACGGAAAGCCACTCTTCCAAATGCATTATCCAAGTTTGGAAGTGCCAGGGCACATGTGCTTTGAGAGGACCCCTGTAATTGAGTTGGATCATGTCCCGTAGGGGTACACCTGTAATCCATTGAGAGCCGAATGATCGGAAGTTTTGGCTCAGCGGCTTTGATATGGCCAATTATGTGTCCCTGCTTTAGACTGTGGAACATAGGTTTATTGGGTCGATCTGAGACTCGGCGGAACATCATTCGAGACTAGCCCAATGGAGTACTTCGATACTTATAGTTATTAGCCTGAGATCTCACTATCTATTTTTTTCAATTTTATAATGATGAGAAAAACCTAATAATTGCTCAAAAATACGTTAAATATTTATTGTGAATTTTAGAAAATTTTTCAGAATTTTATTTTCTAAAAAAATAAGGGTTTTCATATTGTTTGGCTCAAATTCCACTTTAGTCTTGACCTGTTAGTGCCATGTGGCGTCCGAGTGGCCATAGGGCTGCCACATGGCACCCCACACCTCTCTCTAGGTTCACCTCCCAACTGGGCATTGATCCCTAGGTGGGGGACTAGATTGGCATTTGGTTACTTGTTTTATAAGGGGTTGTGTTATGGTGTCTTGTTATATATTGTTATATAATGTTATAAATTAAGGTGACCTTTTTATCACATGTCTTAATTAACTCACACATGGTCATGCATGGCATGTGTGAAGTTTATTTAATTTATGTATTTGATATTAAAGAGAAAATACATTTTCAAATTTGAGTTGAAAAATATCGTCACACACATGTGTGAAGGGGATATTATCTTTAAATTGATTGGTTTGAAATTTTAGATCTACAAAGTGATTGACTTTGATAAAGAAGAATATCTCCACTTGTGTGAGCTTTGCCAATTACTTATTTGCCTTTGAGCCTTTGTAGTTATCTACTCTAATACATTATTAAAAAAAACTAAGGGTATTTGTAAGGCCATATTGGATACAATTGGAGCAAAAATATGGGCCAAAGACAAAATGGTAAAGTGGCTTAACTTAGGGTTAGGGTGAGTGATAATGGTGTGAAATCCCATCCCTTCATCTAGTGGTTGGATGGGGATGGGTGTACATTAGCCTCTCATGTGCCTTTGGATTAGTGCATCAAAGTGTTGATTGAATCCAAAGTTACACCCATGTTATAAAAGCACATCATGAGATCTCAAACCACATGTTATAAAAGCACATCATGAGATCTCAAACCACAACTTTCTCAACTCTTGAACCATTTTAGAAAATTGTTGCTCCCCTCCTTCTTTTAAGGTTTTGTGAGAGAAAATTGAAGAGAGAGAGCTTTTAGAGTTCCATTAATGGTGATCTTGATGGTGGTCCTCCTTTCTTATGCTTAAGTCCATAGTGTGCATTTATCAAGGTAAACTCCATTGAATTTTTTTTTCTCATAAGATCATATCGTTGGCATCTATAGTTGTTGGAGTTTTGAATTTAGGAAATTTCATTTGATCTTAGTATCCCCATTTAATTATCTTTTTTATCATGCTTATTCATAGTGTGGTCCTTCATGAGTTATATCCTATATGCATGAGAATCCATGATCATGCATAGTATCCATTAATTAGTTTGCTTCAAACTCATCAAATAATTTAGTCTAAGAGTGTCACTTTATTTTCAGAACTTTTTCATCACATTTTTACCTATGGGGGTTTATAATCTTTCCATACAAGACTCTTTTGGTGGTCCGGGGGACCACTGTGTG
This sequence comes from Amborella trichopoda, assembly GCF_054954075.1. Classification (NCBI taxonomy): domain Eukaryota; kingdom Viridiplantae; phylum Streptophyta; class Magnoliopsida; order Amborellales; family Amborellaceae; genus Amborella; species Amborella trichopoda. The sequence continues at coordinate 46,454,373 of NC_142340.1, read as the reverse complement.
TAGTTTGGCCATGACTCTCTTGTTCTTTATCCGATTCATTTCAAACCTTTTGTATTCTGTTTTGGATGATAATGCCAGTGTGTTGAGATCTTAAGAAGTGATTTTAAGGTGTGTAATTTCTTCCCATTTGGATTAGACACTCTTGTGAGATTGAACTACTTTTGTACAATCCGAAGGGACAAAATTAAGTCCTTATAGGGCCCGATTGCGTGGCACCGGCACAAGGGGTTCGAAACATGGCTTCCTTATTTTAATTTGACATTCTAATTTCCTGTTTAGTTGATTTTATTCTTTAGAATTTTGTTTAGATTAGTTGCATGATGTATTTAAGCTTTGGGACATAGTTTATGTAATTTGTGCTATGAAAGTGTAATTCATAAGCTAGTCTTGCTTTATATGTAATTGCCCCATAAGGGGTTGGTATTTGGGTTTATTTACAGTGGTTATACAAGGCTAGAAATGGTTGTAATTGTTATGCAAAAAGATTGTTACTTATTCACTTAGCTTGTTTTTAGTAAGTGGCTTGTTGAGGGTATCCATTTTGCCTTGTTTTTCGGCTTGAAAATTTGTCTTAGTCTTTGTATCTACTTTCAAATTCTACTTTGGAGTCTCTACACCCAAGATTATACTCGGTTGGACTAAATCAGGGTTGAAATTGGAATAATTCATGCATGATTCTTTCTAGTTTATACCTTTTATCTTTTAATTTTGTGAGTAGGTACCTTTGTGTTTGAGGGAGGGAGTGAAAAGATGCCTTATATACGTCCGTTGAATGAGAATTGGATCCCTTGCTTTTGGATGGCTCTTTATTTATTTTTTCTTTCGGATTTTGTGTATTTACTTCCATGTGTACATGTATTTAGTGTATTTACTTACTTTTGGATGGCTTTAAGGGGCTGAATGTTGGGCGGACAAAAAACAATGGATGAAGTTTCTATAGGACCTAGGCTTTATGAAAACAAAATAAAGCCTCACCTTAAATCCTCATCCAAAAAGCACTTTTAGCATTTAAAATCTTCATGATGGCTCAAAAATTAATTTCCAACATTGACAATAAAATTTGAAAGTCAGAAAATGGTACAGATCTTGTGGATATGTGAACGGTTATTTTTAGGGCGAAATGTATGGTCTAGATGATTTGTTGCAATATGCATTATTTTTAGAATTTGAAATCCCAAATTTTTGTACAACCATAATATTCAACCTGAGATGATCGATTTAAAAGTTTTTCAACACTTGAATTGCAATTTTGATGAGTTATGAGGTGAGGCTTTACTTATTTTGATAGGGCTGCAACCCTATCAAACCATTTTCAAAAAACAATATACCCATAGAACAAGTGTAGCGGAGATGAGGATGTTAAGATGGATGAGTGGCAAGACAATAACAGATAAAATTCGAAATGAATCCATTTGGGAGAATTTAGGTGTAACACCAATAGGCGATAGGATGAGAGAGAGTAGATTTAGGTGGGCTGGCACCGACCAAGTACAACACCTGTTAGGAGGTGCGAGTTAATTCAAGTGGAAGGACTTCAAGGGGCAAGGGATAGGCCCAAAAGGATGTAGTTGGAAGTAGTTTACAAAGATATGGGAACTTATGACCTCACTAAGGGTATGGCGTTTAATAAAGCAGAATGATGGGCCAGGATTCGTGTAGCCGACTACATTTAACTAGGAAAAGGCTATCATGATGATGACTTCCATGTGTACACGAGTATGCATTTGAGATTTGTTCTTGTTTGTTTTTTTGTTCTCAATTCATCATCATCGGAGCGTTTTCCCAACTCTTTGGGTCTATTACATGAATCATGGTCCACTATTCTGCTTTATCAAGGGCCATACCCTCAATGAGGCCATAAGCCCCCATATATTTTCTTATTACTTCCAACCTTGTCCTTTTGGGCCTACCCCTTGTCTTGTTTGAGTCTTTTCTTCTTTTTTTTTCTCAATTATGAACACTAATTTAGGATTGCATAATTCGTTTTGCACAAATGGTGTAATCTGTGAACACTTAGATGACATGTCAATGCATTTTAGATTTTTAACAGGAAGACACTAGATGATTTTTCTTAGCTTAGATGGTAAGGTGGTAAGTGGAAGGTCTTGGGTTCAATTGTCAATGATGGTCAGTAATAAAAAAAAAAGAAAATATCTCCATACCCCCATTTTAAAGTTTTATATCTTAGACCCAAGGTTTCAAAACATATTTTGGGTCATATAAATTCTAAGTCTTGTATCTTTTAACCCCAGCTAACTTTATCCCTTTTAAACCTATTTTTTTTGCCCCAAGCAAACATAAGAAAGACATCCATTCTAAACAGCATCATTTCTCTCTTCATGTGATTTTCCCCTAAATCTCTCTCTCCATGACTTTCCCCAAACCCCCCTCTCTCTCTCCCAACCCCTCTCTCTCGCCGCTCCCCCAACCTCTCTCTCTCCTCTCACCCCAAACCCTTCTCTCTCTCTCACTCTCTCCTATCCCCGCCTTAACCCCTCTTCCTCTCACCCCCAAATCCTCTCTCTCTCTGTCGCCTGTCCCCAACCCCCCTCTCTCTCTTCTTGCCCCCAAACCCTCTTTCCTTTTAGAGCATAGCTCTGATATGGGTATCAACAATAAGAGTGAAGGGGGTTATAGAGGGTTGAAGAGTGAACCTAAATCTTCATTTTTATGGATGAAGATTCTACTTACAAATTGAAGAGTGAACGCATGGAAGATGTGTTCATGCACCAAGAAGATGTGGTTGGAGTCAATTTACTGTGTCATGATTTGAGTGGCGAGAACTCTGGTTTGGGTTATGTTGGAAAAGTTGCAACAAGGGTTTCATCGGGGAATGTAGCAGTGGTGTAAGCACTTATGATAGATTTAGTGATGGTTGTGAAGAAAATTCTGAGATGATTCCATTGATAAGAATTCTGACATATTTAGAGGGGTTTGTGGTGAGAATTCTGATGTGGGTATAGCAATAATAGCTCTGACAAATTTAGAGGGGTTTGTAGGGAGAAATCTGAGATGGGTAGCGAGGCTAAGTGCTTCAACAAATTTAGGGGGGTTTGAGAGAGAACTCTAAGATGGGTAGCAAGAAAAGGCAATCAGATAACTTTAAGAGAATTTTTGTGGTCAAAATTCGGAGATGCGTGCTGTGAATAAGACCTCTAATGACCTGAAGACAAGTAAAAAGGAAAGGATAGAGCTTGGAAGGAAGTTTCAAAATGCAGTAAGCTTTCATAACTGGGAATTTGCAGAGAGTTTGATCCCTTTGGCTGATATGCCAAGGCTGAATGATGCTATATGTATTGCTTTGGATTCAATCTGGTTTTTGAGGACAGAGTCAGAGCTTCATGGAATTAATGGTTTGATTAGAATGCTTATTTCAAATGGAGCAAACGATTTCACCAGAGCAGCCTTGAGGACTTCATTTCTCGCCTCATGTGTCTCAGCTTGAAGGAGCCAAACAATTTCCACTTCTATTCTCAGCTAAACACCTGGAGAGAGAAAGTAGGGGAAAATACAAAGAGAGAAGGGGTTTGGGAGAATCTCAAGGAAGAGAGAACTTTGGGGAGAATATATCACATAAAGAGATGGAGGGTTTAGAATGAGCGTGTCTTTTTTTATATTTGTTAGGGCTAAAGAAATAGTTAAAAGTGAGTAAAGTTAGTCAGGGGATTAGGAGATATATTTTAAATCCTTGGGTCTATTGAGATATGAAAACCAAAAATAGGGGGTATGGGGATATTTCCCCTAAAAAAAAATACTTGCTCTTTGAATTTTTTTATTGTGTGTAGACCGTTTCAATGCACATCTGTTCACATGGCATCCATATTCAAGTTCATATGGGCTTGGTTTTGATGGCTTAGAATTTCCTTTCAGTAAGCACGAAAATTCGGGAATCAGAGAACTTCTTGAGATTTCAGTGTTCCAGCTGGCAGAGTTCAGCTACTAGGACTGTCTGTCTGGCATTTATCGATGTAATGGTCCTATTCTTAAGGTAGTGGTGAATGAATCTTGACCTCAACCCCTGTTGAAAATAGAATAAATTTTCTTCTCCTTTTACCTAGTGAGAATGCATAAGGGATACAAAAAATGGGATTGATATTATCAGTATGTATGCAGAGAACTTTTACAAGTTACTTCTCTGGTTCTACTTTATCCTACATTTTGTATTTGTTTTAGAAATATGTGGCCTATCGAACCTTTGCTTGTTTGGGCCATCTCTATTTGTTTTGTTGCATCATAGTTTGTCATGTTTGTTGATTTGAATGAATCCCTAAATTATTTATTCTTTTTAACTTTTTCTTTTAAAAAATAAATTGAATGCAGATTTCATGGTGTTCCAGCTGAAGAACGGTTGCATTGGAGGTCTTTTTTAGTTAAGCTTGGAGCAGATAACTTGAAAGGTGCTAAGAATGAAGACCTCTTTGTGGCTTCACACAAGTATGTATTCGTCTTTCATCTTGAATGTGTTTTTCTATTTGCTCATGCGGTAGAATCATATTTTGAAAATGGTTAGAGTATGGCATGTGAAATGAATCTCAACATTTTGTTTAAAAGTTAGCAGACAACCTTTGGTGGTATAATTGGCATGATCAAGAAATATCAAGCAATGAGTCTACGTTCCATAGACTTGTTCCGATTACTAGGCGAGCAAGTTTAGCATCCAACCACCTTCATTTATTGGTCCAAACTCCCTACTTAACCAACAGAAATCGACAAACTTTCGCATATATGCTGATCCAGGTATCTCTAAATGAGAAATACAAATATGCTGAGCCAGGTATCTGTAAATGAGAAATACAACCCATTCTATCTACCCCATTTAGTCAATTAGTCATTTTCCCCCCATATTTCAGGTTTTGGAGGAAAGTCTTGAAACCTTAGGCATGCAAGGAATAAAAAATGTCAGCTAGAACAAGGTTTTCGATGATCACATTGAAAATTAAGGTCGACAAATTGAATCACATGAAAGATTAAAGGGGGATAGCTCCATTTCCCCAACCCCAAGTACTTTGGTTGGTGGATGATGTTTTTACAAGGGATTGTAGCTTCTAGCCTTGTTTCCAGATACTCCAATCACGCTGTCAAATTACTTCCCATGAGTAAAAATAAATGGAAAGCCTGGATTCAACAACACAACTTGGGTTACAAAGTTACAGTTGAGGGAGAAAGACTGGAGGCCCCATCTTAGAGTCTCATCACCAAACTCTCACTTGTGCTTTGGAGGCATTCTAAAAATATTGAGAGAGAGAGAGAGAGAGAGAGAGAGAGAGGAAACTTAAATTTTAACATAACTCCTTAGAACTTGATTTACACAGTTATGTGAGATGATTACTTTCAATTGGAGAGAGGGGGAGAGAGAGTCAATTGCGATGATTATACCCAATTGGAAAGAGAGAGAGAGAGAGAGGCCCCATCTTAGAGTCTCATCACCAAACTCACTTGTGCTTTGGAGGCATTCTAAAAATATCACGAGAGAGAGGGAGAGAGGAAACTTGAATTTTACCATAACTCCTTAGAGCTTGATTTACGCAGTTATTTGAGATGGTTATTTCCAATTGTAGAGAGAGAGAGAGTCAATTATTCCCAATGGCATTTATATTTTTCATGTCTTATTTTTTAAGCATGAGAGAGAGAGAGAGAGAGAGTAAATTGTGATCATCTATTCTCAATTGCCTGGTATTTTCATATCTTATTTTTAAGCATGAGAGAGAGAGAGAGAGAGAGAGAGAGAGAGAGAGAGAGAGAGAGAGAGAGAGAGAGAGAGAATTGAGGTGGTCTATTCCCAATTGCATTTATATTTTCATTTCTTAGTTTTTTAAGCATGAGAAAGAGTAAATTGAGATGGCTATTCTCCATTGCATTTATGTTTTCATATCTTATTTTTTAAGCAGAAAACTTGGATTTCACATGTGCTTTCAGATCTGTTTATATTGTTTATGCTGTGCTCGGGGATGTCTGCGTTTATGTTGTCGGCAAGGATGAGTATGATGAACTTGCATGTAAGCGGATAAGCCCTCATGTTTATTTTCCCTTTCCATTTAAGTTATTTTGATTTCAATTTGATACTTCTTTTATGTGATTTAAAAAGTGGCAGAGGTCATATTTGCCATAATATCATCAGTTAAGGATGTTTGTGGTAAGCCACCCACCGAGCGTATATTCCTAGACAAGTATGGAAAGATCTGCCTATGCCTAGATGAAATTGTTTGGAAGGTAAGCACATATGCTCTGTAATTTATATTTAGAAAAATAAGAAAATATAAAATAACCGAATGCTACCCACGAAAGATGACTTTTGTTTTCTCTTTGTAAGATTCGTAATTTAATGGGAGTTGAAAAGATTCTATGCTCCTCCTGGTGCAAAATGTACATTTGCTCCCTTGGTTGAAACCCAAACTCGAAGTATTTCTAGGACCCCAAATTTTATGGGTGTAACCTACTCAACCTAGCGACCAACCTTAAAAAAGGAAATTGCATCAATACTTTAGAAATTGTTTTTGTGAGGCCATAACTACATCCCAAGCTAGACCTCATTTCACCAATTTCTCAATTTTGAGGACCTGAAAAACTGCAAAAATCATTCTTCTCCATGAAACAACTATCCCGCTTAAGAAAGATTTAGAGCTCTAAAGTGTTCAGCTCCACTACCACCTCAAAAATCAGATCTGACCTGTCCATTTAATGGGTAGTTAATCTATGATATTTGGAAGTTTTAAAGAACTCACAATTTTGGGTTGGAGAATGATTTGTAGGAACTTTGGATCCTTTTGTAGTCATCTGCTATACAAAAGAATGGGCAATGGGTTGGGTCTACTCAATAACCAACCTTTTCATACTAGTTATTTATCAGTGCAAAAAACGAGTACTTGCATCAGAGCTCACGTGGGTCCTGAGCTTGAGTCAGATCTGATAGGCTTGGCTGAGTTTCTATCAGATTCTAGGCTGAGTTCAGCCAAGAAAAGAATAAAATATTGGGAACCTGACAGATACAGTTTGTTCCCATGCATGTTGCTCCGGACTCGGTAACTTGCCAATCTCGAGTTACTCAGGGGAGTTCCATGGCACACCTCTAGCTGTCTGATTTGACCTAATAGCTAGGGGTGATTATGATATTTTTGTACTAAAGGTAATTATTTTGTTTTATACAATCTTCTATAATAATTGTGCATATTGTTTGATTTGTTTTTTTTTGTGGTGAAGGGGATGCTTGAAAACACAGACAAGGATAGAGTGAGAAGGCTGATAAGATTGAAGCCCCCTACTGAGATTTAAGACAGACAATAGGCTGTGTTCTGATCTTGTATGACCACAAATGTGCTTGCAGTTCTATAGTGTAACTTTACAATTTTCAGCTGAGAAGAAAACAATGTTTTACCCCACACACTCTTCCCCCACTTCATTTTTTGGGTAATTACTCCTCCCCCACTCCCCACTGGGTGTTTGAGGTTGATTCTAAGTGCTTCATCATTTTTCAGTTTTTCCCGGTTTCATTTTCTCATTCTAGACATTGCTGAACTATAAATTATGGAAATGTATGCAAAAAGACCATTGGCACAAGGAGATCACATTCTTTATTGACCACCAGACGTGAAACCAAGTGGTTGGGGATGTGTCATTGAGTCGGTACAAAGTTCAAAATAGAATTTATTAATTATTTTGGCAGGTCCAATGGCTAAAAGTGATTGTGATATTCTTGTACAAAAACCGGATAGTCTCGTAATATACTACTCCCATAAATGGTTTCTCCTGCTGCAAAATTGAATATGCTGGCTATCAAAAGGCGGCTAACCACAACTTCCATCTTGAAACTTTATTCTCGACTTCTTACTTTAAATGCATTTTGGTTAATTTCTGCTTCACAGGAACAATTAAATTTCACACTAAAATCATGGAACTGCTCTTCATTTTTGCAAACAATAGTAAAACTACCACCTTTTTTATTGAATGGGACTGTATCATATGCTACCATAAGCAACAACTTTTGCAAAAATGGGTGGTTGCAAACAGTGCCGCACACCTAGTTCAGAGAGAGAGATCTTAATCATACATAATTGGAGTCCATAGGCTATCGAGCAATGAGAGATGGAATTGTCCAGTGGCAGTACCAAGGGTACATGCACTTTTGCGACATTAATGAAGCTTATTTGTGGGCTTTGAAAGGAAGATCTAAGCTTCAGTCGAATAATTCACGCCTCATCATCTAAGGGGACGCTGCCAATGTGATTTCTTAGTGCAAAAATCCAGATCTCGTGCCTTGGGCCTGGTTCTTGATCAGGGACATCGTTGTTTTAGTCTTACATGGGAGAAATAATTTTCAACCGCATTTTCGAAGAATAAAATGATGCTGCTGATCATTTAGCTAAAGAAGGATCGTCGCTCTAATTTCTATTTGTTTCCCGACCTCCTTTGCTGCCTTTTCTCTCGTTCTCTTTTTATTTTCTTATTTTGAATTGTCATCATTATCTCAATGAATTTCACTTACCGTTCAAAAAAAGAAAAGAAAAAAAACAGAGAGAAACCAAGAGAGAGAGATCCTAATTATAACTAATGTGAGAGACCATGGACTATCGAGCAATGAGAAAGAGAGAGAGAGAGAGAGAGAGAGAGAGAGAGAGAGAGAGAGATCCTGATTATAACTAATGTGAGAGACCATAGACTATCGAATCAGAGAGTGAGAGATCCTAATTATAACTAATGTGAGACGCCATAGACTATCGAGAGCTAAGTATAACTAATGTGAGAGACCATAGACTATCGAATCAGAGAGAGAGAGAGAGAGATCCTAATTATAACTAATGTGAGACACCATAGACTATGGAGAGCCAATTATAACTAATGTGAGAGACCATAGACTATGAGAGCAATGAGAAATCAACATACATGCTCGCACATTTTTATCATACGACAACAGAGCAGTTAGGAAAAAAACAATCTAGAGGGAGAGAGAGAACAGTAAAGGGAAAAAAATCCAGAGAGAGAGAGAGTGAGATGCTATGACTAACCAAGCAATTGGGAACTGAAATTGAAGGCAAAAACCCTGGATTACAAGAAACCAGAGAGGGGGGGGTGGAGAAATTTGGAAGAAATGAGAACCCATGTTCCATCTATACACATCCATAAATTATAAATCCCCGAAAAAGCTTTACATCCAAATGTAAAATCGCCATTCCATCATTAATTGCAACATAATATAACCCAAACATCAACACCAACACCAACAAAATCACATTATCATTTCTCTACCGATACAAACAGTGGTGGTTCTTCCAAAATACAAATACGAGTTTTCCAAGTAGGCACACAATACTTCCAAAATACAAATACAACTTTTCCATTTACATATACAGTACGCACACAACACCTATAATGCACCAATTCAAAGCTACAACCGCATGACCTGATATTAGAGAGAGACCAACTGCACAGTCATCAGATTCACGGTTCCTCATACATCTAGACTCACTATATCAACCATATCAACACAGTAGAGAGAGACACAACACCCATAATGCACCAATATAAATCTACAATCGCATGACCTGATATTAGAGAGAGACCAGCTGCATAGTCATCAGATTCACAGTTCTTCATAGATTTAGACTCACCATATCAACCATATCAACACAGCACCAATACAAATCTACAATCGCATGACCTGATATTAGAGAGAGACCAGCTGCATAGTCATCAGATTTACAGTTCTTCATAGATCTAGACTCACCATATCAACCATATCAACACAGTAGAGAGACCTAACATACAACAGAAGTAAGTGGCAGAGTGGCCTTCATAAGGAAATCCAAAGAAAAAGCCCAAATTCAAATGTGTGGGAGCAAATAACAGGCAAGAGAGTCAATGGGTTTTGTTGGATCAAACTCCCTCTTAGCTGCCTTAATCTTTATCCTCATCAAATAATCGACAGCAATCCATGGAAAGCTCAATGGGGTGACCAATTCCCTGCCTGACTCCTCCGTCATGCCCTTCGTTGCTCTAATCTCCTCAAGCTTTTTAACCCACTTAGGGTGGTAGGTCACTTGATACCAAGCTGAAGCCTTCCTTTCATAAAAAGCATTCTTCTCCTCATCACTCAGCTCGACGTCTGAACCAACATTCTCAAAGATGGCTTTGAACTCCTTATTCAAAGCCCTATACGTGTTATTCAGCTTCTCTTTCAATTCACCCACCTTCCGACTGTTATGTTTAGAAATTGAGGAATAACAACTCGTAACCACCTCACCCTCAGAGCTCACATTATACAGCCCAAGGAAAAGAATGATCTGTCTATCATATAGGCATTTATAATGCCAAGCCTCCGACAGAAAGTCCTCAGAGCCCAGCACCTCGAGGTCCAAGTCATAGGGGAGGTCATCAAGGGACTGAGGCTCCATTTCTTTGAACTTTATGTGAGGAGCGTCCTTTATCTTTCGATAGAGGATCCCAAGGATTTTCTCCGATTTGTAAGAGAAAATTCCATCCTTCTCCATGAAGTCAGGGTACATCTTGGGTTTAAGGTTATTGGGCAAGAAGACTTGCTTACCGGTTTTGGGAACATCTACGGCTATTGCTGCTAGCTCTGCCAAGTAAAGGCAATTCTCGTCTAGCGCCCCGTCCTTACTTAGGTCTGCATGCACCACATGAGCGTTGCTTATCTGCCCAATGCTATCACTCACCATATGCTTCATGAAGAATTCGATTATATCCTAATGAAAAATAGAAGAATAATATAGCATCATTAAAAGGACAAAAATTTCAACTATAAAATGGATACTCTAAGAATATAGCATCATTAGAAGGACAAACAATTTTAACAATAAAATGACTACTCTCTCTCTCTCTCTCTAGACGACATAGATGGCATGATCAGGAGAACCAAGATCAAATTAAATAAAACAGTAGTGTGAAAGGATTGAAGATACATGCCTTCTCCAGATACCGAAAAGAATGAAAAAAGAATCAGACACAAATGGTAAATCAATCATTTGGAGTTACAGGTACAATGACATTGACGACAATGAGAACTGTTCTGGTTGTCTTCTAAAAGATCAAGGTGTTGCAAATATTTTTTTAAACTTCAGAATGAGACCTGGGCTTCCCCACAATAACTTCGCCCACGCACTGTCGAGTCTTGAAAACAGAAGACAAGACCAGCTCAGCATACCCAATGGTTAGATGTTTCCGTTTTTGATGGTCAGGGAAGTGCCCTTTTCACTAATTAAAAAAACTCATAAGACTTCACTCTCCAAGTTATCTCCACTTGGGACCAAGCCAAGTCCAACACAGAGCACACCTTTTTGAGCATGCCTTGAACAGTATAGAAGCTTTCTAATCCATACATAAATTGGTGACAAACAGAAATAAAAAGCATGCAAAACCAACATCTAGCAATAAATTCGCAATCAAAAGGGTTCAGAATAAGATCCAGCTATATAAGTAACCACACCTCCACCTAATGTTTGAACTTAATTACCTCTCTATTCTTGCCATTGTGTAATTAGAAGGCATCATACAAAACCAGTTTGTCTTGTCGCTTTTAATTCAATGTGACGCCACTTACAGGAAAACAGTTCTCATGGTTTACAAAACAGTAGTGTGTATTTATGCTTTCATGATAATATATCATATCATTAAAAAAATGTTGCTACTTGAACAATAAAAAAGACAGATCAGGAAGTTGGTTGTTGAACCATATCAAACCAGTAGTTGTGTGGAATTAAAGGAGGGTCAATCACGACACAAAAACACCAAAAGTCACTAACTGAACTTGCAGAAAAAATCAAAGCAGAGAAAAATCTTGATACATTGATGGTCTTTCAGTTCACTGCAGTTCTGCTGTATCATGTCACCAGACTATCCAGATAACCAAATGTTTCAAGTTTCTAAGCCAATTTCCAGTGAACAGTATATTGATTCCCATGCATGTATTAGGTTAATGCGTGCATTAGGTATAGTCACAAGTGCCACAATGAATGATATATTACTCTACTCTACAACTTAGGGAACAATTTCGTGCAACACCATATACAGCTTCAAAACCATATACAGTTTCAAAATTTGAAACAAATTTCTATGAAAATTAATTCTCCAGAATCCCCCATCAAAACCAAGTTTAATCAAATCCTAATAATTCCAAAGAAAGTTGACAGATTGCAGCAGAATTGAATAAGACAAAATTGTTCAAAAACCTTGCTAGTAAAAGTTGCAATAGTAAGCACATAAAACGTTATCCTATTTCTCAAAAAACAATGGGCACATAAAAAAGCAACCAAACTGTTGTCACAAGATATAGCAAAAATACCATCCAAAATAAATTGTCATAAAGGCAGAAGGCATACCTGAGACGACACTTGCCGTGGGGCAAATTTGGCTTCGCCAGAATCATAGTCCATCGCAGCCCAACTCTTGCCACTTGGAGGCACGAGCGTTTCGTTCCACGTGACAAAGTAAGTATCTCCATCTAGATCACTTCCTGATGCCTCGTTGGTATGCGGTCGATCCCCCTTTTGAGGGAAAACCAAACAATCAACTAAATGGTGCAACCCAGGCACATCAACTGCTTCGAGAACCCGAATTTCCCCAGGGTGGAGGCAAGGGTTCTTGGCAACAACAACAGTTCCTGTGATTACCTTCACATTGTGTTTCCTCTTAGAGAAACTCTTACCATGTTTAATGAAACAATTCTCCAAAGAAGGGCTCGAGACTTGGATAAAGCACTGCCCATGCTCTAGCTCGCCTAACTCATCCAAACATCCCATCAACCACCGACCATCAGGATTAAATATCCTTGCTTTTGCAAGTAAGTCACCTAACTGAGCAGCTCGAATGCATGACAGCATCTCTCTAAGGTGGGGTTCAGTTTGAGGTGTGAATCCAGCACTCAACATAATTGCAGCTGTATTGGCTTGCTCCCCACAAGAATTAGTCACTACCTTGTGTGCCACCTCGCCATTCACGAGTATTTGGCTCAAATCAGACACCATTGAATCTTGCAACTCCAAGAAGGCCTCATTAGGCACCTTCAAGGTTGAAAGGAGGGTTATTATCTGCCTATTTAGGTATCCAGGTTGGAAACGGGTCCAAGTAATAACCTCAAGCATGGTGTGCTTTGATTCGAATTTGAACATGCTTGGTCTTATCGAGAGTTTGGCCTTCCCATCACGAGGCCAAGTCACAATGACACCCTTGCAGCCTGCATACCTGACTTGGTAAGCACAAGGAGGGTTTTCAGAGAGCTTCAACTTGCTCGCAACTTGGGTTGCGAGCTCTGGTGTGATCTTCCCTATCCCATCGGAGAAAACATATCCATTTCTTTTTATCTCTGCGAGCTTAAAGTTTACATCCTTCTGATCAAATTCAACTGTGGCATAAGTCGAGGAAAAGCACATTCCCATCCTTGCCGCACATTTCGCGACATTCTCATCCGTGAACTTACCCATCCACGACCTAATTGAGTCGGCAGTCGTCTTCTCAGTATCAGCAAAAAACCACGCTGACCGGTCCCTCAATTGGTTTGATGAGAATGCTAAAAATAAATACCTACGCCCACATAGATTAAAACCATCAAAAGCAATACTTCTCACCCTCCTGAATATTGCTGTCTTTTGTGCAGTTTTGCTATGAGAGAAATCCTTGACAATGGGAGCAGTGTAGATAGAAAGAACACCCGAATTCAGAGTTTGGAGCCCTTCATCCGTGAATGTAACCCTAATAAACCGGTCCGATATTTCTCTGTAATTCCTAAGGACCCGGTTAGAGAGCTCGACCTGAGGAGGAAGACACTGAGCTCCAGTTGGGGTAATCATCAACCGCCTCACCTCTACGCTATCTTCGGGAATATGGGTTTCCTTCACAAGCCTTGGATTCTTCAAGAGCCATTCTTGGACAGTCTTCAACTCCTTATACGCATCAAAAACTGGGCGGTGACAAGAGTACATGTGCCTTAGGGCTGCAGTGTTAACTTCAGGAGATTGGCTCCTCAACAAGTCAAAAAATTCCTTGCACAACCTATGCTGATTTATAATACCCTTGTGTACCAAGCAAGTAACCAAATACACCACCTCGAAGCTTAACCCCTCCTGAATATTTACTGAAAAAAAATGATTGCGCATCGGTTTCATGAATCCAGGCTCGGTGCTCACTTTAGGAGGATAATCCTGAGGTCCAAGGACTTTTTGCAAAACTCCGTGCTCCAAGATCCTACACTCCCTGAAGTAGTCCCTCGCCTTCTCCATTTTAAGTCCATAACGAGGAGAGAATGAGATTTTATAACAACGGCACCGACCCACCGCACCATTACCAGTGAAATCAGTGGTCCTTATCCATGGGTCCTCATCATCCAACAAAAGGAAAGGAACAGTGACATGGGTGTCATCGTTATCT